>NC_138346.1:199276844-199570705 GCF_046562875.1 Panthera onca | reverse complement strand
GATAAAGCATTTATCTGCTATTTGATGGCAGGTGAAGATAATCTCTCACAGTTCAATTAACCAGAAACCATACCTGGAACATTAACCTAATATATTTCTGCTATTGCCCTTTTAAAAGAAAAGACAAGAAAACAAACAAAACGAGCTCCCATCAAGGGCTGGGAGAAAATCCCTGTGTACATTCTGGGGTTGGCAGGGATTCATTTCCATATCTAAAATCTAACAATGCTCTACAGTGATCAGGGACAAACACAAGGATTTGACTCACTGGAAGAGTCTTAACATATTACAAAAATTAAGCAAGGTACCTTCTACTTAAAGGAATTTTCAAGGAGGAAGAAAAGAAAAACTTCCTGGTAATATTTAATATACTGTGAAATTTCTATTAAACGGACCAAGACACCCCCTAAAAATTCCGGCTATTCACAATTTCACCGTAATATGAAGCATAGGTGTGAAATTTATTATAGCCAAGTTTTTCTGGAGGGTTTTAATTCATTCCTTTAGCCACCTAAAAATAAAACAAACAAAATGAAAATCCTCAATGATTTGGAGGTTTACCTGTCCAGTTATTAGGCAAGTAAAATAATCTTAGGGTGTGACAAGTTAAATTTATTAACTAAGATATGGAAAAATTAAGATCTAAAAATCTATGACTGAAACCACAAGATTTTGTAGCAAGAGAAACGACTGTATTAAAAAATCTTCTACACTTTACATGAAGCGATTAATAAAAAAGAAAGCCCACAGAATTCACAAATAATCAGAGGCAGCAAAAGTTACCAGAGGTGGAAGGCTATAGACAGGTGGTGCTAACATTGTTGCTTTCCTGACCCTTGGTCCCACAGTGGCTCTTGCTGGAGTTGGTGTGGCAGGTACGAATGTAGGAGACCCCTAGGGGATCTGGAGTGGTCTATATGGTCCTGGAGATCTACAGCACGTTTGTGGTTGGCAAACTGAACCACTTTTCTAGGAGTTCTCTAAAATAAAGGCAATCTAGATTACAGTTGCCTGGAATAATAAAAAGGTGGGCCATGAACTATTGTATATATACCTTTTTTAAAAATGTTTTTTTAAATTTTTGAGAGAGAGAGAGAGAGAGAGAGCGCGCGAGCGCGCGAGAGCAAGAGCATGAGCAGGGGAGGGGCAGAGAAAGAGGGAGACACGGAATCGGAAACAGGCTCCGGGCTCTGAGCTGTCAGCACAGAGCCCAACTCGGGGCTCAAACTCACTAATGGTGAGATCATGACCTGAGCTGAAGTCAGACGCTCAACCGACTGAACCACCCAGGCACCCCTTGCATACATACTTCTTAAAATTCCATGAGGATCCATAAAATCCTCTCCTGGTCACTGAGTTTCCTTTGGAGAGCTCATGTGGTCCCTCATATACCAGTACTTTATGCCTGTTTAATTCTGAACTTATCTATTTATTGATATATCTCACTTCTACAAATTTGAACTCCTCAGCAATTCATCAAAATCCTATCCTGCCAAAATCTGCTTTAGCATTTCAATTACTAATAATTACAATCCATGTATGTTAACAACTGCTACTCAGGGAGACCTGCTACCTTAGCGTCCAGAACCATAGACTTACGCATGTTGCTAAATTATGCCATCTTTCTTTTTGTTCCTTCTAGACTCCTGTGTGCTTTTGCAATCTAGTCCAGTCAGTTCTTGCTTGAAATACATCCACACCATTGGTCCTTTGCTCAGCAGTCGCTTTCCTCTGAAGGGAGTCCCCGAATGCTTCCGGGTGAGCCCGTTTGTCATACCTGCCTTTGAATCCCTGAAATGATTTCCCATTCCTCAACCTTCACTTTCCATCACAGGTTTCACACAGATCATGGTTTAGCAGAACCGTAAAAAGGGAACAGTTCCCCAAAAGAAATCCAGGTAGAGTTCTGCAAGGATCTGTCCTTTCTTGTACCTTACCATTTCACAGATTGCTCAATTACTCCCTCCAGAGCTGTTCAATTCCTATCCAGGATTTTGGATGCTCAGTGTAAAATTTTGTGGTTGATGTTTCTGGTTTATGTCGTTAAATTTCTAGATCCTTCATGAGACTCAATCCAAGCTTGGTTACTCATTATTTCTCAAGTGTTCCTAATAGGACAACCTCCTCATCACTGGTTATGACATACATTATTCCCCACTTTATTTGAAGCCCCACTCAATCCATTCTTCAAAGAGTATTTCAAACAAATCTCTTCAAACGCACCATCGCAAGTTTTACTTGAGTTTAAAGTGAGAGCAAGCATTTCTTAACTCAAAGTGTACACGCCATAACCATCAACAATTTACTCGGGAGCAGTAAATTTCGGGAGAAAGCAATTTCTGCTTTCTCTCCAATCCATTTAGCACAGCAGCAGGTATCTTGTTGGTGGGTTATCAACGGATTTGTTCCATTAACCACTTTACCATTAACATCAACATAATTTCCTGCTAACTTGAGTGCCTTTAGAAAACAGATCTCAGCAAATGCGCTTCATATTATCAAACACTTAACCTGTCTCCAAATGCTCACAGTCAAATTCATTTGATTACAGTTACCGTTTACAGCTACAAGCCAAACGCATTACAATTATCTCTAATGTTCCTTTTCTGTGTGGATGGGAAAATTTAGAGTCATGGAAGTAACCTGCCCACAGATAGTTAAGTGGTGAAGCTAGGATTTGACCCAAGTCTGTCTGGCTTCAAAAACCATGCTTTCCCCACAAAATTTGGTTCCTCTGTCAACTCAGTTGGTCTCTGAAGAAAACTGGGCATTTTAACTTGATCTTTCATATATGTATCATAGTAACAACAAAAACTCACTTTACGTAGTAAATTTCTTAAGAAACAAATTTCTCTAGGTCCCGAATGAGTAATTTCCTAAGCCTTTTATTTACAGTTGTATACTCCAGGGGCTGAGCCAGCCAGGCCAGGACATTCTCTTTAGTAAGATGATGATTCTTCCAAAGCATCATTCTGAAATTACTTTTAAAACCTAATCAACAATATGAGTATATGGAAGCTACCAATTTGTCTCAAATGTGCAACTCATACTTAGGTATTTTTCATAACTTAAGTGTGAGCTGCCCGTATTACAACGGGGAGTAACCTGTAGCCATACCAGACCTGTTGCAAAGGTCTTTTATTTTTTAACAAGCCAAAAGTTCCTTCAAAACTCAAGGTTTAGCCCTAAAATGCTCCCCCTACTCCTTTTAATTTTTATATCCATGGCTTTCAAGCCCTACCTAACGTTCCCTGATCCTCATAGTTTTCCTCTTTCAACATCTTCTCCAAGCAGGACTCATCTGTTTTCCCTGAAACGTGTAGCCCCTGCTGGCCCTGCTTTGCGGAAGTAGAACGGGAAAAGAACAGACCATACCCGGGGAGGCAGTCAGTTAGCAATTTCGAGCTGTGAATCTGTCTCATTAACTAGTTGACGCAGATACTAGCCAGGGTGGCCACGATTCTCTATCAAATTCTACAACGACAAAGTATTTATTTATTTTTTTTTTGGCAAGTTGTGGAACGGAAACCACACCATGGAAACTCTGTACGGAGTTTTAAAGATAACGAATTACGACTTTAATTTACTCTTGTAGAGAGATCGCCAAGGCTTTCAGTAAGGCAAGACGATACTTTCGAAACTGTCACTAGACTACTCACTCAAACCCGAGTCTCCCGCCCAAAAAAGTGTGACACATGCAAGTCAAAAAAGGGGCCTCCCTCCAGAGCTCCTGTCCTCGGGAAAGATGCGTGGTGACCGTCTGATCCACTACACTGGGCAAGAGGTGAAAAGGGAGCAGGAAATCCTGTTTGTTTATTTCCAGCAGCTCTGAGAGCGGGAAAGGTCGGTCTCTAAACGGAGACGAACCAGGCCCCGCTGGCGGGGCCCGGGAAGGAAAAACCCAGGCTTCCTCGGGGCCTTGGAGCCGTACCCTCCCTCCTGGAGTCCCAGTCCCACTCGGGTTTTCCTTCTCCCCGTCCCACTCAGATCCTCACCATCATTCCCATTATCCCTCCACCACCCCCACCCGCGCAGGCGCAGTGGGAACCAGGGCCTACCCGCGCCCCCGAGGCGCCGCGACTATGGCGGAGCCGGAGCAGGCCGGTAGTAGCTCCGCGCCGGGCAGGCGTCGCTCTCCCGTCCCCGCCGCCTCCCCGCCACCGCCGGGGCCCTGTGCCCACCCGGCCGATCCCTCTTCTGCCCTCCTCACCCGTTCTTCAGATCCACCTCCAGAATCTTCCCGTAGCCCTTAAAGAAGCGCTCCACATCGCGCTCCCGGGCCTGGTAGCTCAGGCGGCCGATGTACACCCGCGGCATTCCGGCAACAGTGGCGGCAGCTTGGCCCGGCCCCAGCCCCCCTTAGGCGGCGGCCGGCGAAGCGAGAGCGCGGCGACGGCGGCGGCGGCGGCGGCAACGGGCGAGCGGCGGGACGGACGCAGCCGAACCCTAGCGACGTACGCGAGCACGCAGCACGCGAGCGCGCGCCTCCCGCCTTCCCCGCCCTCCCCGCAGGCGGAGGGTAACGGGAGGGAGCACGCGTTCGCTTCCCGCCCGGCCAGGAGTGGGGGCGGGGCTTGTCCATGGGCGCTCCAGCGTGAGGCAGGGCCAGATGATCGACAGGCGGCGCAGGCGGGGCGGACGGTGCCCGCCTCCCGGCACGTCCTCTCGCGAGCTCGCTGTGGCTGGGCCTGCGCCGCCTTCCGCAGCCGGGTGGCTTCGCTTCTCCCCCGGAAGTGCCTGAGGCTCCTCCCGCCCCGCAAGCGTTCCTGCTTTTGTCCTTTGAACCGGGAGTGGTTTCGACTTCTGAGCAGAGGCTTTGGAGTTAAGTCCGGCTTCTAACCGTCTTTGTATCCGTGACCTTGGGCCGGTTACGCGCCACTTCTCTGAGTCTCGTTGGTCTTCTCCCTGCAAAGGGAATAGCAATTCCAACCTTCCAGAGCTGACTAGAGAGTTATACATGAGAATACGTCAAGCACTTCGTACTGTTCCCAGCACATCGCAAGTGCCCGATAAATAATACCACTATTATTTTTTAAAAATAGGACAATTTAAAGAGCAGTGTGGAAAATGGAGAAGGCTGGAGTTTTGGAGCTGAATTAGGCTTGACACTGACTAAATTACTTGGCCAATTTAACTTATTTTCTATTGTAAAATCAATTTATCCCATTTCAATTGGACGACCTGGGTAACTAAATCCGGCAGTATATAGGGAAGAGTGTACTGCTTGGGACAGTATCTGGAACGTGGTAGGAACCAATAAATATTGGTTCCCTTCTCACGAACCCAATTTACCTAGAACCACAAAGAAGTTTTGTTTGCTGTTTTTATTTATTTGTAAAATTGTGTTTTGAAAGGATAATTCATTAACTGGTTCAAGTAATACGGCGAAAAGTCTTATCATCTCCGTCCTCTGGCCGCCTAGTTTCCCACCCCCGAAGCAAACAATGTAATCAGTTTCCTAAACGTTCTTTGGGAGGTACTTCACGCAAATAAAGCAATAGTAGTGTACTATATGTACAGTTTTGCACTTAACTATATTTTGAAAATCATTCCATCAGTACAAAAGGAGCTTCCTCAGGACTGTTTTTATGGCTTATAAAATACCATTATACACAGTAATTGACTGAATAGGTGCAGCAATGAAGGATTTTGAGATAGGTTCAAACCATTTGCTATTTACACCTGACGTAATGAGTAACTTTGTATATACATATAGGTAGGATGTATTCCTAGAAGTATGACAGTTGGGTCAAAGGGTGTGGGCAAGTGTAGTTTTGATAGATATTGCTCAATTCTCTTCCATAAGTACCTGTTTCTCCATCTCATCATCAACACCATGTTATCAAATTTTATGATCTTTGTCAATCTGATAGCTGAAAAACACTATGTCGGGGTAGTGTAATTTGCAGTTATCTTGAGTGGAGTGAGCCTCATTTCATATCTTTAAGAGACACTTAGACTTTCCTTTCTGTGTCTGCTTACATTTTTCCCCCCTTTTATTTATGGATTCATAAGAGCTCACTATATATTAGGGAAATCAGCTCTTTGTTAGATGAATTGGAAATATTTTTTCCTAGTTTGACTTTGCCCAGAGTGTTTTCTGCTATGCAGAAACAGAAGATATTTACGGAGGCAATTTATCCATCCTTTATTTTTCTTTGATTCTGGATTTTGTGTTGTGGTTTTTCTCACTCAGGTTTAAAACAAAAACAAAAACAACCTCTCATGGTTTATTATGCTATTTTTAGGACTTATATTGCAATCTTTGATCCATTTGGAATCTAGTTGTGTAAGGATCGTAATATTCTTAAGAACTGGTACGAACCTTGGTTGTCTTATAGTCTGATCAGCCTATAGTCTGATCAGACCACACCTAGTCTATCCTGTTGATTCTTCCTTCTAAATGTTGCCAGATGCATCTACTTCACTCCCACTGGCTAGTTCAGGCCCTGTCATACTGTTCACACATCAGGGTTTTTAACTGGGCTGTTACTTCTGTCTGCAATATGGTTGACTCCTTATTCAGGTCTCAGACCTTCCCAGCCCACCTTATCTCAAGTATCCCATCACTAGGATACCACTGTATTTTATTTGATTTTTTTCACAGCACCTACCATACTCTGCAATTACCTTGTTTATTCACTTGTTCATGGTCTTTCTCCACTAGGATGTAAGCTCCCTGGTATCCAGGGCCAAGTTCTTTGTCTCTCTCCTACTGTATCCCTAGCACCCATGACAGTGCTTTTCACATATGGGCATTCAAAATAGTTACTAAATGAACAAATGAATGATCTCTTACCTGAACTACTTTAACAGCCTCCTGATTCCCCTTTTTTCCTGCCTCTCCATGAGATACAGACTCAGGGAAATTTGAACTCTCTTCTGATTGACATGTTAATGATCACTGGAGCCAAAAAAATCAGGACTGGTATAGGGACCAGACAGGATCAGGGGACCTGGCCCCTAGTGTCAGATCTGCTGCCTGCTGTGTGACCTTGAGCAATTCACTTCACCTCGCTTGGCGTCTTCCTCTTCTGTAAAGTTATGATATTAAAATCTCAATGATAGAGGGAAGTTGCAAAAATCAAATGGAGATGTCGGTGAAAGGGTTTATACATTGCAAAGGGTTAAGGGCACAGGGAAAGCTTTCTTTTCTTTCAGGGAGTGCGAACATCTCCTTACCTCTGCCATGTTCCTGGGTTTTCCTGCCTGCAAATGCAGGCAGATATTGTGCCAGGCCTAAGTCTCTCTTCTCTACCATTTCCAGCTGCTCTGGATGGGCCCAGTGTCTTACCCAGGGCATGGTGCCTACCAAGAAGCATGAGGCTGGCAGATGCAGCCAGGAGCTTTCAGGGGCAAGGACATGCGTGCCTGCGACACTCAGATGAATGCAAGAACCTTTTTCTTCTGGGCCTCACGTCTTTCCCTGAGGAAAGCAGGCTTATCTATCTCATCTCCCAAGACACAAAGCAGTCAATATTATGTCCGTGGCTGTAGGTGGTGGCAGGGTGGATGCTCCCAGAAGACAACAAACAGGGAGCACCACAGTCATGAAGCCTCAGGGCGTCAGGTGTGCCCAAGCTTTTTGGTTTAGGAGGTAATGCCTGTTCGTCTTCTTTCAGTCTCCTGGAGCCAAAGGTTCCTCCCCCAGCCATTTAGAAAGGATTTTGTTTATTTAGTGGGCCAACAGAGCTGTCCCAACTCCACAGCATGAAAATGAAAAACAGCCTCCTATACTTGTAAAATATGGAAGAGATGATCCAGTTGAAGTCAGACCCTCTTTTGCCACGGTCTTGTCACCGTCTCCTTTCTCTGCTGGCCTCCTAGATGTTGGTAATCCTCATGCCGGCCTTTGAAATTTCTGCGGATTTTACTTGTCTGAAATTCAGAAGCCTGGGAATTTCTGACTTTATCTCTTCGTTTAGTGCCTCCCTTCTCCCAACTGTCCCCCAAACTGCTGCCAGAGGAATTGTTTTCCCAAAGCACAGTTCTCATCTTCTGGCTCAGAAATCTTTTGTTCCCTATTGCCCACAGGCTAAAGTTCAAATTCCTTAGTGGGGAATCACAGACAGCCGCAATTCAGTTTTTCAGCTTCAGCTTGATTGATTCCAATATAAATTGAATCACAGAATATGTATCACTTATGGTTAGCTTCAGAGACAGCCCAAATTCTACAAAATTAAATAACACAGAGGCTTGTTTCTCATGTAAAACAAATCCTGAGGTGGGCAGCTGGGGCTTCTGGGTGCCAGGAACCCAGGCTTCTTGGATCCTGTCACTGACCCATTCTTAACATGATCAAAGATGGCTGTACAAATTCCAGGAATCAGGTCTGTGTGCCAGCCAGGAGGAAGATGGAAGGGGAAGAAACAGGTACAGGCTGGATGCTGGCTATATGTTAAAGAGGTTCTTAAGAAATCAACACCTACCACTTCCGCTTGCATCACAAGGGACGGACCTTGTCTGCTGCAAGGAAGGCAGGAAAACTATTCCAGGCTACCACGTGCCTATGTAAAAATCATGTGTTCTTAGGAAGAGAATGGATATTTGGGGGGAAATGACAAGATTCTAACATAAATGCCCTGCCTCCATAATATATTTTGCTTAATCTGGTCCCTTAGTCTAGAAGGCATGTCTCCCTTCTCTGAGAAAACTATAATCATCCTTTAAAGCACAGCCCAGGGGTGCTGGGTGGCTCAGTCGGTTAAGTGTCTGACTTCGGCTCAGGTCATGATCTTGCAGTTTGTGAGTTCGAGCCCCGTGTCAGGCTCTGTGCTGACAGCTTAGAGCCTGGGGCCTGCTTCAGATTCTGTGTGCGTGTCTCTCTCTGCCCTTCCCCTGCTTGTGCTCTTTCTCTTAAAAAAGAAACATTTAAAAAAATAAAAATAAAGAAAATAAAGCACAACCAAATGTCACCTCCAGACCCCTAGAGATATTGTTCTCAGGATGTTTTGCACGGCCCTCCACGGGGTCTCTAACCATAGTGTTAGGAACCTTCCTCCATCGTGTCTATCTCCTCTGAGTCTGTACCAGGGGCTGCCCCCTCTCCATGGCTGCAGGCTCATCATTCCCCTAACCCAACACTGTGGACTCCTCCTGAAGAACCTAATTCTAACCGTTCATTCCTGTAGCCTTTGGGCAACCTCCTCCACCCTCTCAGGCATTTTTTTCAAGGACAGAAGACAGGGGACGGGAGGGACTTGGGCAAGCTGGGGCCGATCCTGAGCCTACATGCACAAGGTAGCAACTCTTATCAAGAGGACACGTGCAGACCTTCCCCAGCTCTGGGCTGAAGCCAAGTCCTTTTCTCCAGAGGACACACAAGATGCTCCCAAAGGCAAGAGCATTAGGTCAGGGGCCTACGTACGTGTCTGTGATAAGCCTGGGTGGCCTCTGGTCTTCTGAGCCAGTTTTCCCACATCACCCTGCTGCTGAAAACCCCTCTGTGCCTCGCCAGTTCTGAAGGGTAAGTCCTGACTTCTCGAACCTTCCTGCTCTGACCTGTACCCACAGCTCCCATCTCAGCCCTCACACTCTCCAACCTCAGGCAGCAGAAGCAGGCTTGCGCATGTGCTGCTGGTTCTGCTGGATGCACGTTTTCTTGCTTGGCCTTCACCATATGCTGTGGATGACACTTCTTCCACAAAGCCTTCCTTCAACCCTCAGGCAGAGTTGCCGTGTCTCCAGGGCCCTCTGGACACCTCTGTCAGAGGCCTCATTAGTATGCCGGGAAGGTTGGTCCCCTGCACTAGGCTAAGCAGCCAGAGGGCCAGCCCCCGCCTCCGCCCCCTCACAGGCATCCCTAGCCTCAGGCACACACTGGGTATCTAGTAAATACTCCTTGAAAGAGGCTCTTGAGCTAAGGGAAAGTAGGCCCGGTGACCAGGGAACATTCCCGAGTCTCTAGTTTTTTTCCATCAGGGTGAGTGGATCATAAGGGAAACACAAAAAGTCACATGATGTCAAACTCTTCTCTTTCTCTGAATAAAGCTACCCATTTTCAGAACCCACTTTCATGTCAGGAAGGCTCCCTTGACTCCAGGCCTAGGACAAGACCTCAGTTATGCCATCATAGCACTTCGCATGCATCTTCTTTAGGAGCACTTGAATCACCAGGGCAGTGATTGTGGGACTGTTAGCTTAATTCAGGGTTTCTCAACAGTGGCACTATGGACATCTTGGGCTGGATCATTCTGTTGAGGAAGGCTGTTCTGTGCACCAGATGCTATCTGAGCAGCATCACTGACCTCTACCCACTAGATGCCGATTGCACCCTGTCAATTATGACTGAAAACGTCTCCAGACACTGTCAAACGTCCTTGGGGGTAAAATGACTTCAGGTTGAGAAGCACTGGTGTAACAACTATTTCCCCAGTCAGGACAGACATTCCAGGAGGGTGGTCCAGCCACCTGAGACCCCGACTCCTTGGCTCCTTAGCCTGGCATTCACCCTCTCAGGTAGCTGATCCTCCTCCCGTCCCACACGGAGCCCCGCACCACCCAGAATGAGTCAAACCTTCCTTTCTGCTCCTTTGGGACAGCCTGGGGGTGGAGACTGCATCCTACTGGCTTTTGTACCTGCCGGTCCCCACCCTCACTTTGCTTTCAGGGTGGTCAGGAAATCATCGCTGGAGGACAAGTTGGAGGATGGGCAAGGGGGCTTCTTAATGCTGGAATGGCAGGTGCACAATTGAGGGTTCCTCTCGACAGAGATGACTTCTGTTGGTTTTGTGTGTGTCTGTTCTTAGGAAGTTCAGACTTTATTAGATACCCAGGGGCTGGCCCTGGATGGCTTCACAACCCCCCTAGTCAGAGGGCAGCCTGGGGAAAGCTGAGGGCCCTGACCGAGGGGCCCGAAACCAGTCCTGCCGATCCGTCTTCCCTCCCACCTCACTCTGGCTCCTATGCGATTAGCACATGGTCAGAATCTGCTTTGAAGACACGAAGGGCTGCATTGAGGCTTCCAAGGCACGCTGGTAGTCCTGCAGTGGGACCTCGGAGCAGGCAGGGGCCGTGAGCTGGCCTCGGCCGATGAGACTGCACAGTGTGAGGATCAGCTCCTTGAACTGGGCTGTGGGAGGTTGGAGGAAGTCAGACGTGGGAACAGCGGCAAGACAGACCGTGGGCCACCCCCAGTGGCAGGAGCTGGCGCTGAACTCCAGGAAAGCCCGAGAGCCCAGGCTTGGCCATGGATAGGGAGGCTGTGGAGGCAAACCGGTCCCCGGCGGGGTAGGACAGAGGAGACGGGGAGCGGCCCCAGGAGCTGACGGGCAGGCAGAGTGGTGGCTACGAGGGCGCAGACCCACAGAACCTGACTGGGATGTGACTGGGAGTCGTGAATGGCGGGAGGGGCAGGATTACTTTGAGTCAGCTAGAAGAGGCAGCTGGAAGAGGCACAGGGAGGGGTGGCTGTGCCTGGCGGGCCAGCTGGAGTGGAACAGACGGGCTTTGCTCAGGGAAAGGAGCTTTCCCTGAGAGCCCAGGGCTCCCTTAGAACCCTACGAGGTGAGAGGTCCCGAACATCCCTTCTTAGGGCCTGCCCCCAATATGGTCCAGGAAGATGGGAAGTGGCAATATGGTCTTGGCTTAGGCTGACAAATGTTTTTTCATAGACATCAAATCATGCAACATTCAACTCTAATCACGCCCCCTGTTGAAAGCGCTTCGGTGGATCTTCACTTGCCTTTCAGGTAGAGTCTGAGCTCCTTAAGGTTTGCAAGGCCTGTCATAATCTGGTCGCAACCTATCTGGCCAGGCTCCCACCCTCCGCAATGGGCTTTTGCACGGGCTACTTTTCCGGCCTGAAATACGCCACTGACGCCACCACTCTCCTCCCCTTCATCGGGGCGACTCCATGTGATTCTTCAGTCTCAGCTCGAGGGGTAACCTTCTGGGCAGCCAGCCCTCCAGAAGAGGAAGAGTCGTGTACTGGCTCAGGTTCTGGACTCGAAGAGACTAGTTCACACCGTGGCTGCACCACTCCCTAGGTGGGGGCGACTGGACAAGCTACCTAACCACTCTGAACCTCAGTTTCCTCCTCTACCACACAGGGCTAACGACGTCTAGGCAACTATGATATCCAAACTGAGAAGGAAATAACTTGTGCAGACCCCAGGGTTAGGCCAGGCAGAACCTATCACTAGTAATGGTGGGAGCAGGATTTGAACCCAGGTGGGCCGGCTCCAGAATTTACTCCCTTTACGTGGCTGTCTTCCATAGCAGTTTTCCCCACTGGCAGCTGCTCAGGACGGGGACAGTGTCTGCCTTGCTCAGTGCCGCCACCCCCCAGGACTAGCCCACTTTACCCCAATACCTAGTTGCTGGCTGTGGCTGTGGCTAGAGAATATTTTCCTTTAAACTGTCGTGGTGCTGGGGAGCCAATCACCTCTCCAGAGCTCAGAACGGCTGGTCACTTCTGCAGTAGGCACTGCCCTCTCATGTGACCGTTTGCAATGGGGCCATCATCCACTCACCTGGACTGTGGTCCTTCTTCCACTGGGATAACCAAAAGCCTCGAAGTTTGAGATCCTTAAAAATGAGCTGGCTCTGTGGACACAACAAGGACGTACTGGGCTCTGAGGGCAAGCACTTTGGGTGATGCCTAAGGTACAGACCCGCCCACCCCCACCCTGCTGCCCAAGGACAAGGGCACCATGTGGGTTTGGACAACTGTGGTGTCCAGGTCTGCCTCCCTCACCAGCTTACCACAGAGGCTATGACAGGCTGCTTGGCCATTCCCCCGTAGGTCACCATGGTTCCCCCAGGCCTGAAGAGACCAGAGAGAATAGAGTGGGTAGAGACAGAGATAGAGCTCTTCTCAAACCTGCCGGAACACTTCTATTCCCACCCTGGTTTTGTTAAAAAAAAAATTTTTTTTTAATATTTATTTTTGAGAGAGAACAAAAGAGAAAGAGAGGGTGGGAAGAGAGAGAGGGAGGGAGGGGCAGGGAAAGAGGGAGACACAGAATCCAAAGCAGGTTCCAGGTTGTGAGCCGTCAGCACACAGCCCGACGCGGGGCCTGAACTCACGAACTGTGAGATCATGACCTGAGCCGAAGTCAGATGCTTAACTGACTGAGCCACCCAGGAGCCCCTCCAAGCCTGGTTTCTGAACCTTGATCTCAGAATCCTTGGGAATGTTTCAAAAACTACAGATTCCTAGGCTCGACCCAGACCTAATGTATCAGGAAGCAAGAACCTGTATTAAAGTCAACCAACAAACACGTCGCCAGATGACATGATGTTTAGCCAGGGTTGGGAGCCCAGCGATCTAACCACCCAGCCGGGCTTGGATGAAGTGTTACAAAGAAGCACGCTCTATTGAGAAGAGCTCAAGACCTGGCTCCCCTCCACTCCTAGATGTGTGGCTTTGGGCAGTGCACAGACACTGGCGCAGTGCAGACCTCTGCCCTCCGTCTGTCCGGACTCACCTGAGGATCCATGAGGTGAGATGGCTATACAGATAAGGAACAGTGTGGGCGGGGAGAGGGAGGGCAGTGGGCAATTGCCGTCGCTGCAGGAGGGGTCTTGCCAGGACCTGCTGTCTGACACCCATACCCGCCCCAGCAGTCCAACAGGGGAGAGGCTCAAATGATTTTTAAAAACTAATAAGCTCGGACTTCTGTGCTCCATTTAACCTGTGTTCCCTTCCCCACTCCCTGGCTTTTAGGAGTCTGCTGGTCAACGATGATGGTGGGTGTGTACGTGGTGCTTTATGAACTACAAAGTGGAAGCTGTTGCCGTGTGAGGCGCGTAACTCTTTGTCCATGAGGTTTGTGGGCAGTTTGGTCTTAAGTTCCTTTCGCCTGACACTTGTTCCAGAAAGTACCTCCTTTCTGGGATCAAGCCCTCCCCCCCCAACTCCCCACAGCCTCTGAACTTGTTCTAATCTGAATAGCTGACGTTTACTGGGCATTTTTTAGGTGCTGGGGCCAGGTCTGAGCATTTCCATGTGCGCTGATGTGGTGAGTCGTCCCTGGGACCCCCAGGGAGCACTTTCATTGCTCTCATTTTACAGCGGGGAAAATGAAGCCCACCTCTGTCTGTATGGCGATTTGTGCATCACCTCAGTGTCTTTAGACGACCCTTCTGAGGCAGAAAGGGTTTCTATCCCCCACTGTACACACGAGGAGACTGAGGCCTGGATCTTTTATGTATTGCCTAACTTTTCACAGGCCCACAGCTAGTAAGTAGCAGAGCTGGGACTTTCTGACTCCAGTGCCTACATCTGTAACTACTGCTCAAGGCTTCCTCCTACAGCGAGTGCCGCGGGGGTCACAGGCTGCCCTTGAGGCTGCCGAAGTAGGGCGGGAGGGGTGGACGCAGGAGTCACGAGAACTTGGGGTTAAGCCTGGCTCTTCCACTTCCTAGACTTTGGGCAAGGTAATTACCCTCGCTGGGCCTTGTATCAATGGGGATGGGCAGAGCATCCCCCCCTTTGGTGGTTGTGGAGGGGGGCGGGGTAAGTCAAGCACTCTGCACAGAGTCTGGTGCACAGGCGAATACTCAGCGATCACTATCACAGCTCTCTGACCACATGACCCATCTCCCCATCTAGCCTAGGAGTTCTAGAGAGTTCCTCCAGTGTCTGAGCCATCTCTGTGTCCCTTAGCTAGTGAGTGCTAGCAAGAATGTGTCAACCAATGTTGCTGAGGGGATTCCTGCTTTAGTTGGAAAGTTCCTCAGCTCAGGAACTTTATATATATACTTTAAATGTTTATTTATTTTTGAGAGAGAGAGAGAGAGACAGGCAGAGCACGAGTGGTAGAGGGGCAGAGAGAGAGGGAGACACAGAATCCGAAGCAGGCTCCAGGCTCTGAGCTGTCAGCACGGAGCCTGACGCGGGGCTCGAACTCACAGACCTTGAGATTGTGACCTGAGCTAAAGTCAGACACTTAACCGACTGAGCCACCCGGGCGCCCCAGGAACTTTATATTAATGGCAAAAAGAATGGAAGGACACCCAGTGTTAATATTGTCAACAATGCTTATCCCCCTTGGTGGTGGGATGATAGCTAACTTTCCTGCTTAATTTTTCCTTTGTCCTTTTTGGGGGAAGATTTTATTTTTTAAGTAATCTCCACACCCCACATGGGGCTCAAACTCACAACCTTGAGATCAAGAACTGCACCCTCCACCGACTGAGCCAGCCAGGTGTGCCCCATCCTTTGTACTTTTACATGCTTTCAAAATGCTTTGTAATAGCAATAACGTTACCTCTAAAATTAGAATCTATTTTTAAAAGCTAATAAAAAATTTAAAAGCTAACAAGCTAGGACTAAGTGACTTTTGAAGAGGCCCCTAGGTTATGAATCCTTAACTGTTCCCCTATCACAGAAAGCTTAGCCATCTACTTCTGGGGTCCCTTGGAAAAACAAAGCGGCTGGGTCTGTCGGTCACCTATAAAGGAACAGGCTGAGAAAGGAAGTGCCTGGATAACCAGGAAATGATGGCAATCCATTTCCTACCCAGGGTTATGCTGACCTGGCTTGGCTTGCGTTGCCCACTGGAATTGGGTCACTTGCCAGTCCTCCCAGCTATAAGCCCAGAGAGCTTGGGCCAACAAGACTTGCAGGGCCAAGGGACTTACGCTAAGTGTCGCAGCAGCTCTGTGGAGCTTTTTCCGCCAACACAGTTGAGAGCAAGTCGGGGCTGGGGCATGTCCTGGAAAATAAGGAAGCTGTAGTGAGGGAGATACCACTGTATGTGTGGGATTTCTTTCTTACAAAAAAAAAAAAAAAAAAAATTTTTATGTTTATTTATTTCTGAGACAGAGAGAGACAGAGCATGAGTGGGGGAGGGGCAGAGAGAGTGGGAGACACAGAATCGGAAGCAGGCTCCAGGCTCCGAGCTGTCAGCACAGAGCCCAACGCGGGGCTCGAACTCACAAACCGCGAGATCATGACCTGAGCCGAAGTCGGTCACTCAACTGACTGAGCCACCCAGGCGCCCCTCTTTCTTTCTTTTTTTTAAGTAGAATCCATGCCTAGTGTGGGGCTTGAGCTCACGACCCTGAGACTGAGAGTTGCATGCTCTACAGACAGAGCCTGCCAGGTGCCCCCTTACTCGTGGGGTCTAAAGCTTGCCACAAACAGCACTTCCTTTCCACAGGTGCTGTGTCAGAGGGTGGGGGGCAGTGAAGGAAAATGGGATAGTGTTGCCTTCACACTCTGCTCTGCAAGGACCTTTGCTTTATCAGCTTAATCCTGTTACGTTTTGGAATTTTGTTCAAAACTCCTCTCTAGGAAAGGACAGACAGAGGGCATGTACATTCCTTTTCGAAGGACTCTAGGTCCCCCAAGTGTACTTTTTCTCTGTGCTCACAGCTCAGTTTGAGTTAGAGGTGCTGATCTGCTGCTCCGGAAATGTTCTTAAGAGGCAGGTGTTCTCGAGGGGGGGTGTGTGTGTTTGGTCACTCCTGGGTTCAGGAGAAAGAGGCTGAAGTTTGGTCACCTGTTAGGTATGCTGGGGGTGGAGGTTCTAGAAGGTTAAGAGGCTGTGAGTTTAGAGAGACCTGGGGCCAGCCCTGACTCCACTTATAACTGTGTGGCTTTGGTGAAATCCTTTATCTCTTTGGAGACTTGGTTTTCTCATCTAGAAAAGAGAGAGCACCTGCTTTGTTGAGCTTTTGTGGGGATTATCAGATACAATACAAAGAAAGGGCTTCAGAGACGGTACTTCTGTCCTTTCTCTTCCTTCTCTGTGGCTCAGTTTCCTCAGGTCCTCTCCCAGCTCTGAGACTCATACTAACTGTATGGGCTGATGTGGCCTGCTAAAAATATTCACAAGTACAAGTAATCCAGGGTTTCTTGGACTTCGTCTGTCTCTTCCGCCTCCCTCACAGCATCTGGGCACTTGAAGCATGCCGTCCCCTGGCTGAGGGAATGGGTTTTGTCCTTCCACAGAGAGATGAAGGGAGGATTTGGAGAGAAGTGACGGGGCCAGTCCCAGCTTTTCTATCAGGTCACCTTTTTCCAGGGAGATGAGCATGGAATGAAGGCACAATGCCCCTCAGCCTACATACCTTAAAGAAATTTTTCATTTCATGCTTCCTTAGCTCCTCTTCTGTGAGAACATGCTCGGCCCCTAGACTCTTCAGTCTGTCAGTCAGCTTCTGGATGTCAGGCCTAGAAACCAAGCACAATCCACAGCCCTTAGTCACTCCTGCTGCCTTTCTCTCCCAGAGGCTCCTAGGACTCCTCTGCCATGGCTGTGAGAACATGAGTTTCTCTTTGTGGGAAGCTGGGATTGAGGGTAAGCCAGGCCCTACGCAGGGGCTGGCTACCGGATTTCATCACACTCCAACACCTCTTGGCCTCGGTTTCCTCACTGGCAACACAGGATGATTTCCACAGTCCTTGCCAGCTCAAAGGTGCTAGAAACCATCTGGCCCAGGGAGAAGTCACTTCACTTCCTGATTTTGTCTACTGAAATGACAAACTTCATTTCCTTTCTCCTCCTCTTTTCAAGGGGCTCTTCAGGGTGTTGTGCAAACATACTCCAGCGCAGGGGTGGCTCTGGGCCTCTTTGGCCAGGGCAAACAGACTGATTTTTGTTAACACAACTGAGGGACTAGGGAAGGGAAGCGAGTGTCAATTCTCCCCCAAAGACTGGACTTCCACCACAGATAGAGCCACGTTTATTGACAGTGAGGCTTAAGGAAACTGGATGGCACGATGGGAAGAGAACAAGGCAGGGAACTAAGTCTATTACTGACTTGCTGTGTCTTCCTGAGCAAATGGCTTCCTTTCTCTGAACCTTGTTTCCTCACTGTAACACAGATGACAAGCCTGCCCCATCTCCTTCACATCCATATTTAGTACAGCTCAAGGGCCACACAGATGCCAGGGGAGAAAGGGCCCCGGGTTAGACAGGTTACAGAAGGAATAACAAACACAGCTTAACAGATTCCCAAATATGAAGCGTGGCCTTGAAATCACGAGGTTATCACAGACACAAAAACTCTCAGCTGCTCAGCAAGGGCCGGCTTCAGCTCCTTCCTGCTCTCCTTTTACATTTGGGATATTCACTCATCCTATAGCCAGAGGCCAAGTGGGCCTCCTTTCCGGCGGCTGAAGGATCTGTCTGTGGGCTGCTTATGCACGGGCGCCATCTGGTGGAGACAGGGGCGCTTGCAGGGATGCTGGGTGGAAAGGCCTAAGTGTCGCGCACTGGGATCAGGCCCCCCCCCCCCACGCACCTGTCTCGGACCACATTGACGGTCCTCAGGCCCAGGGCTGCGGCGATCTGAATGACTGCTTGCCCCACTCCACTGTTGGACGCATTCTGGATGACACTGTCTCCTGTAGAGCCAGGAAGAGACCCAAGTCAAGTCCCGAAGACCTGTAAACAGGTCAAGCGCTTCCTGTCTGGGATACTATTGTAGGGCAAGAGATAGGAGTGCTCAGGAATGACCCAGGACCTGGCTGCTGAGTCTTCTCAGATCTTGGAGTGTTGCTTACTCTTTTCCCAGTGACCCCCCCACCCTCCACCTCCAAATTCCATGACACCCATGGTGCCTCCCAGGGCTTGGCAATTAAGAGTCCATACTATATGTAATTTAGATCCCACTGTGTAAACGATTTTATATTGTTCATCATCCTCTCGATTTTTATGCCCTCAAATCTCTTAGATTATTTCCATGGTTTGCAATGTTTCCCTCCTTCTCTCTTCCTTCGTTTTGAAATCCCATATAGTCCTTGAAGCACAGCTCAAGCGCGGCCCCCTTCCCATCTTCCTTCTGTGTGCTCCTCTGGCTCTCTCTGCACATGGCGTGCCCCGTCTTATACTTGGTTGTGGACATGCCCATTTCTAGCAAGAGCCTGCAGCTTCCTGAGGACATGGCCATGCCTTATTCCCCCTTTGTGCTGCTCAGTAAGGGCACACTGCCTTGAAATGGGATCAATGCTGGAGAAACCCAGAGCTCCAGAAACAGCATCCTACAGATAGTCTGTGGTCAAAGCCCAGGCTTTGGAACTAGCCAATGGGGGAGGCAGCGTGGCATGCTGGGGAAAACGTGGGCTCTGAAATCAGATCGATCTGGTGTGAGTCCCGGCTTCCCCACTGACTGTAACTGAATGACATGAGAGAGGTCATGACCTCCGTTTCCTCCGCATAAAACAGGAATCCTGGGAGTGCCAATCAGGATGCTCCGGATTAGTCGAATGCCACTGTGTCCAGGAAGGTGCTCTGTCACCCTGAAATATGATCTAAAATGCAGGGATCTGGTGCTACAGACAGGGGATTTCCTGGAAGAAGAATGCCCATTCTCTGTAGGCAGGAGTCAGCTCACAGACTGTCATCAGTGGGTTATGAAATCAAGCTAGTGGGTTGTAAGCAACATTTTTTTTTTTCAGTTAAGATTGAGGAACAGAGAATTAAGAAGAACACACTGCATCACACATAGTAAGGGTAAATACCACTCCATAAAACTTTGGTTTCCGTTATATATATACTCATACATATATCTATGTACTGGATTACAGTGTAAAATGTAATTCTTACTATGGTCAGTATGACAATTTAGTTTAACACTGATCTAGCCCAGACCACACCTGCCCTCAGGCAGGCAGGTGGAGAGATGCCACGGGCAACTGAGGTGGGGTGGTGTCAGAATACCCTGATGTCCACCACAATTGTGCCCAAATTAGAGGTGGCCGGAGGGGATGCGACGCAGGTGACCAAAACGTCTCCTTAACCAGGACTGGTTTTCTCCACCAAAGGCTCCTGGGATCGCCCTGGCACAGCTGGGAGAACCTGCCTTTCTCTTTGCAGGAAGCTGGGACTGGTTTTCAGCCAGCTACAAGCATCAGTGGCAATCTAAGCTTATTGCGTTCCAACATCTCTGCCTCAGTTTCCTCACTGGCGTGGCAGAGCTAGACTAGGTGACTTCTATAGTCCGTGGACATGCATAGTGTGAAGGGTGACCTTCCAACAATGGGAGGCCAATGCTGAGGTGGGTTCTATGAGGATCTTTGGAGGCCTCCTCCCAGCAAGACTGAGCCCTGCTCGCCTGCAGCAGTAATCAGCCTTCACTGGCTTTTCCTCCTTTCCCTGGCTCCCTCTCCCAATCCTTCACTCCTGCTTCCTGGGATCACCTCCCCAGCAAACTGTCCACCCTCACTCAGTCCTTGCCTCAGGCTCTGCTTTCAGGGAACCCCAAATAGAACGTCCGGCTTTGTCATCTCCTTGCTGAGTGATCTCGCCCAAGGAGTTTACTTCTCTGGGCCTCAGTCTCCTCCTTTATGAAAAGGAAGAATAATAAAAGCAGCGCTTAATTACTGCGCTGTGTGCCAGGCCCCGCGCTGAGTGTTACACCGCAGTGTTCCAGCTAACCATCAAAACTGCTTATTGTCCGTTTTATAGGTGAAAAATCTGATGATCTGAGAGGTCAGTTCATAGCGAAAGGTGATTCTGGTATTCAGACTGAGGTTGTCTGCCTGGGGCCTGAACTCTCAACCAGTGATACCAACCTCACCACACTGCTTTGAAGATTTAATGCAGTCACTGGGGTAACGCATGGAAAGGCACTTATGTGACCTGGAAAGTGCCATAGAAATGCTGAGTGGAATTACTCAGTTCAGCATTTTACTGAGAACACAGGCACTGTCTATCTTGTCTGGCTTTGTTGTGTCACAGACCTTAGCACAGCGCCATACGTTTCTGCTGAATGGCAGAATTCCATCCCAAGCTCTAGGGAATGTGATCCCTCAGCGGTTTTCCAGAGTGTTCTCCTCATGAGGTTCCAGCACACTTTCTAGGAACTAAGCTAACAAAACAAAAGCAGCAACCACACACTTGCCCAGGTTAGGGGCCCGTCTTCCTCTCGGCCCCTTTACTGGTGAGCTGCCAGGGCCTCGGGGTCAGGATTTGGGTCACACCCAGTCAGGAGATCCCAGCCTGCTCCCCGCGCCTGGCGGTTCCTACCTGGCTGCAGCTGCTCAAAGTCCATCAACATCCTGTAGGCCGTGCAGGGATTGACACTCAGGGTGGCGGCGCTCTGAAGAGGGATGTCACTTGGAACTCCGATCAGTGCTTCCTCGCTGAACACAGCCTCAGTCCGCCAGGTTCCTGAGTCAGGGGATGGGGCCGGGGTCGTGAGAAAGGCTCTCTCTCCACAACTGGCCCCAAGACACCCTCCTCAGTAAATGGGCACCTAAGACATCAGCCTTCAATTCAAGTAAGACTCAGAGAAGAAAGAAGATCTTGAAATCCTTTTGAATCTCTGAGTACTCATGATAGCGATTTTGTTATTAGCACATTAGTTCCATCAGATGTAGCTAAGGATCTGAAACTACTGGATTGTGAGTAACATCACAACCAGGGCAAGAGATGCTGCGAAAGCCTCCCTTTCCCTATTTGGTCCTCATTCTCCTTACGTATGGCACGTTGACTTGGGCGGTATTACAGAAAAAAGCACGAAAGTAGAAGTCACAGGCGTAGCTTTGGGACCTGGTTTTGCTGGTCTGCTGGTTCGCGCAAATTACTGAGTTTTGGTTACCCTCATATGTAAATGATACTGGCCTCCTCCAAGAGCTGCTGCACAAATCAAATGACACAAGGGAAATGACGAACTCCTGTAAACTGGAGAGAAGTGACCATTAACCTCCAGGCCATGTTCTAGCTGCAGACAAAAGAATTGTAAAATGTCAGTGTTGAGAAGGCCCTTAGAGCATCGAGTTTAACCTCCTCATTTAACAGGGTAGGAAGCCAAGAAAGTGACTTGCCCAAAGTCACCCGACTAATCTGGGCGCCCCACCTACAGATACTTAGTGTGCACCTACTGGGGGCCACGTGCTCGGACAGTGTAGACGCGTTCTGTCCTTTCACGGAGTTTCATTCCAGGGGAAATCAGGCGAGAAACAGACAATTGCAGTGGGGAGAATTCCTTGAGATGGGGGTCAGGGACAGCTTCTCTGAGGAGGTGCAGGCTAAGAGTTAAAGGGTACTGATGCCAAGAATGTCACTCACGGAGTGCACCAAGAATGGTCTAGGGAGAGGAAAAAGCATATGGAGAGGCTCTGAGGAAGGACAGACAGAAGATGGACCCAGGAGGATACACGCTGCAGGGCAGAGAGTGATGGGAAGGCAGGCTCGGGCCATGGCTGAAGTGGCTTGGACCACAGGAACGTCCCCCAGACTCTCATGATCCTGACCCACAGTAACCGTGAGCTATGCTGTCCCTCAGTACATTCACATATATAAATATGTACCCCTACATGTAACAGACATCAAAGGCTCATGGGACAATATTTACCCTACTATGTATGATATCCTGTTATTTTCTATTCTACTGTGACTGATTTTAGGGGAGAAAAGTGCCGTTTGCAACCCATTGGATCAATTTCACTGATGGGTCACAGCCTGCATCTGGCAGGTGCTCACCCATGTGGGCAGGATCCTGTGTAAAGCAGAGGTGAGGAGAACAGACTTGGAGACAAACAGACGCGATTCAAGCCTTGGCTCTTGGACCGTGTACTCGCTAGGTCGCCTTAGAGAAACTGTTACTGGCTTGGAATCTGGTGGCTGTGGTACCTTAGGGGCCGCTCTGGAGCGTGTGCCCCTGCCCAGTTGCTGGGATTCTAATGGTACCCTGGCTCCACACGGTCAGGGGTGGGGTGGAGGGGACAGCCTAGGTGACTACTACTTGTGCTGTAAGTGGAGAGAGACAATGTGGGCTTTAGGGACCAGGTAGTATAGACAAGAGGCAGGAACACATTCTATTAAGAGCTGCACTGGTAGATCTGTGGCTGAGAAAATAAGACACTGAAAAACTGATGGGTTCCTTTGGAATCTAGGCGGTATCCTGGCATTTTTCTGGGCTTCACCCAGCCTGGTTTTCAAATCTTCATGGTCACCTTCGTCATCATGGCCCCTACTTCTCTTGGCCAACATGTGCCGTGTCTACTCCGGCCAATCACCTAGTGTAGGGTTTTCTATGCATGAAATTAGGGGTGTTTTCTAATTTCACTTAAAGGCACAACAATGGAAATTCAGAGCTTGACACAAATTTCTGGGGCCTGGCAGTCCCTAATCCTCTTCTAAAGAGAACCTGGGTGGGATGGGGGCAGCGCCCATGGTCAGCCCTGAGGGCTTTCAGGGTTTTAAAGTAAAAATCCTTAAACCCTGGAGTGGGGGACCTGCTTAAAACTCCCAGCTTTGCCATTCCTGATTTGTGTGATTTAGAATTCTCATTTTACCTTCTTTGACACTAATGTCATTATGTGAAGATTAAATATAATGACATTTGTACAGACTATCACCGTGCCTAGTACATAGTAGGTGTGTAATGTCTCTTGGTTTCCTTTTCTGGTCCTAAGTCCCATGCTCTAGTTCTCAGGATTCCTGTTCCTTGCTCCTGTGCAACTGACCCTTAACCATCTCCACTATCTAACACGGGGGTCGGCAAACTGCGGCCGTGGGCCAAACCTGGCTCACTACCTGATTCTGTAAGCCAAGTTTTATTGGAACATAGTCATGATCACTTTTCATGTATTGTCCATGATGGTTTACGATGGCAGAGTTGAGTGTAGGCAGTTGGCCTGCAAAGCCTAAAATATTTACAAATTGGTCCTTTACAATTTCTTAAGTCTATTTATTTATTTTTGAGAGAGAGAAAGAAGGCCAGAGAGAGAGAAAGAGAGAGAGAGTGCACGCACAAGTGACAGAAGGGCAGAGAGAGGGGGAGACACAGCATCCGAGGCAGGCTCCAAGCTCTGAGCTGTCAGCACAGAGCCTGATGTGGGGCTCAAACCCACAAACCATGAGATCATGAGCTGAGCTATAGTCAGATGCTTAACCGACTGAGCCACCCAGACACCCCATGAATTGGTCCTTTAAAAAAAAGTTTGCTGACCCTGATCTAATGTGTATAGAAATTTAATTCGCAAAGATGGTTGTACGTATCCCTCAGCTGAGCTGCATGAATTAGTTGAGATATGCCAGCAACAATGGTTAGCTCCACTTTAGAGATGCGGAAACTGAGGCTCAAAGTAGCTGTGACTTAAACAAGGTCACCCAAGAGGGTGAAAGAAGATTCCCAATAGGTGCTCTCGCTGCTGCCCTGTGCTGCCTCGCGAGGGTTTTGAGGGTTTCCGATGAGAAAGTCAGTCTGCACGTTCTCTGGCCCAGTCTCCCTGGGGACTGGCGACATGTGGGAAAAAGCTGGCTATGGGCACAACTCAGTAACATGAAGGATGACCAAGGTCTGGCCAGTTGAGGACTTATTTAATGACTGCCACTCTTTTTTTTTTTTTTTTTTTAAATTTTTTTAACGTTTATTTATTTTTGAGACAGAGAGAGACAGAGCATGAACGGGGGAGGGGCAGAGAGAGAGGGAGACACAGAATCTGAAACAGGCTCCAGGCTCTGAGCAGTCAGCACAGAGCCCGACGCGGGGCTCGAACTCACGGACCGCGAGATCATGACCTGAGCTGAAGTCGGACGCTCAACCGACTGAGCCACCCAGGCGCCCCTAATGACTGCCACTCTTACCAAACTGCAGTCTTCACTAGAAGAAAGGCCACATCTGTTCACTGCTATATCAGAGCCCAGCACACTGCAGAGGCTCACAAAATGTTTACTAAATAAACGGAGTTAGAGTCCCGGTCATTATAAAATCCTCTTGCTCTTTGACTGGCACCTGGTGGGAAAGATTCCCCTTTTCTCTGGGGAGAAATCCCCGTTCTGGCTGACACCCACCTCTACAGGCGCTATCCCCTACCCCCCTGGCAGACGTCCCTTCTTCTCTCCAAATCTAGTGACCGAGTTCTGTTCCTCTAGCTCCTAACTCCAACCTGTCTTCCCAGCCCCATGGCACTGCCTTGTTCAGACCCTTATCAACTGAAGCCCCATCTGTTTAGCCACCTCCTTACTGGCTTCCTGCCTCTCCCTCTGCCTCTCCAGAGCATGCTCTGTGCTGCCCAAGTCTGGTCCTCTTCTTCTTCTTCTTCTTCTTCTTCTTCTTCTTCTTCTTCTTCTTTTTTAAGTGTACTTAGCTTGAGAGAGAGAAAGCGAGGGGGGCAGAGAGAGGAGCTGCCAGTGCAGAGCCCGATGCGGGCTCAAACTCACAAACTGGAGATCATGACCTGAGCCAAAGTCAAGAGTCCGATGCTTAACCAAGACTGAGCCACCCAGGCGCCCCCACTCATTCTTAACTCTTCTTTGGGCTCTCTCTGACCATAGATGTCAGGCCTCCATGACCAGGTACCGCCTGGTACGCGCCTACCTCTATAGCCTCATCTCGCTTCTCCTACGTCCCCGCAGGGACACAGCCGCACCAGGCTACAGCAGCTCCGACAGTGCCGAGCCTTCTCCTGCCGCCGTACCTTTGTACGTGCTGCACTGCTTGTCAGCGCTTCCTGACCTAGCCCACTGGCTACGCTTCCACTCAGTCTTCCAGACGGAGTTCAAGCACCACTTCTTTGGGAAGTCGCTCCGAATGCTCCCCGAGATGGGGGGCTCTCGCCTTCGTGTCCATCCTCTCATTATAGCGCTAACTAGACTGTCAGCGTATTACGTGTTGTTTTTCCATTCTCGAGTTCCCCACCCCCAGCCAAGAACACTTTGAGGGCAGAGACTGTGTCTGACGGGGGCGGCCTCAAAGCACCAGTCCGTCCGCATCGACAGTGAATCCTGCAGCTCTCAGTTTGCTCAGATGGCTCGGCTCTTTCACGGCCAGGTGGGGCTGCAGGAGAGAGTGGGGCCATTCTTGGCAGCAAATCTGATCTCAAAGAAAAGAGCTTCTAATAGACTTCTGTTACTGCTTTTTCCTGCCTGGTACCTTTTTCTTTCTAGAACTGCTCCCTCCTAACCTCTGAGGCTGTCAACCACAAGGCCCTACCCTTTAAACCACAGAGGTGGGCAAGACGCTCCATTGAGGCAACTGGAATGACCCGACCCCATACTCCTGGCGTGGTTCTAGGCCATAAGTATCTTTACCACAAGTATTTTTGCCATATAACTAATTACGTAAGGCAATGTTGCTGTAAAACAAAACAAAACAAAAACTGGTTGACAGTTTGTTGGTTTCATCTGCTGGTTGACAGTTTGGTTTCATTTCTCCATTGACACAGTCCTCCTATTTCATATTATATCAACTTTAGCCCTTGTAACAGTCTAAAAAGTAGCATAGAGTTTTGAACCCACATTTCCCAGAGAACTTTGGAACGTCTATCAGTGGAAATGTGACAATATGCCAAAGCCAGACAACAATGTGAAAGGCTTTCACAACCCGATACAAAGCCCAGTTACAAATGTGCATCCTACTATTTGGAACCTGATCAAGGAAGACATTTTAGCAACAACAGCAACAACAAAAGTGCCATACTGATTGAGGAGACGAGTCAACAAGCACCAAAAAACTGTGTGATACTAGGAACAAAAGACTTTGAGGACAAGTGCTTAGGTAACATTTTGTGGATCCACAGAATAAAATCAGTTATTTGTGTGTACTGCCATGAATCTACACTACACATTTTGAATGTACTGAAATAGTTTGGATTTTGCAGTAGTCTTTTCATTACTCATTTTGTGTTTGATGATGTCCTTTTTAGTGAGTGTCCCTCTTTTATTTTTCACAATTTTGTCTTTTACAGCAAAATTGCCTATGGCCAGTCAGTTATGCTGTGAAAAAACTTGCAGTTTAGATGGTGTAAAAATACTGAGTATGAAGGGGTTCATGGATGGGCAAAGACCCAGGCAGTGTCAGTCAGAGCCCTGCTGGTGGAGGGATGTGGTTGCACTGGCCAGATTGTGGAGGCCATGTTCACTTGTTCCCCGTTTGATGCAAACCTCAAGATGCCGGTGGCCATCTATGAAAGGTCGGTTTGAATCTCAGCTGCACCACTTACTGGCTAGGTGATCTTGGGCAAGTTGCTTAATATTTAATATTTATCTCATATCTACCTCCTGTTGTGGGAATAACTGAGTTCATACATGTAAAGTGCTTAGAACAGGGCCTGGTGCAAAAGGGAGTAGACAACAAATATTTGTTAATGCTACTGTATCACTAGGTGGGCAGATCCTATCTGAGAACTAGCAAGAAAACACAATGAGCTCTGATATCACTGGGGTTCCCGGATCCAGCTTTCCATCTCTTGCCCATCCCAGTTCCAAAAATCAATTAACTTCTTTTTTTGCAGAGCAAGTTTGCGTTGACTGTAAGTTATAACCCAAAGGGTCCTAACACTGTAGTTTAGCAGAAACAGAGTGGGAATAAGAGTTTGGTGGGTTCTCTTTCAGTTTGCTCTTTGGACAAGGGCTTCTTCCCAAGTTTCAGTTCTTCTTCTTTTTTTAATGTTTATTTATTTTTGAGAGAGAGAAAGAGCGCGTGCGTGTGAGAGTGGGGGAGGGGCAGAGAGAGGGAGACACAGAATCCGAAGCAGGCTCCAGGCTCCGAGCTGTCAGCACAGCGCCCGACGCAGGGCTCGAACTCACGGACCATGAGATGATGACCTGAGCCGAAGTCAGCTGCTTAACTGGCTGAGCCACCCAGGTGCCCCCTTAGCTTCAGTTCCTTATATGTCCAATGGGGTGGTTAGTGTCTTCCCTGCTTCCCTCTCGTGATTGCTGTCACGATCCTGTATATAATGTCTGTGCCTCAAAAAGTGTGAAGTGTTAAAGAACAAAACTCACCAACGACTCACCATATATCAAAGAAAACCCCAACTTCTTAGCTTGGCTTTTGCAGGGCTTCTCCCATGTGGCCCCATTACCTGTGTGACCTTCTTTATCACTTAAGCAGACTTCTGTGCGCAAATCCACTGCCAAGGCTACATTGAATGTCTCACTATTTTCCAAACCGACCTTTGGGTCTGCTCATTTTGCTCCCTCCAAATGCAATGATTTCTGGCTCATTTCCACCTCATATAATTCACCCGTCAAAGGTCCATTCCAGAGAAGCCTCCTCTGTGAAGCCCTGATCCTTCCTTAAGACTCTCTCTCTCTCTCTCTCTTTCACACATACACACATTCGTGGGCACACAGAGGAGCCAGAAGTGTCCTCGGCTTCCTGTAAACTTGTAACATGTAACACACCCTTTATTGAAGTTACTAGTTTGGAGATTTCTTCAATTAAAATTTAACCTCCTGCAGGGCAGGAGCTGTCTTATTTGGATTTCCCATTGTACCATCTAGCAGGGATTTAGGGATGCAGGGATTCAGAGAATCACAGCTCTGATCGATACGGGCCCAGGGAGATGAGAGAACAGGTCGTCACCCCCAGAGCAGATGAAACAGACTTTCTGCTCTCCTTGTCCAGCTCCCATCCCTACTGGCAGTGGGTACATGGACTCAATAATAAATCCCGCATTGCTCAGTTACACTGAGCCAATGTGCAAACATTTCCAGTGTGGGTGAAATACAATCCGCAACAACGAAAGGCTGCAGACACCTGGAGAAACTTACCCAAACCGGCATTTGCTGGAATCACCCAGTCTCCTGGCTTCACCCCAGTCACACTGCTGCCCACTGCTACCACCTGTCCGACACCTTCATTCCCTCCAACAGCAGGCAGCTTGGGAAGGAGGCCATAATTTCCTAAGGGAGAAGAGCAGAGGGTCACCTGGTGAAGCTCGGGCAGTGAAAGAGCATGAACTTTATAGAGTTGGATCTGAGCCTGATCTGGTGTCTGCCTTTGGCCTGCTGTGTAACCAGGCTCTCTGAGCCTCAGCCTTTTCATCTGTAAAGGGGAGAATACTTTTCAGCATTCGTGGTTATTATGGGGATTAGCTAATGTATGAAATGAGCCCAGCATATCGCAGGCACCTCACAGTGGTTGGTTTACTCCCCACTGCAATCTTCCTAACTCTCAAAAAAGCCTCACATTCCAGAGAGGGGAGGCCAGAGAGGGCTTGCAGTCTGCAGATGGCTCATCTGGAGAACAGCTGCTGCTAATCACAGGAATTTCACACCCGCACCTGAGGAAGAATGGAATCGAGGAGGTGGCGGGCTAAGCAAAAAAGCCAATTAACATAAGCCACAGAAACCAAGGTTACCTTGGATCATATTTATGTCAGATGGATTGATAGGGGCCGCCAGCATCCTCACATGGACGTCTGATCCGCCCCCAGCAGCTAGCTCCAGGTCCTTCAGTCTAAACACAAAGCCAAAGAGAGAGATGTTAATGTCACCCAGGATAGACAGGGCGTCTTTTGCTCAAATCATCTCCCCAAAGTAGGTCAGGGTGGCCAGATTTTTGAGCTGCCATTGTGTGGCCGGGAATTAAGGTTGTTAGAAGAGAGAAAGGTGCTGTAAGGAATTAGCACAGGCTACAGGTTAACTCTCTCACTAACTGCAAATGGAAAATCTCTAGCGCCCTCTCAATCCCACTGCCCGTTCTGGGACAGAAAGCAGTGAAACCTTCTGCTGGCCTGGATTAGCCTTGTGTTTTCCAAAACTTGCTTACCAGAATCACCTGGTGTGCTTAGGCATAATGTAGATTCTCAGGCCCCAGCTCTGACCTACTGAACCAGAATCTCAAGATAAGGGATGCCCCAAGTGGGTCTTATAGACAGCCATAACTGAGACACGGTGGGCTAGCTTATTTGTTCTCTGGTAGCTTTCTTTCTTTTCTTTTCTTTCTTTCTTTCACACATTTCTGTTAGTTGCAGAGCAGGTGAAACAGAGATGCCCTTTGTAGTTCAGGAAGAACTCCCTGGGTGACTGTGATCCACCCCCTGGAGTGATGTCCCGTTTGGGCCCGAATCCTGGTCAGAAAGGATGCTGAAAGGAGAGCTGAGCCATAGCACTGCCAAGAGCCTCTCCCATTACAGGTGGGATTTCTAGGTGGTAACACTCTGTTCACAGTGGGCCCTAGGCACCATGGGACTAATGTCTTTATGCATTAGAGCTTTGGTTAATGGGTTAAACCTGCTAAAGGGCTGGTGGCAATGTCCATGTATTATTTTTATTTATTTTAAATGTTTTTTTAAAATGTTTATTTATTTTTGAGAGAGACAGCGTGAGCAGGGGAGGGGAGGAGAGAGAGGGAGACACAGAATCTGAAGCAGGCTGCAGGCTCTAGGCTCATTGCCCGATGCGGGGCTCAAACTCACAAACGGTGAGATCATGACCGAAGTTAGACGCTCAACCGGCTGAGCCACCCAGGTGCCCCTTATTTTTATTTTTTATAAAAGGAGACCTTCTGGGGCTGAGCGAGGAGCCTGCTTAAGATTCTCTCCCCACCTCCCCCCCCCCCCCCCCCGCCCCCGCCCCTCCCCTGTGGATGCTCTTGCAAGTTAAAAAAAGAAAAAAAAATAGGAGACCTTCCACCCAGAAAGCACTGATCAGTGTACAAGACCAGTGTGTCTTGGTGACTTTTTAATTACCAAAGACTCCTTTATTTCTCCACACCAAGACTTCATGTTCGCAATGTTTTCCTTTACCCAGATGTACTTTTTTGGTGGTTTATTTATTTTGAGAGAGAGGGAGAGAATCCCAAGCAGATTCGTGCTGTCAGCGTGTGGAGCCTGATGGGGCTCGATCATGAGCCTGAGATCATATGAGACCTGAGATCATGACCTGAGCCAAACTCAAGCCAGACGCTTCATCGACTGAGCCACCCAGGCACCCTATCCTCTACCCAATGTACTTGTAATAATTCTCATTTTTAGTTACCGAAGGCACATATAACTGCCACACAGAGGTTCTTAGCATTAGGCAACAGTGTTACTGAACTAGGCTGATATACCCCTACCCACTTCTGGCAGAAATCTGACCTTTTAATTATACCTGAGGCTCCATTGGAGGTAAAAGTGTGATTTTCAAGAAATGCCTCGTATTAATAGTAGCAATAATGGTGGCAGGTGTGTATGTGGTATTTGTAATATATCAGGTCCTGTGTTAAGGGATTTAAATACATGATCTGATCTAAGATACAATTCCCTTGTGAGGAAAGTATGAATAGTCCCATTCGGTCAAGTAGGAAATGCAGGCTCCTGGAGATTATGAAACTTACACAGGGGGAGATAACCGGTCAGTGGCAGGGCTCCCCTACTTCCCAAGTTGGCACTCCAAATTACTGTGCTCTATTATTAGAATCCTGAAAATAGCCTGGGAACGCCCCTGACTGCCTACAAGGACGCCTAGCGACCTAAGGGGCTCAATCTGGGAATCCCTGTCCCGGACCATGACCAAAGTAAGACAGACCATGCCTTACCATGACTAAGAAACAGCTGCAAAAAACTGGATTAGCGACACTCTATAGAAAATAGTTAACTAGGAAGGAGTTAGGACCAAGGCAGGGAGAAAAAAGAAAGGGCTCTTTTTGTTTAGGTGCTTATTAAGGAATGTGTGTATTTATACACAGCTGGAGGAGGGGGGAGTCCTTATAATAATCATCATCATAATAAGTACTGTTTGAGTGCTTATCAGTGAGAGAGACACTAGGCTAAGTGCTTTCAATGCCAGCTTTCTACCATTATTCTGATTTTATGGCTGAGGAACAAAGGCACAAAAGAAGTAAATAACTTATTCAAGGCCACCAAAAGTAGTAAGTAAGTGGCTGATCTGATTTGAACCTGGTGGTCTGATGCTAGAGAAGCCAGATGGTAAGGGGCTAAGCAGACCAAGCGGAGGGCAGCATGGTGTAGAGGCCTGGTCCTTGCTGGACCTGCCTGGGGAGACGGGGAGGGGTTAGCAGCAGGCAGAACAGGGACCATCAGCCGGACAGTGATGCTTCTCTATGAACACACAGAGAACAGATGTGTAAGCCTGCATTCTGAGAAAAATCCCGCCCAGAGCAAATGGATTGAAGATTGGCTGCCTCTCTGTATTATCTGTACTGCTTCTCTCGTACGTTTTGCAGAAATCAGAGTTTTTCTGTAAGCCAACAAAGTCCATGTACTCAAGCTACTTAAAGACATTTTTTTCTGCCCGTTTTTTACATGCTCTTCCCTCAGCCCAGAATTTCTTTTCCACTGCTTCTCCGCAGAGCAAGAGGTTCAATTCACCCTTTAAGACTTCTTTTGACCCTCTTCTTGGTCCTGAAAAAAATCACTTGCTCCTTCCTCAGTGTTTTCATTACACAGAAGGGGTGACACCATTTTAAGACCATCTTACATGAGTTTATTGCTTTTTAGTTTATCAAGTCTTTCCATATATTTCTTTTCAATTGATCACAACAGGCCTACATTCACATTCCTTTCCCCAAACTCCGTGCGGGAGATGTATGTATGCCAGAGTTCAGAACCATGTTATTATCTACACCCCCCTGTGGGGGTTGAGGCAGCACTCTGTGATCAGAAACACTGTTTCTGCAGCAAAATGTATGAATATTCACGCTAAGCGGGATGAATAGACACATATATATGAATATATAAAATAAATATAAAAACTTCACACAAGATGAGGTCTTCCCTCCAAATGAGTTGTAAAACAACAGAAATCAAAACAGAACTGTCAGCTGACAGAACTTTCTGACTTTGTCGTTGTAGATTCCAATTTGGATTTGGATCCAGGTCTTTCGGACTTGGTTCAGGACTCTTTTTACCTTATCCCTTAGTTTTACAGCCAGAATGTGCATGTCTGCTGTCTCCCCACTTGGCTGTGAGCTCCCAGGCAGCAGAGAATTCTTAGTCTTACCTCCGTGTTTAGCACAGTGCCTGGGACCAAAGCAGTGCTCAAGAATGCTTCCTAATGAAATTACGCGACTTTCCTCCCTATTGAGAAAATGTGACATAAAGGTGTCAGCCATTTTTGGGGAATCAGGGGAGAGGCTCAAGGCACAGGGATTTAGCTACTGAGGCTTATACTTGGTCTTCCTGGTTCTGGGCTATTTAGGAAAATAACCCTGAAGGATGGGTACAAATGAGAATGGAGACTGTCCCTCAGAGAGTTTGGTCTAAGCAAAAACCCATGGCTCTCCTCCTCACGGGAAAGTGCAGGCGAGGTTTGCAGCAAATCGTACTTTAAAAATCTAGATGGCCATGGTCGAGATGGGAATACAGGTGGATCTCAGTTCACAGATGAAGGGAGGAGCATGGGTTTGAAGTGAATAGGCAGTCCTGGGTTTGAATCCTGCCTTGGTCATTTACCAGCTAGACAACCTCAAAATACTCACCTGTGAAATGGGGAGAACACTTAGAACCTAGCTCGTAGGAGTAAATGAGTTAATGTAAATAATTTGCTAGAGTACCTGGTACACAGTAGATGCTGAAGAGATGGCAGCTGTTATCAGTGGCAGGAATATCCAAGGAAGCCTCTGAAACAATTAGTTGGCTATGCCTCTGAAGAGAATCACTGAATCACTGAAAGACGGCGACTTTTTGGAAAACTCAAGTAAATTTAACTCAGCAAATATTTTACTGACAGTCCTACTCAGTGTCAGGTACTCAGCCAAGGGGCTTAAGGATAGAAAAAAAAAAAAAAAATTCTCCTGCCTGGGAGCTTGATGGCACGGGGACTCTCACACGTGGAGTCACTGCGAGAGGCACCCCCCAGAGGCAGGCACCCCAGAGGCAGGCTTGCGGTCCTAATCCCAGACTGCGCCCGGAGGGAGGAAATGCAGGGTTAGCCACTGGGCTTTGGAAGAAGTGGTACCTTAGTTGGGGTCTGAAGGATAAGTGAGAGTTTACTGGGTGGACTGAGGGAGGAAGGCAGGCTTTCTTGCAAAAGAAAGGAATGGCAAAGAATCTGACTTGATAGTTGGCCAGGCAGTAGGTGCAATCTGGACAGGAGCCAGGGGAATGGAGAGGATTTGATAACCTGGGATCTCTTAAATAAGAAGTGGTATTGATGTCACTCCCCCCACACGGAGTGGGAAATCTCTGATGGCTCCTGGGCTTCTGGCGTGGACAACTGGATATTGACACAGAGAGGAAGGGAGAGTGGTTTGGAGTGGGGAGGGAGGTGTTATATTTGGAGCTTGAAGCAGTGTGGTATGGGGAGAGGGCACTCCAGGCTAGACGTACAGAGCTGTGAGTCAGCTGGATGTAGTGGGAGTCGAGGCAGGCAGATCATCTTGCTCTGGGCGATCTGGCTGAACAACGAAGGGAAACTAATGCTGACAGTTTCCTAAGCTCCAGGCATTGTGCTTAGCATTTTATACCACGTGAGGCTGGTTAGTCCTCGAAACACCTATCAGGAGGGTGTTATCTCCCCAATTCACGAACAGGAAACTGAAGCTCAGAGGAAGGAACTTGTCTAAGGTAAAACTCTGATTAAGTGGCAAAAATTGCCCTAAAGGTTGACTCCGAAGCTCAGACTGCTGAACACTAAGCCAGCATCCTTCACACTGTGTGGAATTTCCATCCTGAGAGACAGTATTAGGCACTCCCGGGGTGTAGGATATGTCTGAGAAATGCTGCCCAGTAAACGCCCTTTATAGGACTCAGATGGTGCCCCAGCGTCACAAAGGCTGGGAGAAGTCACCCAGGGAAAAAACCCAGGGGACTTTGTGTCATCCAGAGCCTCCAGAGGTAACTCAGCTGGGGACACTGTTTTCACAGCACACCGAGCAACTGCCTGCCCCCAGATAGCAGTTTGAGAAGTGCCACACGGGGCTACAACCTGCTCCCACTTCTCTGTCTTCTGGGTAGTCTCGCCGCTCTGTGCTGGCTGAAAGTCACAGAAGCGGGAGGGAAGGAGAGCGGGGCAGGGATGAGGGTCTAGGGGCTGCAGAGTTGAAGCTGCGAACACAGGTGGCTGAGGGAGGGGCTGCGCTGCCAGCCCGGCAGGAGGTGTGTGGGTCAGCTGCATCTCACCAGGGAGACCAGCCCCAGCCTGCCCCATGGAATGCCATTAGCACCACAGACACTGCCGTCCCTGCACACAGTCCTAGCGTCGTCGTCAAGGATACCATTCTGCCGAGACAGGAAGGAAAACGGGGGCCAAGTCTGGATTCCAGGAGTTGGACCTCTGGTGTCATGATAGCAATTTCCTCCTTGTTTTCTTTTTCTTTCTTTCTTTCTTTTTTTTTTTTAACTCGCCAGAGGAACCAGTGGCTGTGTTGTAGAGTGCAAAGGAGGCACCCAAACACAGCCTGGCTAGATCTCAAGTCACTTCCCCAGGAGTGTTCACGGCCTTCCCCCGTGAGTGTCATGGCGCCATGCAACTCGGAGGGATGCCACTGTCTTCACTCGACAGATCCCAGACTGGATAAGGTCACAATGGCTCCTTTGAGGCCCCGGCTGTACACCTGTGATGCCATATGAACTACAAGGGAGACAAAAGCAGGCAGAAGAAAGGGCCTTTTGAGATGGGGGAAAAAGAGGCCAGTACTCTGGGGACCGGCTCACTTATATTTGCCGTGTAAGGCAGGCACTGGCCAGCTCGGCGAAGATATCTTTCCCGCCTTCCGCATGTAATTAGCAACCATTTGCACATCTTCCACTCAGTCACCTCACACTGGTCAATATCATTTTGAGCAGGAAGAACAGGCAGGGAGAGACTGTCACGGGCCAGAGACTTTCTCATGTGCTCACTGCAGAGAGCTAAGAATGTGGCACTGGGTGAAGGTTACCCACATCTTATGTGGCTCTCTCCAGTCTGTCTGCAATCCCCATGTGATCTGCTGAAATGCTGTGCTGGGTACATTGCTCAGAGATTTGATTAATAATTAATAAGACACACTGGGGATTGTGGAAGAATGAAGTTCTTTGGCTCGCCCCGCAGCAGGGGTGGTTGGCGGCCTCCATTGGTGGGTTCTATGAAGGAGTCCTGGGCTCTCAGGGAAAGCTCCTTTTCCTGAGCCTAGTTCGCACACTTCGTCGGTGTGCTAGGCACGCCCGCTTGCTCCCTGTGCCTCTTCTGGCTTCCCTGCCTCAAAGTCATCTTGCCCTCCCACCATTCAGGACCACTTGTACTTCAGGACAGTCATTCTGAATAGAAAGGCATTAGAGACTTGGGGGGGGGGGGACTTCTGGAAGTTTCTACCCAGAGTTGGCAAAGAAACCCTCTCACTACTTTCTCAGTCCCCTACTTTCTCTCAACTAAGATTACCAGTAAGCTGGTAAGCCCTAGAATGTTCTACAGCTGCTGACATCAGGAAACTTGCTTGAAGGGAGCTAGAGTCTGTTGCTTAGCTTGCGGGGGCCTAACCTTATCGATCCAGAGAATAAGACTGGGCCACAGCAGGGGACCGGGTCCCTATCTGCAGCTGCTTTGGTCTCTCTGACAGGAACAACAATGACCACGCAGCCCCTGCCTGGAGGGCTGCTGATTATGATACCAATCAAGAGCAAACAGGGCCTTGGTGAGATTTTGTACCTAGGACCCCCGATTTCCAGCCACAGCACTGCTCCCTGGAGTCTGCTAGAACAACCACTGGGGAGCAGGCAGTCCAACGTCCACCGGTTTCACAGAGTTGTCCGAGCTGGACAAAGAGGATTTGGTCTCATAACCATTTCCGAGGCTACAGTATTAGCCTCGGAAGGATGTTAAGGCGTCACCTTGTCTTAGAAGAAAAAAGTGTTGTTTGGGGAGAACAGGGTAAAGAGGTGTATACGTTCCGAGGTATACAGAAAACGGAGCTGTGAAGGTTTGTCACTGGCATAGAAGGTGTGGGGGGAGGAAGAGACTGCATGCATGCCTGTCTTTACCACGGTTGCCCTTGGTCAACCCCTTTATTTTATCAAAGAATAACTGAAAAAAAAAAAAAAAAAAAAAAAAAAAAAGGAGACTGGAATGATTTCCTCACCCTAACCATGAGTGGCGGAGTGGGGACTAGAACCCAGGCCAGTGCCCTTGTGGGTGGGTCCCCAACAACACATCCTGAGCCACAGATAAACCTCATGGCATCTTTGCTTTCCCTTCTCTAAAATGCTGATCCTTCCCACCCCATCCAGAGTGGGAGAGGCCTGGAACCACCCCAGAGAGCTGCAGCCGCCGCTGGGAGGGCCAGACAACCGTAATAACTTGGGGTTGCGCTGGTGGGGGGCGGGTAGCTTTCCTCCCACACTCTGGACACAGGGGGATCTCCTACCTGCTGTGCAGTATCTCAGAGCTCTGCCCGCCAGGTTCCACCCTCAGGGTTTTGGCCCTCAACTCCAGCCTAGGGTGAAGTCCAGAAGGAAGGCAACGTACAAACGCTTTAGGATGTGGAATCCAGCTTGCACAAACGCTTTAGGATGTGGAATCCAGCTTGCGTTTGAGTCCTGTGATCTCAAGCTAGTCCCCTCTGAGCCTGGGGCAGCAGACACCTCCCTCGAGGACCACATACTGAGTGCACGGCAGGCGCTCCATAAATATTCATCAGTCAGACACAACAGGTTTTCTCTTCCCTCTGGGCTTTTACACATGCAGGGTCCTCTGTTTGGAACATTTCTACACTTTTCCTCATATACTGCCCACCCGATCTTCTGGGGGCACTCAACCTAGACTCCGTGTCCTCAGAGAAAGCATTCTCTGACTATTCTGAGGGGGCCAGGTACCTCTCTTCTGGGTGTCCACAGCAGTCTACACATAACCTGATATGGCATTGCTGCACTGGCCTATGGTCACCCATCTCCTGGACTAGAGCGTGACTCCCTTAAGGGCAAAGACCACAGATTATTCGTCTTTGCATCCCAGTCCTGCCGCACAGGTAGCAGGCCCTCAGAGAATAACTCCTGCCTAACTTACTACATCAATGAGTTCGATTCCCTCCTCCTTCATTCATGACCACAGTAAAAGTCTCCAGGAGACAGACAAATAAAATCCCGGTTCTCAATAGAATGCCAAACCAAAGTGCGAATCTTTTTTCAAAGTAGTGTAATTCTGGTTTAAAAACCCAGTCACCTGCATAGACATTTGGTTGCACACACCGACATCAATTGTAAAAAGAAATCCGAGGGTAAACAGTGTCCTACCATGAGAACTCACCACCCATACAGACTGGGTCGTCACCACCTGCTTCCCCAAATCCCATATGGCTAACACTGAATGGGTTTGTCCAGGTTTCACAGCTACATTTGATTTTGTGCTAGCAACAGGCAGGGGAGAAAGCTGCGCCAACCAGGATGCTATTTTTTTTTTTTTTTTAAATTTTTTTTTTCAACGTTTTTTATTTATTTTTGGGACAGAGAGAGACAGAGCATGAACGGGGGAGGGGCAGAGAGAGAGGGAGACACAGAATCGGAAACAGGCTCCAGGCTCTGAGCCATCAGCCCAGAGCCTGACGCGGGGCTCGAACTCACGGACCGCGAGATCGTGACCTGGCTGAAATCGGACGCTTAACCGACTGCGCCACCCAGGCGCCCCCAGGATGCTATTTTTATGAACACTTCAGGATCTTCAAAAGGAGGGCAGACAGAGAATAACGTTCCTACCATCTTCCCTAGGTTGGGGCTGCCCTTCCTATGAAGGGTGGAGACTTGGGGTCACCCGAGTAACTTCATCTTCTCTTCTGACCTATCTTTTCCCCAGTTCTATATCTCATTCTCAAAAAATGTTGGAGATGACTGTCATTGTTTTTTCAGGTCCTATATCAAGGACTCTTATTAAAGAAGGGACATCCTAGTTGTGTGGTCTTGGGCATGTGACTTTTATGCTTCTTGAGCTCAGTTCCCTTATCTGTAAAATGGGGATAATAATGACCAAACTGGGTTTTTGTGACTTTTTATTTCCATAATATATGTGGAGAACTTGGCCCAATACCTGCCACATAGTAGGTACACAGTAAATGAAAGATGTTTTTAACATAAGACCCAGAGAACGGCAAAGCTCTGAAAGGGGACTTTCAGGACCAAAAGGAAAGAGGACATTGGAGGTTCCGGGAACTATCGATGGAGAATCCAGAACTCTGCACAAGGGGCGATGGCCGTGGGGGACCTCTGAAATTTCTAGAGTCTGTAATTCTCCCAAGTTTGTCATTTTCTCCTGCGGTCTTACATCATTTGATCCTCCCAATGAAAAAGGCCCAAGTGCTTATTTAGGGGAGGCCATTCTGGGGGAGAGGAAAAAAACCTCTAGGAGACAGAGGAACAAGGTTTAGTAGAGAGACCAGATGGAATGTCTGGGGGTCAACAGGAATGAAAAGGGCATTTAGATTCAGAGATCCCTGCAAGTCTCATTCTGAGGAATTCTGCAACCCCTCCGACCCACGAAGCCTGTTCTTCATTCCCTCCCTGTTGCTCCCAGAGCTCTGGCTCCCGGTGCAAGCATATCAAGCATCACAAACTACGCCAGTTTGGGGAACACTCTGCCTGGACTCTGGGTGGTTCCATGACCCTGCCTGGTGTAACCTGACCCACACACCCAGTCAGCGGAATATTTAAAGGACACCTGATTCTTTCTGTGACAGGGTGGTTACCTTAAACCTCCAAAGACATGACTACAAAGAAGAGAATCCCAGCCTCTGGCCTCAGTCCATACACGAACAAGTCAAGTTGCCCGAATCTGGGTCAGAAGGGAAAGCCACTTTTCTGGGGCAGATGGGGAATTACTGCCCAAGAGTCTGTATCCACAAGGGCAATGGTTCTCAACCCTGGCCGGGGTATCAGGATCACTTGGGGAGCTTTAAAAAACCCAGATGTTCAGTGCTATCCTAGACCCACTAAATACCTCAGGGTAGGCTCCTGGGAATATGGACTCAAAGTGCCACAGGGGAGCGAGGTGTGCAGCCAAGGCCGAGTAACGCTTCATCAAACTATCTTGTTTTGAACTTCTGGGAAGTTATTAGGGTTCCACACAAGGAGACAAGAGAGCTCTTTCTTCCCTAAGTGGCAGCTGCCACCAGACCAGTCTGTTCCAGGTCGCTGGCTCTCTAAGAGGAGGGACTCAATCAGGAGGCAACCGCACCCAGCTGCCTAACTTTCCCAGGCCTTTCCAAAGGGTCCCATCCTCATCACCACAGAACTCTACAAAAATACACTTCTTGGGGTGCCTGGGTGGCTCAGTTGGTTAAGCGTCTGACTTCAGCTCAGCTCATGATCTCACGGTTTGTGGGTTTGAGCCCCACGTCAGGCTCTCTGCTGTCAGCATAGAGCCTGCTTCGGATACTCTGGCCCCTCCCTTGCTCTCTCTCGCGTGTACTTTCTCTTAGAAATAAACACTGAAATACAATGACAAAAAATTACATTTCTTACAGAAATTAGATTCATAATTAACTAACGTTTTTGGAGCCCTTGTTTTGTGGCAGTTCGCGTACCAGACAACAGAAATTACAAGCCTGTGCGAGAGGCACATCACTCCCATTTGGGGTGCATTCCTGGAAAACTAATGTTCATCAGAGCTTTACCAACTCATTACAGCACAGTCCCCAGGGACAAGTCTTCCTGACACGGTGATCATTACTTGTGATCAAGATACAAGTTGAGGTTTACTGACTGATGTGTCTCCTCAATATTCTAATGGTGGATGTGGCTAGGCTGAGTGCATGACCTTGAATTTAACTGAGGCTTATCTCCTCCAGTTGTCAAAACATCTGGCTTGGATTTTTTTTTTTTTTTTTTTTTTTGAGTAAAAATTTGGAATGCTTCATGAATTTGCATATGTCACCCTTGAGCAGGGACCATGCTCATCTTCTGTGTGTCGTTCTGTTGGTAGCATACGAGCTGACGTGAGCACTCTAGCTTGTATTTTAACCATAATAATAATAATTCCATGTTTGCCTACTCTTTGGAAAACAATCAAACCATGTGCTGGGACTCAGAAAGCTGTAAACAAGGGGCCTTAGGAAAGTGTGCGGGCGCTTTTTGGTGGGCAGCCTTAGCTTGACCTCAGCTACGTAGCTTTCCCTGTATTCTCTCCACTTTTCAAGAGGATGAAACTGAGACTCACAGAACTTCAGTAACCTGCCCAAACACACAGGATGGGGTAAGGACTGGACTCCAGGTCTGATTCCCAGACCAGTGCTTTTCTCTTAGCTCCCCTACAGTGACCCCACCAGCCCTTTTGGATGGTATAGTCACTTATGGGCATATTTACAGTGGTTGACAAATCACATGCTGTTTTTATCAGCCACATGCAAAAATCATGGATTAAGAGGCAACAAAATTTTAGGAGAACATAATCATAAAAGGATCCAGGGCTCGGAGGGGCTGGGTGATTTGTCTAAGATCAAACAGCTAATAAGAGGTGGAGTCTATATTTGACCTTAGGGTCTATAAGGCTCCAAAACAGGAGCTCTTTTTAACTGGCTAAAGGCATATGCATACATAGTGCAACAGAGAGGAAATCACACGAGATAGGAGTCAGAAGCTGTGGGTTCCTGTCCCTGTTTCAATCCTTAATAGCTATTTCAGTTTGGACAAGTCCCCTGCCTTCTGTAAACTGAAAATGATGTCTCTCACCTACCTTTTGGGAAGTGGAAGATTAGAATGGACATAAAGGCAACTAAAAAATACTCTCCAAAAAAAAATAAGAGGCTAGGAACTCAGGTAAATCAGTCAGTAAGACATGGGTTTAAATTTCAACTCTGCCACTTACTGGCTGTGTGACCTTGGGCAAGTGATTTTTACCTCTCTTACACCTCAGTTTTCTCACTGGCAAATGGAACTAAATCAAGTACCTACCCCAAAAGTGATGACTAAATGAGAGCATCCGTGTGGACACATCCATTATGTGCTTGACACATAATACTCGATCAGTAAAAGTTATTGAGGGATAAAGAATATGTAATGGCCCATATATATATATATATATATATATATATATATATATATAAAGTAGTGGGCTAATAGCTATATAATAATGTGACATATTAGATATACAAAATAATGGAATACTATTTAGCCATAAAAAAGAATGAAATCTTGCCACATGACACAACGTGGACGGATGCTGGGGGCATTATGCTAAATGAAATAAGACAGAGAAAGACCATTACTGTATGATCTCACTTCCATGTGGAATCTAAACAAACGAACACCAACCTCACAGACACGGAGAACAGACTGGTGCTCAGGGGTGTGTGTGTGTGTGTGGTGTGTAGGAGCCAAATTGGTGAACAGAGAACAGACTGGTGCTCAGGGATGTGTGTGTGTGTGCGTGTATGTGTGGTGTGTAGGAGCCAAATGGGTGAACGGAGTCAAAAGGTACCAACTTCCTGTTATAAAATAAGTCATGGGGATGTGATGTATAGCTTGCCAACGCGGTTAGTAATACTGCATGTTTGACAGGTGCTAAGAGACTAGATCTTGAAAGTTCTCATCACAAGGAAAAAAAATTCTGTCTCTATGTAAGGTGACATGTTAACTGGATTTAATGGGCAATCGTTTCATAATACATACAAATATCGAATCACTACGTTGTACACCTAAATCTAATCTAATACTGTCTGTCAATTGCACCTCAAAAAAAAAAAAAAAAAAGCCACTATCGCCGTCATAATCAATGGTGCCTCTCTGGCCTTCAATTACCTGGACGCATCGACTTTCCGAGCTACCCATCGCGCCCCGGGCTTCGGTTTGGGTCCCGTTATTCCCTGCCTTCTTCCTCAGACCCGGTCCCTCATTTCTCAGTCCCCCCTCGCCACGGCGCGTCTTAACCCCCTCCAGGAGCCCCTGTCCCCTTGCCCCGTTTCGGCGCCGTCTCTTACTCGACGACCTTGGCTGGGTCCCCGTGGTGCCCATAGACCAGCGCCCGGACCCGGGAGGGCTCGGCAGATGCGGAGTAGGGGGCGGCGGCAGACCAGCGTCGGCCCCAAGCGACGAGCACCTCACGCCAAAGCCGTGATCTGGTTCGCGCCCCCAACAGCGCGCCGCATCCCCACATGGCCCCTCAGTCAACTCTGAGCCGAACAGCGCGCCTACGTCATCTGCCTGCGTCCGCGCGCCTGCGCCCCGCCCCGCCCCGCCGCGTGACCACGCCCCTTGCTCATATTTTAAAAAAGGCTGACCCCTTCCTCCGCTGCCCGCGCGGTGGCGCTCCGGGAAACTGCACGGGTTGCGTGGGGTGCGTGGTGGAGGTACGGAAGAGATTCGCGGAGACTCAGGGCCCGTCAAAGTTGTTCTCCCAACTAGCAGCATCTGATGCCAGCCTGAAGCTGTGTCCACAGTCTGCGATTTGGTATTTGATTTGAGGAAAGTCATTTACCCTTCCCTGACCTCAGTTTTTCCTTCTCCCCACCGTTTATTGTGTGCTCGCTGTGCCAGATCTTTTAAGGCATCATCCGATTTATTTTTGCTACCTTGTAACAGCATAGCGAAGCAATGTTTACTTTCCTACCACTGAATAGGGTAGACGTAAGTTGGTGTGGAGGCAAGAGAATTGGGCTCGGAGCTAGAAGATTTAGGTTCAACTCCTAGTCCTGCCGCCTTCTAGCTTGGCCACCTTGGGCTAGTGTTAAAAGCTCCCAGTCTCTTTTCTCGTGGGTACAGGGGGGGACAATATACCTCCTTCAAGATTGTAGTGAGGACTGGATGAAACAAGAGGATGACGTTGTGAACGGCAGAACACATTGTAAAATGCTAAGTGTGTTCAGATAGAAAGGAGGGATCACAAGGAGGAGGCCCTCTCTCAAAATGCTCACAGTGTAGAAGGGATTTAGTGGGACAATGGAAATGACTTGTAAGAAGATGTAGCCCAGTAAAGACACTAGATCATATTTGTAGTGGAGGTGAGACGTGAACATAACTAAAACCTAAGTTGGAATAGTAGGAAGGAGGGCACTGTTGGAGTCTGAAGGAGAAAGGTACTCTGGAAGGAGCCAGGGTGGGGATGAGGGCTCTTGCAAGAGACAGTATTGGAGCCTGTCCCACTCAAAATCTCCAATGTGCACAAAAATCACCCGAAGGTCCTATCTCAAGCCTACTGAGTTAGAATTTTGGGGACAAGTCGAGGAATCTACAATTCCTCCAAGCTTTCAAAGAATATTCTGATGTAGGTGGGCCAGGAAACTGGCTTAGACCAACACTGAGCCAGGGCTTTGAAGGATAAGGAAGAGCTCCTTTCTCTAGGTTTAATTGACCCAAAGCTTACCAGCTCAAAAGCCTTTTCTCCGAGGAAGAGAAGAGAGCAAAGTGCTGTGTTGAAAGCTGCAGGTGGTTGGATTCTGGCAAAACTGGCTTTGAGTTTTGGCTTTGCCATTTTCCAGCCATCTGATTTGGGACAAGTCACTTGGCCTCTCTGTGTATTCATTTCCTTATCCTTAAAGTGAAGGAAATAATAATGTCAGTTTCAAGGCTATTGTGAAGATCAAGTGAGATATTACTCACTTGAAGCATTTAGCACAATACTTGGCACATGAAAGCATTTGAAAAATGTTATTAGGTTATTGTGAAAATTAGCTGGGTAAAACACCCGGACTAGGATCTGGCTCATACTATGTACTTAAAAAAATGTTTAGGGGCGCCTGGGTGGCGCAGTCGGTTAAGCGTCCGACTTCAGCCAGGTCACGATCTCGCGGTCCGTGAGTTCGAGCCCCGCGTCAGGCTCTGGGCTGATGGCTCGGAGCCTGGAGCCTGTTTCCGATTCTGTGTCTCCCTCTCTCTCTGCCCCTCCCCCGTTCATGCTCTGTCTCTCTCTATCCCAAAAATAAATAAAAAAAAAAAAAAAAAAAACGTTGAAAAAAAAAAAATGTTTAAATCTGTTTTTATTATTAGAGAAAATAGATGTCCCATGATGGGGGAAAGACTTGGTCCCACAGTTGTATGGAAGTGCTCATGTGCACGTACATGCGCACACACACACACACACACACACACACACACACTACCCAGTTTTGCTTACCTTCTGTTTTCACTGAGACACAGAGGTCTACTTCTGTTGAAGACTCTCTAGGTGACAGTGAGCTGTTGACATTATCTTCTCTACCAAATTGGCTCCTGTGACTTCCCTGGGCAGCCTGGCTGGAAAGTCTGGAGAATCACAGCAGGTTTTCCTCTCGGAGGCTGGACTTAGTCCCCCTCTACAACCCATTAGCCCCCACTTTCAGTCCAGGACATCAATTTTAATTTGAACTTTGTAAACAGCCTTCTTCCTGACTGAAATCCTCCCCCCTCTCTTTCCCTCCCCTTTCCTTCTTTCTCAGGCCTCCAGAATGATTTTTTTAAATGATTTTATTTTTAAGTAATCTCTACACCCAATGTGGGGCTTGAACTTACAACCCTGAGATCAAGAGTTGCATGCTGTACTGACTGAGTCAGCCAGGCACCTCCAGAATTATTTATTTTTATTTTTTAATTAAAAAAATTTTTAATGCTTATTTATTTTTGACAGAGAGCGCGCGCGCATGAGTGGGGGAGGGGCAGAGAGAGAGGGAGACACAGAATCTGAAACAGGCTCCAGGCTCTGAGCTGTCAGCACAGAGCCCGAGGCAGGGCTCGAACTCACGGACCGCGAGATCATGACCTGAGCTCAAGTCGGACGCTCAACCGACTGAGCCACCCAGGCGCCCCAGAATGATTTTTTTTTTTTTTAAACAGAAAGATCAGACTTTGTTTTTCCCTTGCTTAAAGTCCTTCTATGACTCCTCAATAGTTAGGTAGATCCAGAAGTCACAGTTCTTTGTAGAACACCACAAACTATGGATATGTTAAACCGAAAACTGTAAAAAACCAAAACAAAATGAAACTGTGATTCTACACTAACTCTCTCATTCTCTCGCACAACTGACATGTGCTAAAGTCTTTAGAAAAGTGTATGGAGGAAAAGCACCTTAAAACAAAGAAAATTCTATTCATTGTAATTAAGTTACCTTCTTGCAAATTGGAAAAAGATGACTATAGTTTTAATTCAGTGGCAGAACCCCTCAGCTTGGCTTGAGGAACACTTGGGTTTCCCCAGGGGCATAGTTGGAGAACCACTGATTGAGGGGTTCAAGTCCAGTTTTCATGGCCCCGTATTCAATACACTTTGCACTCTGAGTCCAACACTGTTTTTATCTCTTGCTATAAGACCGTGCATAGCCAATGATCCAAGAGCACCCGATACCCACCGTTCCTAGCCATCCCATGTCTTGTGTCTTTATTCAGGTTGCTTCTTCTGCCTGAAATGCTCTTCCTGGCCTTGCCAACCTGGGAAACTACAGGGTCAGATATAATTTCTTGGATGTTGTTTTCCAACTCCCTAAGCTGCGTCAACCTCTGCTACCTTTGTGTTTTCTCTGAACTGGTGTTATGGCCTTTAGGACACAGTTGCTTATTTATTTACATGTCCACTGACCCCTCTGGCCAACAGGGGGTCATGACTGGTGCATCTCCATGACACCAGCACCCAATATGGGGCCTGGCCCAATGTAGGTGTCATAAATATTCCATGAGTTGAAAGTCATTGAATTTCTTCACCGCCTGGCCCTGTCTGCGGTGCTGTCTCCTTTTCCCCTAGATTTGGGCAGGTCACTCCAGGCCACTTGTGGGTTTTAGAAGTCTGTGATCTTTTTCGAGTGAAGCAGAATGTTCTCTTTTTATCTGTCCACCTGTTGCTTGTGCTCTCCTCCTCCCTCCACGATAGTCTCTGCTCTACGTTCTTCTCCTGCACAAAGAGCAGATGGATGTGGAATTGGTTAAGTCTAGGCTTGAGTCCCGGGCCCACTATTTCCTGGCTTGGTGATTTTGGACAAATGCCTTATACTTTTTGAACCTCAGTGTCCACATACAAAAAAAAAAAAAAAAAAAAAAATGGAATCAATGGCAAACTCTTGTCATGAGGCTCTCACAGGAGTCCTCTGAAAATAGCATCATCCTTGGTTGTTTCTTCTACTCACTGGATTTCTCTCCTTGAGTTTCTTGCTCTGGCTGGACCTTCCTGCCTCTCCCCTCTCCAGGATCTCTCTGTTTCTTCTCCATTGCCTTTTTCTTGCTTCTGTCTTTCTCCCTGTGATTCTCTCTCTGCTTAATTCTCTCACCTTTCTCCTTGGCCCCTTCCCTAGCTCAGCATGGAGCTCATCAGGGCTCACAAGAGAGAGGGCTAAGAGCGCACAAGCCCTGTGCCCTGCCTCCTCCAGGCAACCTCCTTTGTTCCACGCTCACTGAGGAGCCAGCCTGCAGTGGAGGCAGGGCACAGGTAGGGCCTAGATAGACTTTGGACTCCTAGGCTCTGGCCTGGGTCACTGCCCACTAGTTAGATCCATCTGCCTATGGGTTCCTCTGTCTCCACTTGGCTCATTGGAAGACTTAAAAAAAAAAAAAAAGCAAGCAAGCTCAGGACCTTTTATTCTTCTATTTAATGCTCCAGTAGCTTCTTACTGCTCTTAGGGTTTAATCCAAAGCCCCATAGTTTCTTGCATGATCTGCAGATCCTGCTGGCCTCTCTAGTTGCATCTGGCTCCCCTTCCCTCCCCACTCCATTCCAGCCACCCTGGCCTGGCTGTTCCTCAAACGCACCAGCTCCTGCAGGCTGTCCCCTCTGGCTGTGCTATTCCTCCCCTACTGACTTGCTGGCTTCTTCCCTTACTTCAGGTCCCCGCTCAAATATCACTACATTGTTTCCCCAGGGAATCCCTCTCGGATCCCCTTAACTCAAGTAGGATCCCCCCTAATTATTTATCACAACATCCCTCCCACTTTCTTTAGAGTGCACATCTCAGATTGTAATTACGTATTTATTTGCATGTTTGCTGTTGGTCTTTTCCCTGAGAGTGTAAGTTTCATGAGGGCAAAGACCATGTCTGTATTCATTCGTTTATCCATTCAGTATTTTTTGAGCGTCAGTATGTTTTGAACAGCAACTACATGTCAGACACCCCCCCCCCCCCACTGTTTTTCCCTCCACTTCTCTGGCATATCTCTGTCTCATACCAAGAGTAATAGTTTATCACTGTCTCATGTACCAGAGCATTTGCTTGTTTGGCTGTTTATTTTTCTTGTTTTCCTACTGGAATGCAAGCTCTATGAGGGTAGGAATTTTTGTCTGTTTTATATTTCCACCTTGGCTTATAGGAATTGTTGAACAAACAAATCACTACGTGGTGTTTGTTAATTTGCTCCAGATGTGAGGCAGATCTCAGCCTCCATTCAAGTTAAACCAGATGGCCTTGATTCAGTTCCTGGTGCCACTACATAATAATACACAACCTTGGAAAAGTCAGCTCTCTGTAACTCAATTTCCTCAACTATATAATGGGAATAATAAATAACAGTGGGGAGAATTAAGTGACTCTCTGTGGGTAAGGCATATAGAAGGTGTATGGTCTTACATAATAATGGACAACTAGTTTGTGGTCATTGTACAGGGCCTGTACTGGGTAGAGGCCCAAAGATACTTAACCTTTGTAGCCAGAGGTAGACTGGGACCAAGGAGAATTAGTGAGAAGGTGGACTTCGTGTCATGAAAAGTAAAAACTTTCTAAAAGCCAGCATTGTAAGGAGAAATAGATGAATTCCCTTCCATAATTAGAGATTTCAACACCCCTCCATCAGAAATGGACAGAACCAGCAGGCAGAAAATCAGTGAGGACATAGTTGAGCTCAACACCATCAATCAAGTGGATATAATGGACATCCATAGACTATGCCATCCAAGAACAGCAGAATACACATTCCTCTCAATCTCACATGGGATATTCACCAAAATAGACCACATTCTGGGCCATGAAACACATCTTAACTTTAAAAGACTAGGATTCATACAATGTCCGCCCTCATAGTGTGGTGGAATTAAACTAGAAATCGATCACAGAAAGGTAGCTTGAAAAATCCAAACAACTTGGAGATTAAATAACACATGGATCAAAGAAACAACAACAACAACACATTTTAGACTTGATGAAATTGAAAACACAACTTCTAAAAATTTATGGGATGCAGCAAAAGCAGTGCTTAGAGGGAAATTTATAGCACTGAATGCATCTATAGAAAGGAAGAAGGATCTAAAATCATTCACCTAAACTTCCACCTTAGGAAATAGGAAAAAAAAAAAAAAAAAAAGCAAATTAAATCCAAAAGAAGCAGAAGAAAAAAAAATTAGAGCAGAAATCAGTTGCCTTGAAAACAGGAGATCAAAAGAGAAGTTGGTTCTTTGAAAAGATCAATAAATCAATAAACCTCTAATCAGGCTAAGAAGAGAGAGGACATAAATTACTAATAGAAATGAAAGAGGGGACATCACTACAGATCCCATGGATATTAAAAAGATAATAAAGGAATGTTATGAACAGCTTTAAAAGCCAACATTTCCAAAGACCCAACCACCTGTTTTTGGTCGGTGACGTGCACCCTGTCCTTGGAGGTATGCGTGAATGTGCATTTGGAGGGGTGTAGGTAAGGAGGGGATTCAAGCATCAGAGGGGACAGAGAAGCAGGGTGTCTTTAGGTCTCTGTCCCGGAGAGAGCTGTGCCAGAGCTAAGTGTGGGCAGCCAGCGTGCCGGCTTGAGAATGTCGGTGCTGTGGGTGTAGAGGCGGGGTGGTCCTCCACTTTCCGGACCTCCTAAAGGGGGCGCCTGCGTGGGGGAGGGGTGCGTCCGGACCGCGGGAGACCTGACCGGCTGCGCACGCGGCTGCCAGCAGGGGGCGCCGCGAGACCGCGGAACCCGCGGCGGGGCCTGACGTCAGCGCCCCGCTTGTTTGGGCTCCCGCTCTGGACTCGGCGCCAGTCCCGCTCCGCGCCGCGCCGCTTCGCTCCGGCTCCGGCTCGCCTCGGGCTGGGCTCGGCTCGGGCTCCGGCGGCGGCAACCCCGTGCCGGGCCCCGGGGCAAGCGGCGGGGCACCATGGCCCGCGCCCAGGCTCTCGTCCTGGCGCTCACCTTCCAGCTCTGCGCGCCCGAGACCGAGACTCCGGCAGGTAAGCGCTCGTCCGTCCGACCAAGCTTGCCCCGCGGAGCCCCCGGGGCCCGTGGCGTAGCTCTCAAGAAAGTGTAAGTGTTGGGTGACCGAACGTTCCCGAGCCTGCTCCTTGTGTGTGTCTGAGTGTTGGATGTGCGATCGGCTGCTCAGGGTCTTGTGTGTCTGCGAATGTTGTGTGTCCGTGAGTTATGTGTGCACGAAAAGGTGCTGTGTGTGTTGTGCGTCTACGAGTGTGTTCGGGTGAATGTTGTGTGCATCGAGGCATTGGGTGTGCGCTGAGTGTCTTGTGTGCCGGCCAGTGTGTAGTGTTTGTGCGGCCAAGTAGGTTGTGTGTGTGTGTGTCTGAGTTTGGTTGTGTGGCCGGAGTTGTATCTGCGAATGTGTTGCATTTGTTTGCATTTCGTGTGCCTTGGCAGAGAGTGCTGCCTCTCGTATGTCCACGAATGTGTTGTGTGTGTTATGCGTGTGACCGGGGGGTGCTCTGTAGATCCTGCCCGCGTGTGGATCAGGGAACGCGTGTGTGGTGTGTGTGCTTGTGAGGTCCGTGTACGTGTGTGAAGGCGTGGGAACGGGTCCGGAACGTGTGTGTCCGTGCGCTGTGTGCGCGATGTGTACGTATGGGAGTGTCTGGGGTTGGTGGTGTGCGCCACCGGGGGTTGCGTGGGTCCGAGTGAATGCCAAGTGTGCCGGGAATGCGCGTGTAGGAGCGGGTCTGGAGCGGATGTGAGTGTGTGTGTCCGTGCGTGCTGGCTGCGTGTCCAGGAATGTTGCGAGTGTGGTGCGCGCCTGGGCGGTGGCCGAGTGTGTGCCCGGGGCCCGGGGCCGCTCGAGGGGGCGGTGTCAGGATGTGTGTGTGTGTGTGTGTGTGTGTGTGTGTGTGTGTGTGCGTGCGCGCGCGTGTGTGGCGTGCGGGCCCCGAACAAGTTGTCGCGGCTGCGCCCCTCCGCCCCGGGGTCGGGCCGGGCCTGAGGCTCGCGAGGGAGGAAGGGGGCCCCGCGGCCGCAGACTCCGACATGTCGGGCTGTTTGTTGTTTCGCAAGTTCTGCGCGGCGCTGGCGGCCGGGCTGCTCCGAGGCGGCTCCGGGGCCGCGGGGCGCCCCGGCCGGTGGCGCTGAAGGACCGGGCGCTGGAGGCCGTCGCCCGGGGCCGCGGGGCGCGCCGGGGCCGGCGGGCGGGCGCTCCTGCGGGGCTCGGCCGCGGCCGCACCGGGCCGGCCGTGGAGGGGGCGGCGCGTGGCGGCCGCTGTGGCCGGGCGGGGCTGCGACGTCCCGGCGCGGGCAGGGCCTGGCCCTCGGCCGCGGGACGGCGCCCCCTCCCGTGGCGCGCGGGAGGCGCCGCGGACACCGGGGTCTCTCGGGACACTCCCCGGGTCGACTCCGCAACTTTGTGCGGCCTCCCCGCGGGCCGGGCCCACGGTGTGTGTGTGTGTGTGTGTGTACGTGTGTGAGCGTGTGTCTCCGTGCTTCTAACTGCTGTGTGGTCGCGGCGGTCTCTGGGCGTGTGTGTGTGTGTATGTGTGTGTGTTCGCGTATCTGAATGTGTGTATCCGGGGCTTGTGTGTGTGTGTCCGCGTGTGCTGTGGACCGTGTGGATGGTGTGTCGGCTGTGTGCGTGTGTCTGACTACCTCTCCCCCCCCCCCCCCCCCCCCCCCCCCGCGCGCCTCCATATCCCTTCCTGGGGCCCGGGATTCCAGACTGTGGCCCTCTCCCGCGGAGTTGTGCCCGACACGTCCCCTGGGGCATCCCTTTCCCGCGGCCTCATCCTGTCAGCCACCGTTTGGGTGGCTCCAGCCCGGTACCCAGGGCGCTGAGTAACGGGGAGACGCCCCAGCAGAGATCAGAGCCAAGGCACGTGCCAGGCCACCTCGGCCCCAGGGAGACTCCTCCTGGCCTCAGGCCTCCGAGAACTGGTCTCCCCGGGATCGAGTTCGGGCCTCTCCAGCGGAGCTCTTTTGGCTCCCGCAGTCGCTCTTGCCTTTGGCTCCTTCCGAGCTGGGGCCCGGCTTCCTCTACCCCCTCAACCCCTCCCCCACCCTGAGATCAAACCATTGGGATAATACCGGCTCCCCCACCCCCTACCACTTCGCCTTGATTCCAAGAACCCTCCTGTGCCTTACCTCCTGCCAGCAGGGGGTTGGGGGTGGTCAAGAACTGAAGTTTGGGATGGGAGTGAGACCTTGAGCAAGTTACTTCCATTTGGGGAGTCTGTTTCCTCATCTGCCTTCCGGGCATCATAATAAGGGTGTGTGGTACTTGGTAGATCTGCCCTTGCCCCCCACCTAGGTAAAGTCAGCCCAGCTCCCTGAATGCCTCCTGAGTCCCTTGCCCCACCGAGGGTGGGTGTGTGATGTCTCCCAGTCACGCAAATCTGGCAATAATTTATTCCTCTGTGTTCTAGCTCATTTTGTCCTTTTGGTTGCTGGGGTTGTGGACAGCAGGAATGAGGGAGAGGCTGCCCGGTGGTTTCAGGTTGGGCAATAAAGGCTTGTCTGAGCAGCTGGCCCTTCTCCCTGGGGTGGGGGGAGGAGACTCGTCAGGAAGTGGTAAGTGTGGCCAGAGTGGGGGTGCTGAGCTCCTTGGCTGCCCCCTGCCCAGATCAAGTGTCAGCGAAAACTCAGGGTCGGCACCTGCTTGCTTGAGGCATGCCTCCATCCTTCCATGCTTTCATCTGCTAAGCTAGGTGGCCATTTCATGCAGGGGCGGTTTAGCTAGAGTTGCTAGGGGTGCCTTGTGCCCCCCCTCCTCCCTCAGTCCCCTTCTGTCCTCTAAGCTGTACTTCCTCCCCAGAATTCTCTAATTCCACCTCTTCTCCTGGTGAACTCCTGCCTTTCCTTCAGGTCTCAGCTTAGATATCATCTCCTCCCTGAAGCCTTCCTTGGTTACTCCCTGTGCTAGCCCGGGAAGGGAGAGTGGGGGTTGATTCGATGGTTTCAAAGTATTGTAATTATTGTAATTACAGTTTATTGGTCCTTTGTCTCTTACAGACTGTGAGCTCTGTGAGGACGGAGACTGGGTATTTAGTATTTAGAATCCTTAGTGCCAGGTACAAGTCCTGGCCCACTGTTGCTGAATGAATAAATCTATGTTGTAAGAAAGAATGAGTGAGGTCCAGTGGGTCAAGTTCTGAGCTGGAGAAGCCAGACGGGGGCGCACTGACTCCATTGAAAGTAGAGATTAAAGAACTAGGTTTTCCCTCCAGGAATCTGGAAAATTCTGCCGGGGGATGGTGTTGTGTGTGAAAAGGCCACGTAGAGAGTCCTCTGGGAGCTGTGAGTTGGGGAGGTTGAGGCCCTGGCAGAGACTGAAGGGAGCGGTCTCCTGCCTGCCAGCCCCTCCCCCCAGCTTCCAGCCCAGTCTCCAAACCCACCCTCCCCCCCAGCAGCTGGCTGGGCCTGTGCAGCCCCCAGGCTCAGCCTTTGTGCCGGAGGCCTCGGCAGGTGGTGAGAAGCTTGGGGTCCCAACCGTCAGTTTGAGCTGAGCGTCTCTGGAGGAGGGAGGGCAGGCCCCGCATCAGGAGGGGGAGACTCCCTCAGTTCTCTGTCCCAGATCTAGGAGTGGGCAGATGGGGTCACAGCCGGTGTCTTGGCTGTTGGTGAGCTCCAGAGAAGGGAGGAGGGCTACACATGGTGGTAACCCCTGCACGTGGGGTTGTGGGAGGCTGGCCCAGGTGTGTGCAGGTGTGATCCTGGCATCTGGACAGTCAGAGTGGGGTGAGGGGTGTGTGTGTGTGTGTGTGTGTGTGTGTGTGTGTGTGTGTGATTGTATAATTGTAGCCTGGGGCACAGAACATATGTGTGGCTTGTCAGGGTGTCTGGCCATCTGGTTACCCTGTGTGGCAGGATCTGACTTTGGAATAGGGAGGTGACCAGCTATTTGGATCCCTGGGGAGCCTGCTGCTAGGGGGTCTTGGGTATCTAAGTGTCAGATTCCTGGAGTTTGGGTGCAGACCTCTTTGGGTGGGTGGTATCTCACTATCTAGGTGTGGGTATCCCAATACCAGCGTGTGGGAGGCTCAGAGTGTGCCAACCTAAGGATGTCCCAGTGTCTCTGCATCCAAAGGTGGGTATATCCGGGTGTCTGGGAGTCCTCAGGTTAATGGGTGTTCAAGGAAGGGGGCACCTACCTCTGTGTTGGGGTTGGTGGGCTGTCTCAGTACGTGGGCGTCTGAGTGTTGGGTTCCCGAGTATCTGGATGTCAAAGTGTGGGGGTACCTGTGCCCAGGAACAGGGTACCCATGTATTGGAGTATCTAGGTGTTTGTGAGTCTGGGTGTGGGGTGCCCTGTCGTAGGCGTGTCTGTACGTTTAGGTGTGTCTGTCTCCAGGAAAGGGGTGTGCATGTGTTGGGTAGGGAGTGTCCCGGTGACTGTGTGCAGCTGTGATCAGGGACTGAGGCTTGCCTCCCAATCTCCCTTCAGACCCCAAGGCCAAGAGCCTCTGGAGAAGGCTCCAGTGGTTCTTCTTCTTCATCGTTAGTCAGTCTACAGCTGACTTTCCAGAGAACTTCCTACAATAGAACTTCTGACAGTGATGGAAATGTTTTCTGCCCGCACTTTCCAATATGGCGGCTGCTTATTGGCACATGGTTATTAAAGTGGCTAAAATTCACGAAAATAGAAAACCAATCCCTCGGCCACACTTGCCAGATCTCACATTCTCAAGAATCTTGCGTTTTGCGTGGCCACCGGCTCGGTGGATGCGGATAGTGAACATTTCTATCAGAGCAGAAAGTTCTATGGACAGTGCTGTCCTGGAGGTGTGAGGCCTGGCCACCTCAGGGAGTGGAATTGGTCTGGCTGAACCACCACTGAGCCATTGCAGAAGGTTTTGTTGAATCCGTGTTTGCTTCCTCCCAGCCCATCATTTCGTGCTGGACTGTTGAAGTAGCCCCCTTCTTGGTCTCCATTCTGCCATCAACTCCCCAGTGCTGCCGGCGCCTGTGACCTGAATGATCTCTAGCAGGCAGACATAGGATGCTGCCACTCCCTTGCCCCAAGCTGAAGGGTCTCCAGTCTTTGTCCAGGGGACAAAACCCAAATCTATATGATGCAGACCCTGCTTTCTGGAATAGCTTCGTGTTTATGCCTCTCCTCCGCTGACCACATTTCTCCTTGTCCCCTTACGATCCAGGATCACCAGGCCAGTGCTGATCCCAGAACCTGCCGGGCCCTTTCACAGCCCTCTGCCTTTGCACGAGCTATGCCTCCTGCAGGAAATGCCCTCCATGCCCTTCTCACCTCGTGGGGGTCTGCTGACTTGCTCAGCCTCAGAGCCCAGCTCTGTCACTCCCCCAGTGAAGCCTTCCCGGACCCTATCCCTCTGCACAGTTTTTCAGATTTCTCCCTTAATGCACGTATGACCACACGCTGAGTTGTTCTCCATCTTCTTGGCCTACCAGGCCAGAAGCCCCCTGAGGGCTGGGCTGGGTCTTTGTCATTTTTTGTCCCCAGGACTTTGTATGTGGCTGGTGCCCACTCAGTGTTTGCATTGTGAAACCCTGGGTGTGCAGGGAAGGCTTGGAGTGGGTGGAGTGTGGAGCTGGGGCTCCTGAGGGCAGCCATGGATGGGGGCCAGTGTGCCCTCTTGGCTTGCCCCAGGCAGGGCGGCCACTGCCTGCAGAATGGCTGGGGGAGGACTCATGAGGTGGACAACCCAGAAGAGGCTGTTGCTGGCTGACTCCGGAAGTCTTGGGCACATTCCCAGGGTGCAGATCCCACAACCTAGTGGTGAATCAGAAGGGATGCGGAGAATGGGACTCAGAGGGTTCCTGAGATTGTGGAGTGGAGTATAGAAGCTGGGTGGAAGGACTGGGTTGGGGAAATTGGGGGAAGGGTGTGGTTGGGGATATTTGATGGCCAAGATCACAGTTGAGGGCAGAGTGACAGCTGGGACAATGGGGATGGAAGATGGCTATCCGCGAAGATGTATCTGGGGGCTGGGGACAGCTGGGGCTGAGGGAACAGGTGGTAGGGGGACAGCTGAGAGTTGGGGGACAGATGAAAGACGGAGAGAACAGGAGGGCATGGGACAGTTGGGGGATAAGAGGCGACCACTGCGAGGTGTCAGAAACCTGTGTAGGGGCACCTGGGGGGCTCAGTCGGTTAAGCATCTGACCCTTGATTTCGGCTCAGGTCATGATCTCATGGTTTGTGAGTTCGAGCCCTGTGTCAGGCTCTGTGCTGACAGTGAGGAGCCTGCTTGGGATTCTCTGTCTCCCTCTCTCTGTCTCTGATCCTCTTCCCTGCTCTCTCTCTCTCCCTCTCAAAAAAATAAAAAAATAAAACTTAGAAAAAAAAAAGGAACCTGTGTGGACAAGGATAGGTGGGTCTTAGCTGAGCGGAGGTACGTGGCTCAGAATGCACGTACATGTGTTTATGTGTATGTACGTGTCGTGCACGTGCGTAAGTATGTGTTTTACCTAGAGTGTGGTTAAGAGCACGGGTTCTGGGTTCTGATCCCAGCTCCCGCCGTCACTAACTGTGTAATACTTGGGCAAGTTGCTTGACCTTTCTGGGCGTTTAGTGAGATCGGGATAATTATAGAACACGCCGCATGGAGTTGCCATGAGGATCTATTTTATCGACGTAGGTATATAGTTAGAACAGGGCCTGTCACGTAGTAAGCACGGTGGAAGTGATAACGATTATTAAGCACGTGTGTGTGTGTGTGTGTGTGTGCAGGCATCCTGCGTGCTCAGAAAAGTTTGTTCCTGGCTTCTGATGAAGTCCAGAGGTATTGGCGGTAGGGGAGGGCGGGAGCGACCCGCCAGGGGGGTTAGATCTGGCTCCTCTCTGACATCCTCCCCGCTGTTCATCCCACTTTCGGATCATCCTGCACCAGAGCCCGGTCCAATAGGTCTCCCTCCCTGTCTCTGCCCTGCCCTGCCCCACACTGTCCTGCCCTGGGCTGGGGGCCAGGCGATATGCTTTAATTGCCCAAAGGCTTTTCAGCAGAATCTGAATTCATTGTTTGCCTGCCAGCAGGCTGGGGCCTGCTCAGATACGAATACCTGGACAATGTGCTCAGTTCTGGCTGCCTGTCCCATGGAGAGCGATGGCTTCATCCTGTGCCCTTGGAGAGTCACTGGGGTGGAAGATGTGGGCGTGGGGGGGCAGGGTGGAGGGAAGCCCACAGGGCAGACGGGGCCTCGGCCCCCAAACCATGGTTCAGACAGCCCAGGCTGGCGGAGCTAGAGGCACAGGGTTTTCCGGGAGTCGGCGCGTCCACGTTCTCCAGGGCATCACAGCACACGCGACCCCTCTGTAACACTTTGGTCGTGTGTCGCATCTTCGACTTACACTAACAACGGCACTACATCGCGGCTCTGGATACGTGCCTTCCGGCCATAGGTGCCTACCGTGCCGTTGCCGCCCGAACGCCGCCCCTCACGGCATCCCAGCCTCTCTTGGTGTTACCGCTGAGGAGTCTGCTGGCGGCCTCTCCCCCAGGTTTCTGTGGGCAGGCCCGGATGAGCAACATCCTTGCCTCGAGCGTCCCCCCTGTGTGCGCGCCTCTGCCCCACCCCGCACACTGCTCGGGGAGTCTGGACTCACACTGCAGCTTGGAGCCGCTTGGTTGGGCTTTGGGACCGGCTTGGGTTTTTGCGGGTTAGCACCCTTGCCCAGGACCCCGCGTACTGCACACAGTTACTGCCCTGAGCCTCTGCCTGCACTGCAGGTGCTCGCTGTTAGGTCGTGTGAACTCTGCCGGATTTCCGGACCCCAGGATCCTTGCGTTGAGTTCACTGTTCCGCACAGCATCTTCACGGCACTCCGTTTTTGCGCCTCTTTCCACCCCTGCCCTTGAGTCTACCCCTAACCTGCTCCTCAGGACTACGTCCGGCTTGTATTCCGGATTGGGCTTGCGTGCCCGGCGGTTCCTTCTGCGCCCCACCACACCCTCCGCATCCCCGTGTCTCTGTACTGTGGTGCGTGCTGACGCTGGACACATGCTTTCAGTGAGAAGTCGTGGAGCACCAGCTATGTACCTGGCCCCGTGCTAGTGTCTGGAGAGGGAGAAGAACCAGTAAAACTTTTTTTTTTTTTAAGTTTTTTTTTAATGTTGATTTATTTTATTTTATTTAAAAAAATTGTTTAATGCTTATTTATTATCACTGAGAGACAGAGAGAGACAGAGCATGAGCAGGGGAGGGGCAGAGAGAGGAGGAGACACAGAATCCGAAGCAGGCTCCAGGCTCCGAGCTGTCGGCACAGAGCCCGACGCGGGGCTCGAACTCACGAACCGGGAGATCATGACCTGAGCTGACGTCGGACGCTTAACTGACTGAGCCATCCAGGTGCTCCAGTGTTTATTTATTTTTGAGAGAGAGAGAGACAGAGACAGGGTGCAAGCAGGGGAGGGGCAGAGAGAGAGGGAGACACAGAATCCGAAGCAGGCTCCAGGCTCCAAGCTGTGAGCACGGAGCCCGATGCGGCGCTTGAGCTCCTGAACCGCGAGATCATGACCTGAGCCGAAGTCGGACGCTTAACCGACCGAGCCACCCGGGCGCCCCCTGAACCAGTAAGGCTTGAACTCGGCACCTTGGCATTCCTCCGTGCCCCTGTCGTGTAGCACCGAGTGCCAGCCCAGGGTACCCCTAGAGGTGCTGCGCTGGTGTGCCGGGCCTCCGTGCAGTCCTGGGTCATGCCCGCGATGGGTTGTGGCACCTCTACGCTGCATCGTGGCCCTGGCCAGCTCTGCCACGCTGTGCCGGGTGTCAGTACTCGGGTCTGTGCACACCGTGGGCTCTGCTCCCCCGTGTTGTGTAACTGTATTCTGCCTCTGTACAGCGTGGAGCTACTGCATTGAGCTCTCAACACATCACACTGTGGCACTCCGTAGCCCTCTGTCTCCACGGACCTTTATGAAGTACAGATTTTTACACGGCACGGGTTTGTGCATGGCCCTCTGCCTCCCTGCTCTGCTGCACTGTGTTTTATGTGACACAGAGTGTCCGCACGGCAGGGGGTCTGTGTACTCTTTGCCCACCATCCCCCTGCATAGCACAGCCCCTCATTCAGCCCTTGGCCTCTGTCTGGAGTTGGGTCAAGCCCTGTGCCTTCCCCTTAGAGCGCCAACATGGCAGCCTTACCGTTCTCCTCAGGATTTGTGGTGCATATTGGTCCGGGAGATGGGGAGTGCTTCTGGCCTAAGTTTCCCTGGTCTAGTTGGCTTCCTTCTATCCTCAGTGGAAGTGGAAGGGTGTTGGCCTTGCTGGGGTCTGTGTTGGCTCCTGTGGGGGGGTGGGGTACCAGCTCAGTCTTTTCTCTCTGTGGTCCTGCCCAGGGTGATCTTCCTAGTTCCAGCCATGCTGAATCCTGGGTGATTAGAAGGTAGTCACCCCCGCCCTTAATTAATTACTCATCAGTTATTCAGGGCTCTGGAGAATGGCTCCAGGGAACCCCAGGCTGAAGTCTGGATGTGTTGCTCTGGGCAGGTAAAGCAGTGAAATGGGCTGGACTGGGTCTCTGAGATGAAGTCATGGTCCTTGAGCCTGGGTGGGGTTGGTTGGGGTGAGACTAGTTGGGATCATGGGGTCAATAAGTCCAGCCACTGTTGGCCATCTGCTATACACAGGACTTCGGGGGGTGGGGTTCGAAGGTGTAAGAGACAGTCTCTGACCCTAGGGAAGGAGGAGGGGGGGTGGTTAGATGGGCCTGACATGGAGCTGTAGTTGGGGTGGAGAACATAGGACAGGGCCAGGTTGGGCAAGAATGTCCAGGGGTGAGGCCAGTGTCGGTCGCAGGGTTGGGTTAGGCTACCTAACATAGAGATGTGGCTTCGGATGGTGAAATGGAACAGTGCTGTTATTGGGGTTGTATCTGGTTTCCCCAGGCCAGGGTTGGGGCTATGCCTGTGGTTGGGTATGATCCCAGCCCCTAAACTTCTAGTCTGTTGGGGGAGGTTCTGTTTCTCCTGGGGCCACCCTTGGGAACTGAATGCTCTATTGACAAATCAGAGAACAAAAATCTCATGGCAAACAAACTCTATTTACCTAGGGTCCTTCAGAAAATACTGTGGCTGGCAGCCGCAGTTGGCACAGAGCACCGTTGCCTGTCTGGTGGGGAGAAAAGTCTGGTGCTCACACATGCACACACACATGCACACATGTGCACAACTCCCCTCTACCCCACCACATATATTCACCTCCTCTGTAGGTCCATGCTTATCCCCGAGTGTGGTCATAGATCTCCGCACGCGAATGTACACCCACACACCCACACCTTCCCAGCATGCCGCCTGGGGGACCCACACTTGGGAGACTCATGCTTACCCTCACTCACATACCTCTGCCCTACAGTCTCTCTCTGCCCTCAAATTATCCTTGCTCACGGGCATACTCACACAAATGAGACCAGCATTCTAGAGGTGGATGTGGCCTTAGAGGTCACCTGGGTCCCCATTCTCATTTTGTAAGTGAGGAAGCCGAAGTTCAGAGGGGGCAAGTCACCTGCCACAGGTCACACAGGGAATTAGACGCTCAGCAGCTATTAGATCCAGGTCTCCTGCCTCCCAGCTGCGTGCTCACAAGTCGGTACCAGGCTGTCACTCTCACAGCCACACACACACACACACACACACACACACACACACGCACACACACACGGGCACGTGCACACACACACACACACACGTCTGCATATGGAGACACATGCAAATGGAGACGAGGAGGCCCTCATGCCGGGGAGACCCCCTTCCCACACCCTGACTTCCTGCAGAGGTTGTGTTGCCCCTTCCATCGCCCCATCCATAGCCCAGCCGGATGTGGATAAGCCATCCTCCTGCCTTCCCAAATTGTGGCTGACGGTTGCTGAGGCAACCGCCTGCCAGATTGGGGAGATTAGCTGAGGAATGTAGCTGGGCCAGTTTGAGCTGAGGCTGGGGAACCGGTGGGGGTCCTGGGTTGATTTAGCCCACCCTCTCTGGGAGGCCAGGGCAGAGATGGGTTCCCCCTTGTGGGGTCTGGTTTTCTCCCTACCCCAGCCTGGCTGAGAGTGTGTCCCCGAGGCTTGCACTAGGCGTGGGGAGGGGGGAGTGTGGGGCTGTGTGTGTGTGTGTGTGTGTGTGTGTGTGTGTGTGTTGTGTATCTCTCTGGGTGTGACTAGAGTATGTGCTGTTTGCATCTAGGATGGGGACCTGACATCTGAGTGTGGCTTGTCCCTCCTGATTTTGTGGTGCCCTCTGGAGAACCCACCCACCTTCCTGGTTTAGAGGATTTGTCACTGTCTCATCTGAAGCCTGCTCAAACACCTATTCTGGCTTCCCAACTCCAACTTCTTGCCCAGACGCCTAAGGCCCTCCCTCCCTGATCTGGCCTCAGTCTTCCTTTTTCCAGCCTCCTTTCCCATCGCTTTGGCCAGTCTGCGCTCCCCTTTATGCTCTGGACTGTGTGTTTACTCCCTGCCCTCCTTTGCCTCAGAGGCCCATCTACCCACCATTCTACTGGCCAGAATGACACCCATCTTTCCACGCTCTGCTCAGATGCACCCACCTCCAGAAAATCTTTCCCCTGGATCCCCTTCGTGGCCTTGGCCCTCCTCTGCTTTGTCTTACTCTGTCAGCCCCACTCAGACTGGGAGGTCCCTGAAGCCAGGGCAGTACCTTAATTATCCTTATGCCTCTAATAGTGTCAGGCTGAGACCTGCTTTATACTGTCAGTGAACAAATTTCCTGTGAATGGAACCGAATTAACACATGTGGCCAGCAGAATACCAGGGCCTTATTTTGTCTGGACCTAGTCTCCTTGAATAAGTAAGTGGCTTAAATCCTAGCTTCTGGGACTTAGAACGTGGCCTTAGAAGGGCCACCTCATCTCTCTGAGTCTCAGTTTCCATCTGTAAAGCAGGAATAAGAATAGTACCTCCTTATGAATTCCTATGAAGTTTCATGGGTGTAGGTGGCCATGGCAGAACGTGGCAGTCCCCTCACGGTGGTGTTCGTGTGTGTGTGCACGTCTGTGGCCACTGTCTGTGTTGATGGAGTCAAGAGGGATTCCCTGCTACCATTCTTGCTCTGAACCTAAAGTCTGATCTAGTTTTTCTCCCCCCACCCCACCCCAGGCCAGTAGCCTCCAGCCGAAGTTGGATCTTTCTCTAGCAGCAGCTGGGACTTAGCTCTGGGGCCCTTGAACCATCCAGACTGGAGGTGATAGGTTTTTCCTTAGGACCTGGGAGGCCTGATTGTTCCCACCCCAGGGGGAGCCGGGGAGAATGTGAGGATGTGGCTCTCATCGAGGAGCCTGGACCCAGAGATGTTATCCTCTAAGTGCCATTGTTGGAATTGGCCTGGCCCCAGAGGCACCGCGTGGGGGGTGGGGGGGTGGACCTGGACCAGAGACAGTGAGTCATTCTGCCTAAGGGGACACTGTGGAGGGGGAAGGTCAGCTAGGGTGACCTCCCTGCCTGAGGCCAATTGTAGGAGTCATTTGGCAGAGGTCAGGGGACACTCTGGCTGGCGTTAGCTGGTCTGGGGTCAGTCAGACAATCTGGTGGTCATTCTGGATAAAGTCAGATGGTCTGGATGGTGTTGGGGTCACTCTGGCTGAGGTCATTCTGTCTGGGGGGGGGTCACTGACCTGGGTCGGTCTGGGAGTTACTCTGGCTAAGGTTACGTGGTCTTGAGGGTCCATCTGACTAGGTTGGTCAGTCGGGGAGTCCTGACAGCTCATGTGGCCTGGCTTGGGATGGACCGGGGATGGGGGTGAGGGGGCGCCAAGGAGCTGGCACTCCCAGGCTTGCCTCAGGGTCATGGATGAGATATCCTTGGGCAGCTGCCTTATAAAGGAATAGGAAGGGCCTGAGCTCCATCCAGGCTCTAGATCCTGGGCTTCCCTTTCTGGCCATCCCTCTGTCTTAGGGAGGCCTTGGCTAAGAACCTCAGGAGCAGACTGTAGACTCAGCTCAGGCTGAATGAAGTCAGCTCTCCCCTCCTTCAGGAAGCCCTCTTTGACCAACCCTACTGTCCATGGCCTCCCTCTGTGCTGTGCTGTGGGTCATTTTCTCGAGGGAGAGTTGAGGCCTTCTCAGCACAGACTGGGTTAAAACTTACCTCCCACGGGCCACAGGGCATGATGCTGACCAGAGCTTTTCGCACAAAGAGGCAAAGAACATTTGGAAGGGTCCTGCACTAGCTCTGGAGAGAGGCTTCTGTAATTTCATCCCATCCACTCGGTGCCAGCCTCATGCCCACATCTCATTGTTTTACACTCCGATGGGGTGCAAGAAGAGGAACGGGAGACCCCCAACAAGGGCGAGCCCCCTTTGTGCCCAGCTCTGCCGGGCATGTTTCCAAATGCTACTGCACGTGATCTGTGTGCCAACCTAGAGAAGTCCCCTGCAGCAGGTGAAAGAGCAGAGCCCCCGAGAGTGGAGTCACTCCTGTGGGGCAGATGCCCGCTGTGCCTGGCACATGGCCCTCACCCCCTAGTTTCTCTTCCTTCCTCTTCTTGAGCCTGGGAAGAGCCCGGCTGTGCTCCTTCTCATAGTAAAGGAAACGTGGGCTCTGGTATCTGACTGCCGCGGGTTCAAGTCCCGCTTCTGTCTGTTGCTCGTGTAGGCTCAAGTGGCACCCGTGAAGGGCCACTATTTCCTGAGCGCTTGCACGCGCTAGGCGTCATGGTCAGTGGACTCCCGCATTGCATCCTCAACAACCACACACGCAGATGCGGAAATTGAGGCTCAGAAAGAAGTGACTTGCCCATGGTCACACAGCTTGACAAATTACAGAGTCAAGATTCAATCCCACGTCTGTCTAATGGCAAAGGCCACCCACATAACCACCGTGTTGTACTGTGGATGGAGCCCTTCATCCCCCGGGGCCTCAGTCACCTCATCCGTCAGGTGGGGAGAAGTACCAGCGGCTGGTACGTAACCCACACAGGGTCTGGCCTCACCACTTGCCCACGCATTTTCCTGGCTCCCCAATGCCTTGGACGGCCTGTAATGGGGCCGCAAGCACCCAGCTTTGGGAGTGACTGCAGGAACCAGTTTGCTGTTAACTTCTCCAACTGGTGGTGTTCTCACATTTATTCGGTGCCCGGCTCGGGGCTCCGATGAGCTACTAAGATATGTGGACCTCATTACCAGGCAAAGGACTCACATCTGTTTCTACCCCGCCTTCTTCCCTCCTTCCTCTTCTCCTCGTGCAAACTGTAAATATTGGGTCCGAATCACGGGCTTCTCTAGTCATGCACGTGCCCCGTCCACACATGACTGTGACTTTGCGTGTCCCAGGCCTGCAGGCAGAGACCGGAGCGGGGCGACTGGGCAATGACCGAATCCCCTAAACTCACCTGTCAAGCAGGAATAATAGGGGTCCTGGTCTCAGGAGGCGAGGCCTAAATGAGATGCCACCCTGAGAGCCGTTAGTGCTGCACCGGGCTTGCCTGAGATGATCAGTGGCCATTGTTATTTTTAAGGAGATACCGTCAGGGCTGGCTTAGTGCATTCATGAGCCCGCCAGTCCTGGGACCCACTGTCTGTCCTTTCCGTGAAGATGGGGGGGTGGGGGGGTGGGGGGGTGGGCAGGGAGTGGGACACTGAGTAGGAGTTAGGAGAGGAGATCTCCATTCAGACCCCAGCTCTGTTACTATCCGGCTGTGTGGCCTTAAGGAAAGCCTTAGTTTCCTCATCTGTAAAATGGGGATAATTCTAGACCTGACCTCATGAGCTGTGAGGCTCTAATGTTGTAGTGATAATGTTAACTAGTTTTCCCTGAGGAGGATCTTTGGTGGGTGGTTGTGCAGTGTGTGGTCCTGGGAGTGGGCAGTGTGGGGACGTCCTAGTATTGGGTGGTGACAGTGAAAAGAGGGAAAGGGTTGGAGGAGGGAGCAGTGAGGGGAGGCCTAGGAGAGGGAGGGGAGGAGGGCGGGCCTGGGTGGGCAGGGCAGTGAGGGGCACCTGGAGGGGAGCCCCAGGAGCCTTCCTGGCCAGCAGTGGTGCCCTAGCCAGGGCTAACCAGGCCCTGCCCTCACAGCCGGCTGCACCTTCGAAGAGGCGAGCGACCCAGCAGTGCCCTGCGAGTACAGCCAGGCCCAGTACGACGACTTCCAGTGGGACCAAGTGCAGATCCACCCTGGTACCCGGGCTCCTGCAGACCTGCCACACGGTGAGCCTACTCTCAATTCTCATTCCCCCTGGTCTCCTAGTTCTAGCCACCTGCTGTGTCACCGTGGGCACATTCCTTAACCTCTCTGGGCCTCATTTGCTTTTGCATCTGTAAGGACATACGTAGTACCGTGCATGTGGTGCTCTGTGCATGCTGTCCAATTGTGTGTATCGGGTAGTTTTACCTGTAAGATGGGTGCAGGTTCAAGCAATCAAAGACCCTTATAGGTGCTAAGTTAGGGGCGCCTGGGTGGCGCAGTCGGTTAAGCGTCCGACTTCAGCCAGGTCACGATCTCGCGGTCCGTGAGTTCGAGCCCCGCGTCAGGCTCTGGGCTGATGGCTCGGAGCCTGGAGCCTGTTTCCGATTCTGTGTCTCCCTCTCTCTCTGCCCCTCCCCCGTTCATGCTCTGTCTCTCTCTGTCCCAAAAATAAATAAAAAACGTTGAAAAAAAAATTAAAAAAAAAAAAAACCCACTTCCCATTACTCCCCCTGCAGCTTGGCTCCCATCAGGTTGTCCTAAGTCTTCCACCTCCAGGGAGGCCCTCTCCTCCCTGGGAGCCTCTGAATCCTGGTCTCCCAAGACTTGAACATGTTGATGCTGATGGAGCCGTAACACCGGGGGCTGGATGTTACAAGACCTTCCTTCCTCTGCCCCCTTCTTCCTGGAAGTCCCAGATCCTTCCCAGCTTCTACCTTGCTCTGCCCCATTTCAGGATGAGGCATTTATGGCATCGTGGGCACTGGACTGGGGGTCAGGAGACTAATTACATGGATTGTAGTGCTGGCCTCCTACTCTGATGAGGGCCCCTGCTATCCTGGTTCCAGAATCATGAAGACTGGGCTTCAAATCCTGGCCTCATCACTTTACCAGCTGTGTGACTTTGGGCGAGTCACTTAACGTCTCCGAGCTTCCGTCTTCTTAACTGTGAAGTGGAGAGCACAATAATCCATTTCACAGGGTTATTAGATAATGCCTACAAGGTATATAGCATGGGAGTGGCATGTAGGGGTTCAGTGAATGGTTAGTTGCTATTGTTGGAGGTATTTGAGGGGGCCCTCTGCACGGCGTACAGAATTAACTGGGAATTCAGAACAGGATAAGAGAGGTGGAGGCCAGCCTATGAACTTTATTAGTGATAAAGGCTGGGTTAGAAGACATAGCATAGGGTGAGAATGAGATGGGCTTGCTGAGGGAACTCCAGAAGTAGACAGCCTAAGGAGCCCCTCCCCTTCGCCCTGTCAAAGTAGCGGACCAGGCCCTTTGCTACTCCACTCACAACATGGCTGCAATTGCACTGGCTCTCGAGAGTTCGGGTAGGTGCAGCAAAGGGTCTCAGTGGTGAGGCCAGGACTTGAAGCCACCAGAGAGGCCCTCCACAACCTGGCATGGGCGGCCGTTCAGCCCCGTCTCCTCCTGCTCACCTTGCCCCCTGGAGGCCTCCCTGCCTCCCCTTTCTGTGCCTTTGCTCACACAGCACCCTCCCTGGGGCCTTCCTCTCTCCTTTGCAGGAACGGCTCTCAGCTCTTGGTTTGACCTCTGTGCTAGTGGGTATCAGAGTCTGACCTGTGTGACTGTGATCTGTCAAGGTGCCCACCACGGCAGGGACCCAGTGCGGGCTCTGCCTCTCTCTCTCACACCCGTAGAGACATGCCCAGTGAGAAAGGGGAGAGAGACATTTAGCATTTCGCGTGGGCCTTGTGCTGGATCCTGAGGCCACAGTGGTCAGCGAGAGGGCCACCGTCTCTGCCCTCTCGGGGCACACATTCTAGGGAAGGGAGTTGGGGGTGGAGGGAGAAGGAAGGAGGGAGATTCAGAGACAGGAGAAGGAAGAGCCACAGGAATGAAGGGAGGAAATGAAGAAGGAGAGGGATGCAGAGTGGGGAAAAACTAGGGAAAAAGAGAGGAGAGAGAGGGGCAGAGGAGTGGGCCAAGAGGCACTGTTGGGGGCCAGGATGTGCCCCTTTCTGGGTGCGGACGGGGACTTGGGAGTTCTGTTTACTATCCCACCGGGACTGATCCAGGAGCCGCCTTCACAGGCCCCTGGCTTGCAGAGATGAATGAGATCCCCTCCAGTGGAGTCCCTGGGGAGCCCTCCCAGAGCAGGGAGCCTCGTGGTTTGGGATCTGAATGAGCTTGTTTTGGCTGGCAGCCAAGCCCGGGAGGAGGCGGCGCTGGGTGGCTGTGGGCACCCCCTTGGCAGCTGCTGGGGCCTCCTCCCCACAAAAGGGAAGCCATAATCCCCTAGCTGGATCCCGAAGGAGTCCAGTCCCTCCCACCCTGCCAGGCCCCCTCCACCCCCTGCCAGTACACAGCCCAGATCTGGGGAAGGAGATTGCTGCCTTTCTCCAGGTTGGAAGAGATTTGTATCCCAGGCGTTTAGACCCCGGGTGGGGGCTGGAAGGGAAGTTAGAGTCCTTTTATTCAATCTCTGTTCTACACACTCATTCAGCTTGGGTTCAGCCCTATGCTGGAGACACAGTGGAGCCTCCGAGGCATCACAGGCTGGTGGGGAGACAGACACTTTATTAATGATCCAAGGGCCAGGAGAGAAGCCTATAGAGGGACAGGGAGGGAAGACTTCAGAAAAGGTAGCCTTTGAAGGCCTGTCATGTGCCAGACTCTTGACTCCTAGATGAATGACCTAGTTAGTTAGTCCCTGCCTCCAAGGGCAGCTCAGCACATGGGGAAAGTCACAGATCAGCATGAGCTTGGACTGTGATCGTAGGTGGTGAGGGACCATAAAGGGTTTGGAGAGAGTCAGTTTTGTGTGTTTTTTGCTCTCTCCTCTGGGAAACAGATGCAGGGAGGTGAAGGGACTCAGCGTAGCGAGTCAGAGCTGGGACCAGAACTCAAAACCCTTGATTCCTAGTGGGTCCAAATGCCTGAACTCCTTTGTTTCTGTCCCCCTCCTTTGCCCACCTGACCTTGGTCCTCCCCAAGCCTCCTCAGCTCCTGCCTCTTCCCTTTCTAGGCTCCTACTTGATGGTCAATGCTTCCCAGCATGCCCCAGGCCAACGGGCCCATGTCATCTTCCAGAGCCTGAGTGAGAATGATACCCACTGTGTGCAGTTCAGCTACTTTCTGTACAGCCGGGATGGGCACAGCCCGGGCACCTTGGGCATCTACGTGCGTGTCAATGGGGGTCCCCTGGGCAGTGCCGTCTGGAATATGACTGGATCGCATGGTCGTCAGTGGCACCAGGCTGAGCTGGCTGTCAGCACCTTCTGGCCCAATGAATATCAGGTAGGCTGGGTTTGGTCTGTGGTCAGCCTGTGCTTAGGGGAGCGGGTAGAGAGGTGTCAGCCCGAGGTCAGAGTAAGCAAGTGACCGAAGTTGGAATTAGTCTGTGTTCAGCATCAGGAGTCAATATGTGGTCAAGGTCAGGGGTCAGTCTGTGGTCAGCATCAGGCTATTCAGTGCTGCTATGGTTTGGGTTCAGCATCAGAGATCATTGTCAACAGAAATGGTCTGTGGCTGGGGTCAAGGGTGAGTTGGAACAGTGCTGACCTGGAAACCCTGTCTGCTGGGAAAAGTTTTCCTGCTTGAAGGTAACTGTCCAGAACTGGGAGAGAACCTCTGGCCTTGACCTTGTTAGCTCTGGCTGCTGACACACCTTCCCACAACTAGCTGGCTTGGTAGGGAAGGCCGTTGTGAGTTGGGCTGACCTCTGCTGGTTGAGGAGCATGGGACCGGAGCAGAGCTAAAAGGGGTCTCTTGTGGGCACCTCCCCAGGTAGGGCTGGAGGGATATGACAGGGAACCTCCCGCCTCCCCCAGGTGCTGTTTGAGGCCCTCATCTCCCCAGACCGCAGGGGCTACATGGGCCTAGATGACATCCTGCTTCTCAGCTACCCCTGCGGTGAGTCCCAGCCCACTGGGGTGCAGGGTGAGGGGTGCGGGTGGCCACGGCTCCTGACTGTGGGGGGCATCAGCCCAGCTCACACTGTGGCTCTATTCCCGCAGCGAAGGCCCCGCACTTCTCCCGACTGGGCGATGTGGAGGTCAACGCTGGCCAGAACGCCTCCTTCCAGTGCATGGCAGCGGGCAGAGCAGCAGAGGCAGAGCGCTTTCTCCTGCAGGTGAGGGGGTGCAGGGACCTTAGCCAGGGTGGGGGGAAACTTCTTCTGGGACCTGGGTCCCTTGCAGGGTGTGGAGTCGTTCCTTCCTTTTCCAGCACCCATACTCATGCATCCCTGCTCTCACCTAGGCTCTGCTCTGCCCTCTTGGGTCCTCTTATACCCCCAGGATAGAGGGTGACTCCAGGATCCCCCAACCACTCTCCATCGGAGGTAGAGACCACGTTCCCTTAATCAGCTTCTCATCCCGCGCCTTCCTGTGATGGAGCTGATTCCAGGAACCCCATAAGTCCCCTGTGTACTAGGGACGGCTAAATGGGGCCAGGACATGTACTACTCCCCTCGCCCGGGTCAGAGCGAGATTGGGACCCTCCCTCCCCAGCGCTCCTGACATTGTCGACCTTACCCCTGCGCAGCGGCAGAGCGGGGCGCTGGTGCCCGCGGCCAGCGTGCGGCACATCAGCCACCGGCGCTTCCTGGCGACCTTCTTGCTGGCCTCCGTGAGCCGCTCGGAGCAGGACCTGTATCGTTGCGTGTCCCAGGCCCCGCGCGGCGCGGGCGTCTCGAACTTCGCAGAGCTCATCGTCAAGGGTCAGCGCGTGCGGGCGCTCCCCCGGGGTGGGGTTGGGGGTGGGACCTGCACCATCCGAAGGGCGGGGCCAGGCGAGGGGGCGGGGTCTGGTCTAGGGGCGTGGCCTGTAGAAAGGTGGGGCCGTCGGGGGGGAAGACTGGGAGTCGGGTCTGTCGAGGGGGGCAGTTTCCCTCCAGGGAGGAGGTCCGCTCCAGGGGGCGGGGTGTGACTGAGAAGCAGGCAGGCGGGGAGACCCAGGCCAGACGTGAGCCACGCAGGCGGGGTCAGGCTGTGGGGATCCGGGGTTGATCTGACGGGCGTGCGGTCAGCCCCTGAACGCTAGTCTTTGGGGATTCAGAGGGGACTGAGGACAGGGTGTAGGCTTAAGGATGAGGGCGGGGACAGCCTTTGGAGCGGACAGCCCTTAAGGCCTGGGGATTTAGTGGGCACGAGCGAGGAAGTCTAGTCGAGGGTCTGGGCGTTTCATCAGGGCCCCTGGGAAGACATGGAGGGTCACTGGGGACTTGGGTGTGCTGGGATCCCGAGTTGAGGGCAGGGTCTCACAGCGCATCGTTCGGCTCCACCTCTTCCTCACGTCCTCGCAGAGCCCCCCACCCCCATCGCGCCGCCGCAGCTGCTGCGCGCGGGTCCCACCTACCTCATCATCCAGCTCAACACCAACTCCATCATTGGCGACGGGCCGATAGTGCGCAAGGAGATTGAGTACCGCATGTCCCGCGGCCCATGGGCGGAGGTGCACGCCGTCAGCCTGCAGACCTACAAGCTGTGGCACCTTGACCCCGACACGGAGTACGAGATCAGTGTGCTGCTCACCCGCCCAGGTGATGGCGGCACCGGCCGCCCTGGGCCGCCCCTCATCAGCCGCACCAAGTGCGCAGGTGGGTGCCTCCTGGCCCAACTCCCTCCTCCGGACACCCGGGTATGGGCTCAGGGCTACCGTGGGAGGGACCAAGGGGATACATTCTGAGAGGTAATATGGCCAGCACCCGTGCTTCTAAAACTTTCTAAAAGGTTGTTATTTCCCCCTAGTCCTTGTTTTGGTAAAGATAATAATGATAGCTAAGAGTTTGTGCCTGACGCTATACGTATGTCTATGAACACACACACACACACACACACACACACACACACACAGTCAGACGCACACACACGCACAGTGATTTAAAATTCACAACACTGATCTAGGTACTCTTGTCATACCCATTCTACAGATGAGGTGTCGGAAGTACAGAGATGTTAAGTGACTGGCTAGTGAGTGGCAGAGCTGGCATTGGGATCCCTGACTGGCTGGCTCCAGAATTTGTGTTCTTAATTCCACATCATATCATCTAGATAAACAACTGAAAAAAAAAAAGTGTGTTATTAAATTTCAGCTAGAGTCTCTTGTGGGGGCATCTGAACCTGAGGTCTGCTCTTTCTCCTTAAAAAGGGTATAAACAGCTGTTAGGAGCTGTGGCACTCATGCACCAGAGGACATTGTTTAACCTGAAGAGAAATTGAGAATAGAACAGGACAGATTGCAGTATATTATAATTGGAAGTTTTATTGAGATAATTGTAGATTCATATGCGGCCGTAAGAAAAACTGCCAGCGTGCCTGGCTGGCTCAGTCGGTACATGATCTCCAGGTTGTGACTTTGAGCCGCATATCGGGTATAGAGATTACTTTAAAAAAAAAAAAAAGAAAAGAAAAGCTAGAGATTCCCGATGCACTTTACCCTGTTTCCTGCAAAGGTAACATTTGGCAGACCTGTAGGATAATATCACAGTCAGGGTATTGACATTTATGTAATCCACAGATCTTACTCAGACTTGCCCAGTTTCCCTTGTCCCTGTTTGTGTGTGTGCATGTATTTAGTGCTATACAATTTATCACATGTACAGGCTTGTGTGCTTATCACCACAGTCAAGATGTTGGATGGTTCAGTCAGTTTGTATGGCCCTTTTTATCTATACTCACCTGCCTTCCTTCCTCCAACCCCAGCCCCTGGAAAACACTAATCTGTCCATCATTTCTAAAATTTTGCCATTTCAGGAGCGCCTGGATGGCTCAGTGGGTTAAGCGTCCAACTCTTGATTTCAGCTCAGGTCATGATCTCATGACTTGTGGGATCGAGTACCTCGTCCAGCGCTGTGCGGCGTGGGGCCTGCTTGGGATTCTCTCTCCCTCTCTTTCTGTCCCTCCCATGCTGGCATTCTCTGTCTCTCAAAATAAACTGAAAAAAAAATTTGCCATTTCAAAAATGTTACATAAATCATGAAATCATATAGCATATAACCTTTTGAAATTGACTTTTAAAAATTTGGGAACAGGTTTATTGAGATTTAATTCACATCTCATAAATTCACTCATTAGAGTACACAGTCCAGTGGTTTATAGTATATTCAGAGGGGTGCATCCATCACCACAGTAAGTTTTCGAGCACTTTCATCACCCCAAAAGGAAACCTTGTACTCTTTTTTTCTGTTTATTTTGAGAGAGAGAGAGAGAGAGAGAGAGAGAGAGAGAGAGAGAGAGAGAACCCCAAGCAGGCTCCACAGTCAGTGCAGTGAGTTCATGACCTGAGCTGAAATCAAGAGTCAGACACTTAACAGACGGAGGCACTCGGGCACCCCAGAAATCTTGCACTCTTTAGTAGTCTATCCCTCCCCACATTTCCTTCTATCGTCTCCAGCCCTAGGCACCCATTAAAACTGCTTTCTGTCTCTGTAGATTAGCCTCTTGGTGGACATTTCATATAAATGGGATCATACAATATCTAGTCTTTGTGACTTAGCATAATGTTTTCAAGGTTTATCCAGGTGGTAGCACATATTTACTTTATCCTTTCTTATTGCCAAACAATATTGCATTGTATGCGGCTGTCATTTTTACATTCCCGTCAGCAGTGTGTGAAGTTTCCAGTTTCTCTACGTTCCCACCAACCCTGGTTATTATCTGTCTTTTGATAATTACCCTCATAGTGGGTGTGAAATGGTATCTCAGTGGGGTTTTGATTGGAGTTTCACTGATGGTTAATGATATTGAGCAATTTTTCACGTGCTCATTGGACCTTTGTGTGTCTTCTCTGTAGAAATGTCCATTCAGATTTTTTACACATTTTTAAGTTGGGTTGTCTTTTTTAAAAAAAAAAAATGTTTTTAATGTTTATTTTTGAGAGAGAGAAAGAGACAGAGTGTGAGCTGAGGAGAGGCAGAGAGAGAGAGAGAGGGAGCATAGAATCCGAAGCAGGCTCCAGGCTCTGAGCTGTCACCACAGAGCCTGATGCAGGGCTCAAACCCACAGACTGTGAGATCATGACCTGAGCTGTAATTGGGTGCTTAACTGACTGAGCCACCCAGGCACTCAAAGTTATTTGTCTTTGTATTACTGACTTGTAAGAATTCTTTATGCATTCTGGGTCCTGGACCCTTACAAATATTTTCTTTGATTCTATGGGTTGTTTTATAATTTTCTTAATGGTATCCTTTGGAGCACAACAGTTTTTCATTTTGGGGGAGTCCAGTTTATCTGTTTTTTCTTTTGTTGTTTGTGCATTTGATATCATATTAAGAAACCATTGCCTAATCCAAAGTCACAAAGATTTACCCCTATTTTTTCTAAGACTCTTATAGTTTGAATTCTTACATTTAGGTCCATGATCCATTTTGAGTTTGTGTTTGCACATGGTGTGAGGTAGGGGATCAGCTTCATTCTTTTGCTTGTGGATGTCTGGTTGTCCCAGCACCATTTGTTGGAAAGAGTATTCTTTTCACATTGAATTGTCTTGGCAGTAAGAGTGGCTTATTTGGGGCGCCTGGGTGGCTCAGTCGGTTAAGCATCCGACTTCGGCTCAGGTCATGATCTCATGGTTTGTGAGTTTGAGCCCTGCGTCGGGCTCTGTACTGACAGCTCGGAGCCTGGAGCCTGCTTCGGATTCTGTGTCTCCTTCTGTCTCTGCCCCTCCCCAACTTGTGCTCTGTCTCTTTATGTCTCTCAAAAAATAAATAAATGTAAAAAAAAAAATAAATAAAAAAAGAGTGGCTATTTTGATCAGCATAATTCCCTGGAGACTCATCCAAGTTGTGTATATTGGTAATTCATTCTTTTTTATTGCTGAGTGGTATTCCATGGTGTGGACACACTGCATTTTGTTTAACAGGTGAATGGTTATTCACCTGTTCAGGGACATCTGGACTAGTTCCTATTTTGGGCTGTTACAAGTAAAGCTGCTGTGAACATTTGTGTATAGAGTTTTGCACGAACACGAGTCTTCATGTTTTCTGGGATAAATGCCCACAGGTGCAACTGATGGGTCCCCATGATAATCGCATATTTCGTTTTGATCAGAAACTGCCAGAATGGCTGTATTGTTTTACATTCTCACCAGCAATGTATGTGTGATCCAGTTTCCTGCACCCTTGCCAGCATTTCGTATTGTCATCATTTTTCTTAACCATTCTGAGGGATGTGTAGTGATCGCCCATCCTGGTCTTAAGTGGTGCTTCCTGAATGCCTAATGTTATTGAACATCTTTCCGTGTGCTATTTGCCGTCTGTGTATCCTCTTTGGCGAATTGTTCATGTCTTTTGCCCATTTTGTAATTGGGTTATTCATTCATTCCTTTTGGGTTTTGAGAGTTCTTTACACATTCTAGATACTAGTCTTTGTTGGGTATATAGTGTATAAATATTTTCTCCCTGCTTTTAGCTTGCCTTTTCGTACTCTTCACCTGGGCTTTTACAGAGCAACCATTTTTTTGGTAATATTTATGTATCTATTAATTTTGAGAGAGAGAGAGAGAGAGAGAGAGAGAGCGTGCTCACGAGTGGGGGAGGGACAGAGAAAGAGGGAGAGAGAGAGTCTCAAGCAGGCTCCGCGCTGTCAGTAGAGCCCCACGTGGGGCTTGATCCCACGACTGTGAGGTCACAACCTGAGGTGAAATCAAGAGTCGGACGCTGAACCGACGGAGCCACCCAGGCGCCCCACCCATTTTTAATTTCGATGAGGGCCAGTTTATCAAAAGTTCCTTTTATGAGTTGTGCTTTTGGCGTCAAGGTTAAGACCTCCATGCCTCGCCTTCGATTTCAAGGATTTTCTCCGTTTTTTTTCCTAAAAGAGTTACAGTTTTACGTTTTACATTTGAGTCCGTGATCCACGTTGAGTTAATTTTTGGTTAAGAGACGAGGTTTTCATCTTTTGACAGCCTGTGTTCTTAAGTGTTTTTCTTTTTTTTTTTTATTTAAAAAGAAATTTTTTTTTTCAACATTTTTAAATTTATTTTTGGGACAGAGAGAGACAGAGCATGAACGGGGGAGGGGCAGAGAGAGAGGGAGACACAGAATCGGAAACAGGCTCCAGGCTCCCAGCCATCAGCCCAGAGCCTGACGCGGGGCTCGAACTCACGGACCGCGAGATCGTGACCTGGCTGAAGTCGGACGCTTAACCGACTGTGCCACCCAGGCGCCCCTCTTAAGTGTTTTTCAAAGCTGATCTGGGGAGCCACCTAAAAATCCAGTTGAGTGCCACATTTGAAGAAACTCTTGAGTGGTGCATCAGAGTGCAGAGTGTTCCCATGGGAATTACTTTCTCACTGAGGGATCTAGGTCAGGTTACTTAACCTTAGAGCTTTCATGCCCTTATTTTACAGCATGAGAAGAATAAGAATCTTTACCCCACAGGAGTCGGTGTTAGGGTTCATTCAACAAATGTTTATTGAGTGCCTGTTATGCGTCGGGCACTATGGTGGTTGCTAGGGATGTGGGACTATGACTGAGCCAAGCAAGGCTATTAGCATGTGAGTGCCTCCTTCGGGAACTCTGCACGGAACTTACATTGTGGCAGGAGAAGACAGTAAAACAGGTGAGATTTATAGTTTGATGATGATAAGTGCCGTGAAGAATAAAGCAGGGTTGGGGGGGGGGGTTGGGGGGGGGTAGGACAATTGTTATTTTAAAAAGGCTCAAGGGACCATTTTACTGAGAAGGTGACTTATGAGCAAGACCTGAGGGAGGCGAGCCACTGAGCCACATAGAAGCTGGAGAAATTGCTGGAGGAAGGAGCAAGCCTGGCGGATGGAACAGCAGGGCTCAAGGACCTGGAGGCTGGGGGATGCTTGGCACACGGAGAAGCAGCAAGGAGACCAGTGTAACTGTGGCCTAGTGACTGAGGGAGGAGATGGCCTGAGAGGACGGCCAAGTCCCTCTGGGGATGTGGGATGCAGAGTCATTTGACACTGAGTGAACTGGGCGCCACCATGGCAGGATTTGGAGAGCAGGGGTGACATCACCTACTTTGTATAAAAGGATGACTTTGGCCCTTTTATGAAGAGTAGATTCTAGGAGGGCGAGGACCGGAGGGGAGACCAGTGAGGAGGCTGCTGTAACAGTGCAGCCGAGAGAGGTCATGGCGGTGGTGGGAAGCGGTTAGCTCCGGGGTTTATTGTGAAAGTCGAGCTGACTGCGTTTGCTGATGGGCGGGCTATGCAATAAGAGAGAGAAGAGAAGTCAAGGATGGCTCCAAGGTGTTTTGCTCGAGCAGCTGCAAGGATGGAGTTGTCATTTGCTGGAAACGAGCAGACTGCAGAGGGGCAGGTGTGATGGGGTGCCGTAGATCAAGAGTTCTGTGTTGGAAATGTTGACTTTGAGATGCCTATTAGACGTTCAAGCGGAGATATCCATCAGGCAGATGGATTTACGAGTGTGGAGTTCAGGGAAGAGGTTCAGGCTGCGGACATAAATTTGGAAGTCATCAGTGTAGACAGAGATGGTATTTAAAGCCAGGAGACTGGCTGGGATCTTTTACCCTGGTGGTTCTCAACCGGGGGTGATTTTGTCTCCCGGGAGACATTTTGCAGTGTCTGGAGACATTGGTTATTACAGCCGGGGGTGGAGTGATAATGGCATCTGAAGGGTACGGGAAGCCAGGGGAACTGCTGAAGTCCTCCGGTGCACAAACAGCTCCCACAACAGAGAATTCTCTAGTCCCAAATGTCAGTGGTGCCAAGGTTGAGGACCCCTGATTTAGTGCTTAGATTTTAGGGAATAAGTGTAGATGGCAAAGAGAGGAGATGTGAGGCCTGCACCCTCGGGCCTTCCAGTGTTTCAGGTTAACTGCAAATAATGTCCTGTAAATGCACTAAATACGTGTGACGATCGTGTCTCATATATATGGTAAGTACTCAGCAAATGACAGTTGTTATCATTACGGTGTTTTTAACTCTTCAAAGCCAGTTCTGGTCAGGTATTCAAAAGAAAAATCAGAGCCAGGGGATCCGCAGATAATCTCTGTTCTACTCCCCTTTAGCATACAGAGGTGGGGGGGGGACTGAAACCCAGAGAGGGGACTGGGGTCAGGACCCCGGGTTTCATGGCGAGAGTGGTAGCTAATTCCCATTTTGCAGATGAGTAAACTGAGATTTGGAGAGTTAGTCCCTTGCCCAGATCTACCCAGTGAGTCCATAGCAGAGTCAGAGCCAAAGTTAGAATATCCCGATTTCTAGGGAAGCGTTTGAAACCACAGCAGCAGCCACGGTGACAGCGATTGCTGTCGTGGGCTGAGTCCCCACATTGTGCCAGGCACTGCTAAACTTTTCACACAGGCTGGTGAGGATGGAAGCTGGGGCAGGGACCAGACACACAGAACCCAAGCAACTCATCCTGCCCGTCTTAACGACTTGCTTCCTTCATTGATGTTCTGCCCCACCCCCTACCTCCGACTCACCCCTCATCCCGCTTAGGCATCTTGACCAGCAATTGTTTTGCTGTTGGTCCGCTGTGTTATCCTCCCCACCCCATCTCCCTGAAACTCCCCTCCTACAATATGATTTAGTGTAAGAGCAATAATATAATGTCAGGAAGAGACATTTAACAAAAATCACTCTGAACCTCACTATCCTAGCCCAGTTTTTCTGTCTTCTTCAAATCTCTGCCCATATGCCTACGGTACACAGTTTTACACCCCTGTCATTGGGATGTAGAAGGCATTCTGTATCCTGCTTCCTTTGCTTTGTGGTGTACCATGTGTTGTGTTGTTTATAATTATGTGTATTGGCTTAAAGAGGTCCATGGAGTGTCTCCATATTGCTGGACTATTTTGTTTCCAGATCCTGGTTATCATAAGTAATACTGCATTGAAAAACTTAGTGCTTATAGTGTTTCCCCCCGCCCCCCTGAGTAATTTCTGTAGGATAAATAGTCAGGAGTGGCTTAAGAAAGGGCTTCGACGTATATTGCTTTAAAAACTGGTTGTACTAATTTCTATTTCTACCGTTACCTCATCTTCGCGCGCACATGTTTATTAATTACGAGAGGCCGGGCGGTCTGGCTCACATCCTTGCCCGTGACTCTGCCACTTGCTCTTCAAAGCAGGCGTTACTATCTCCATTTTTCAGTCCAGGTTCAGAGGGAACAAAGCAACTTGCCTGAAGTCACAGACCTAATGAGAGGTGGAGATAGGATTTGCACTTTGGAGCACCCGCCCTGCTCCAAAGCCCCTCCTGTGAGAAACAGTTGAAAGTTTCAGGGTTATTGCATCCTCATTCGCATTATTAAAATCAGCACTGTGTGTCGTGATTTACCAGGTATTCGCCGTGAGCCTCCTTATTTTCTTGTGCGTCTGACCTCTGATCTCTGAGTGGCCTGCAGTGTGGTGGAGTTTAGAGGGCTGGGGCTTTGAGGTCCCCAAGGGCTGTTTGCCAGCCTGTGCTGGCAGCTGAAGAGAGAATGTGTGGGTGCCAAATGGTTTTTGGAAACAGTGACTCGTGAATTCACACCCCTCAATCAACATATCCGTCTGTAGTCAACAAACTATTTGAGCTCCTGGGTCCGCCCAGATTTGATCAGGGTGGGGTGAGAAGAGGAGAGTGAGCTTTCTTTTCGAAGACTCCCTCAATCCAGTGAGGTGGACCGGGTGGGGGGTGGGGGGTGGGGGCGGGGGAGGGCTAACACAGCGTCTGGAGAGTGAGGCATGAGGGTGGAAGTTTCTTTTTCCAGGTGGGCGGTTAGTTATTTAGTGACCTACAAAGTGGTTTTTACAAAAACCTGAGTAGGTTGCCAGGATTTATCCACCTGGCTGGCTGGCTGGCTGGCTGTCTCTCTTTATCTAGCAAGCATGTGAGTAGGGAAGAGGGGTAGGTGGAGAGAGAGGGAATCGTAAGTGGGCCCCATGCTCAGTGCGGAGCCCAATGTGGGGCTTGATCCCATTGAGATCATGACCTGAGCCCAAATCGAGAGTCAGGCACTCCATCGACGGAGCCACCCAGGCACCCTGGGTTGCCAATAGTTAAAAACCTGGAGATTTCCCATAAAAATATGAAATTCTGGCTTCTCTTAAAAAAATGGGAGGATCGGGGCGCCTGGGTGGCTCATTCGGTTAAGCGTCTGACTTCAGCTCAGGTCACGATCTTACGGTCTGTGAGTTCGAGCCCCGTGTCCGGCTCTGGGCTGATGCCTCGGAGCCTGGAGCCTGCTTCTGGTTCTATGTCTCCCTCTCTCTCTGCCCCTCCCCCGTTCATGCTCTGTCTCTCTCAGTCTCAAAAATAAATAAATGTTAAAAAAAATTTTTTTTTAAAAAATGGGAGGATCTTGGGGCCCTTGGCTGGCTTAGTCGGTGGAGTGTGTGACTCTTGATCTTGGGGTTGTGGGTTTGAGCCCTACATTGAGTATATTTACTTAAAAATAGAATTTTTTTTTTTTTTTAAAAGGGGGAGGATCTCGCCACCCTGCGTCTGTAGTCCTACATGGGAACATTGTCTGGAGCTGAGAAACAGCTGTCCCTTTTGGATGGAACACTTACTGTCCTGTTTGTCATAGTACCGACCCAGCCTGTGTCACCAGTTTACATGTAACTTTTTGTGCCTTTGTCTAACTGCTGCAGGAGGGTGAAGGAAGCAGTGCACATTGGCCAAACCTGCAAGGGTGGAAAGGCATGTGGGGCAGGTGTCCCCGGGGGCAGGGATGTGAGCAGGGATGCAGGGAACAAATAAAGCCGTGGTGCTTTGACTCCCGTAGACACCTTGGGACACACAGTACACATGGGGCAGCCAGGACCAGGGCCTGGAAGTCAGGGAATAAAGCAAAGATCTCTGAACAAAGTGGCAGAGTGGACACACCCAAAACCCGCCCCCTGTACTCTGAACAGCTAAGAACGTGGGTTAAAATGAAATCGGATAGAAAAACATTGGTGGGGGCAGGGCGGGGGGCGCCTGGGTGGCTCAGTTGGCTAAGTGTCCTACTCTTGGTTTCGGCTCAGGTTACAATCTCGTGGTTTGTGGGTTCAAGCCCTGCGTTGGGCTCTGCGCTCAGCATGGAACCTGCCTGGGATTCTCTCTCTCCCTTCCCCTGTTTCTGCCCCTCCCCTGCTCTCTGTCTCTCTCTTGCAAAAATAAATAATCTCTCTCTGTCTCTGTCTCTGTGTATATAAAACATTAGGAAAAGTTCTGTGGCCAGGAAAGGGAGAAGAAACATAAGTGTGGTAAGTGGGCTTCAGCCAGCAGCCCCGGGGGTACGGTGAGCAGTGGAATCAGCCCCTTAATGTCTCCGTCGGGTAGAGATTGGGTCTGCCTTGCTCGTGGGGGGAGAAGGAAGCCAGACTCTGTAAGAAGTCAAGAGGTGGGCCTTGCTCCTAGCAGGCGCTGAAATACGTCTTTGGTGGCCTGATCTGTGACAGGAGCCTGCCACTTGGCCGTGGCCCAGGGAAGAAAGGACAGCTCTGGTGGAAATAGAAGTTTGTATTGTGCTGTCCTTGGGCCAGCATCAAACGCTGTGCTACTTCTGGCCTCCCGACTAAAGAGCAGCCTGGGCTGGTGTTTCCCTTTGCGGCTCCTTTGTAAAGAGCATCCTGAGCAAATGAGTCACAGGGACATGGTCATAGGGTCATACTTAATCATCTCAAGAGGCCAAGTGGCAGCATTTCCTCATCTGAGGCATGTGATGAGAGTCTCTAACTGGGGACACTTCGCAGGTGCTCGCGGAACTTGAGGGTAATGAAGCTGCATCTCACGGAGTTAGGGCGCAAGAAAGAGAAGGTTCGTCAGTAATCTTGGCTTCCTCCATCATTTTCTAGATGAGGAAATTGAGGCCCGGAGATTTAAGATCACACAGCTGGTCAACGCAGATGTAGAACCAGGGGCTGAACACCTGGGCTCCATCCTAGCTTTGCTCCAGAAGCCTTGTGTTTCTGCTTGTTTGTTTGTTTGTGTGCTTTTACCATTTTATAAGTGGCTTCATGGATGGATCAAGAGGCTACAAAGCACAGTGACATGCTCCCCCTTGTGTTGGGGGAGCTGTACCTCCTGTGGCATTGGTGTGATGTTGTTGTTGACCGTGAATTCCTCATGGAGAGGCAGGTAGTGGTGGTGAAGAGTATGGATTTTGGAGCCAGCCTGTCCAAATTTGCATCCCAGCTTCACCACTTAACCATCTGTGGGACTGACTGTGGGCAAGTTACCTAATCCCTCTGTGCCTCCATTTCCATGGCTATATGACAGGGCTAATAATGGCACCTGTCTATTGGATTGCAGAGAAGATTAAATGAGAAAGTGTTTCAAAGCCTCTGGAGCAAGGCCTGGCACATACAAAGCCCCCCCAGTAAATGTTAACTGTCATTGTTCTTATTGCCCTTATGTGACAGATTGTATTTCCCTTTTTGCTTTGGCAATCAGGGAAGTCACCACTCAATTTGAACCTTATCTTTGGACCTGCATGGGACCCCATGGCATGAATTTCTGTTTTCCTAACATTCTCTGGCATTATTTAATTATTTGACTCTCATTTCCCCCATCATCCTGATTTCTATATATTATTGCATTGTATCTATCACTATAAGCCTTTTTATTTAAAAACTTTTTTTTAATGTTTATTTATTTTTGAGAGAGAGATAGAGAGAGAGAGAGAGAGAGAGCATGAGTAGGGGAGAGTCAGAGAGAGAGAGACACACACAGTCTGAAGCAGGCTTCAGGCTCTGAGCTGTCAGCACAGAGCCCAACGTGGGGCTCAAACTCACAGACCGTGAGATCATGACCTGAGCTGAAGTTGGACGCTCAACCAACTAAGCCACTCAGGCGCCCCTACTATAAGCTTTTTTAGAACAAGCTTGGAATTAATAAATTAAGAAAAATACAGCATTTGGTTGATTCAGACTGTCCTGATGTCTTCCAGGATGATCTTGAACTAGGAAGTGAACTGTGTTATTAAAAAAAAAAATTGGGGACACGTGGGTGGCTCAGTCGGTTAAGTGTCCGACTTCAGCTCAGGTCATGATCTTGCGGTACGTGGGTTTGAGCCCCACATCGGGCTTTGTGCTGATAGCTCAGAGCCTGGAGCCTGTTTCAGATTCTGTGTCTCCCTCTTTCTCTGATCCTCCCCCGTTCATGCTCTGTCTCTGTCTGTCTCAAAAATAAATACACGTTAAAAAAAATTTAAAAAAAATTATCGCTAACATTTTTGTGGCCATTGTCACACATGCTTTACACACATTACCTTAAACTTTACAACCGTCCTGTGAGGTAGGGCATATTAATCCCTTTTGTGGGTGAGGAAACTAAGGCTCAGAGAGGTGAAGGGACTCAGCCAATGTTGCCAGGTGCACAGGGCAGAGCTAGGATTCAGATGTGGCCCCACCTGTCTCCACCATACACACTTTGACTCCCTGTTCTAGATGGTCTCTTGAACTCTTGAGGGCAAAGGAAGGATGATTTCAGCAGCTGACTGATATTTTCTCTCCTGCCCCACTTCTCTTCCCACTTCCTCTACCTTCTCCTCTCTGCTTCCCGGGTTCCCCAGAACCCATGAGGGCCCCCAAAGGCCTGGCTTTCGCTGAGATCCAGGCCCGCCAGCTGATGCTGCAGTGGGAACCTCTGGGCTACAATGTGACACGTTGCCACACGTACACGGTGTCCCTGTGCTATCACTACACGCTGGGCAGCAGCCACAACCAGACCATCCGGGAGTGTATGAAGATGGAGCGGGGCGTCAGCCGCTACACCATCAAGAACCTGCCCCCCTACCGGAACGTTCACGTGCGGCTCATCCTCACGAACCCCGAGGGACGCAAGGAGGGCAAGGAGGTCACCTTCCAGACAGACGAGGATGGTAAGAGTCCCAGCCCTGGTTCCCAGGATACTCAGTGCCTCCTGCAGGCACCCAATGTGAGACTGAAATTTTCATAGAAAATTTTTTGCTGAAGATCAAAATAACACAACAACAAAGCAATGATGGCTAATATTTATTCTCTGAAAGACTTGGGCTAGATTGGGATAATTTCTTCCTTAAATGTTTGGAAGAATTTAGCAACGAAGCCATCTGGGCCTGGAGTTTTCTTTCTTTTTTTTTAATTAAAGAAAATTTTTTTAATGTTTATTTATTTTTGAGAGAGACAGAGCGTGAGCAGGGGAGGGGCAGAGAGAGAGAGGGAGACACGGAATCCGAAACAGGCTTCAGGCTCTAAGCTGTCAGCATAGAACCCGACGTGGAGCTCGAACTCCGGAACAGTGAGATTATGACCTAGGCCAGAGTCAGATGCTCCACCAGCTGAGCCACCCAGGTGCCCCTGGGCCTGGAATTTTCTTTGTGGCAATGTAATTACTAACAGTTTTACTTTCTTCTTCTTCTTCTTCTTTTTAAAGTTTATGTATTTTGAGAGATAGAGAGTGAGGGAGGGGCAGAGAGAGGGGGAGAGAGAGAGTCCCAAGCAATCTCTACACTGTCAACACAGAGCCCAACTCAGGGCTCAATCCCACAAACCACAAGATCATGACTTGAGCCAAGATCAAGAGTTGGATGCTTAACCCACTGAGTCACCCAGGCACCCCAATAGTTTTACTTTCTAAAATAGGTATTAGAGTGTTAAGATTTTTTAAAAAAGTTTATTTATTTGGAGAGAAAAAGAATGTGCGCATGGGGAAAGGACAGAGAGAGACTGAGGGACACAGAGAATTCCAAGCAGGCTCTGCACTAGCAGCACAGAGCTGGACTCAGGGCTTGAACTCACAAACTGTGAGATCATGACCACTGTCCAGCTAAGAGTTGGACACTTAACTGACTGAGCCACCCAGGAGCCTCATGAATATTAAGATTTTCTATAATTGTGTCTATTTGGTGTACTGGGCTTTAAGGAATTTATTTCACCTAAATCATCATATTTCTTGACATAAAGTTGCTTATAATCTCTAATTATATTTATTTAATGTCTGAAGGATCAATAGCATATGTCCCTTTTTTTCTTTCCTGAGTTTGGTAATTTGTGTCTTCTCTTTATTTTCTTGTTCACTCTTGCTAGGGGTGTATCCATTTTTTGTCTTTCCAAAGAGCCAGCTTTTGGCTTAGTTGATTTGCTTTATTGTATATTTATTTTCTAGTATTTCCTATTTAAAGTTTTATTTATTTATTTATTTATTTATTTATTTATTTATTTATTGGGGCGAGGGGGGAGAGAGAGAGAGAGAGAGGGAGGGAGAATGTGAGTGGGGGAGAGGTGGACAGAGAAAGAGAGAGAGAGAGAGAGAGAGAGAGAGAATCCCAACCACAGAGCCCAACTTGGGCTCATGACCCATGAGATAATGACCTGAGCCGAAATCGAGAGAGAGAGAGAGAGAGAGAGAGAGAGAGAATCCCAACCACAGAGCCTGACTTGGGCTCATGACCCATGAGATAATGACCTGAGCCGAAATCAAGAGTAGGATGCTTAACTGACTGAGCCACCCAGGTGCCCCTGTATTTCCTTCTTTATACTTTAGATTTGATCAGCTCTTCTTTTAGCTTTTTGAGATGGAAGCTTCTTAGATCATTGATTTTGAGACTTCTTTCATTTCTAATATATGCATTTAAAGCTATAAATTTCCCTCAAAGCCCTGCTTTAGCTGCATCCCATGAGTTTTGATATGTTCTTTGTTACTATTCAGTTCAAAATATTTTCTAATATCTGTTGTGATTTCCTCTTTGACTCAAGAGTTAGAATTACATTGCTAAATTTTTAAGATTTCCATAATTATCTGTGATTGGTTTCTAGCTTAATTCCTCTCTGGTCAGAGTCCATACTCTAATATTGGTCTTTTGAAATTTGATATTTGCTTTATTGCCCAGCATATTGTTAAATTTTGATAAATATTTCATGTGTACCTGAAAAAAATTGTGCATTCTGTCATTATTGGGTGCAGTGTTCTATTTATGTCAAACTAATACTTATTAAGCACTTATTACACATTAAGCACTATTTTGAATGTTTTTTATATACTATTAGTGCATATAATCCCCATGACAACTGGGTGGTAGATGACTGTTTACTATCCTGATTTTACAGGTGAGGTCACATAACTAGGAGATAGGTAGCAGAAACTGGATTTCAAACCTGGCTATCTGCTGCAGAGGTTTCATTCTTTTTTCTTTTTTCTTTTATTTTTTAGGAAGAGAGAGAGAAAGAGAGAGGAGCGAGAGCAAACATGAGTGGGGACGGGCAGAAGGAGAGAGAGAATCTCAAGCAGGCTCCATACTCAGCACAGAGCCCTATGTAGGGTTTGATCTCACAAACCGTGAGATCATGACCTGAGCTGAAATCAAGAGTCAGAGGCTTAACCGACTGAGCCACCCAGGCACTCCAGAGTTTCATTCTTAACAGCAATGCTGTTATGCTAGCACAGGTCCAAAGCCTTCCCCCAGATATCTGCAAATCTTTAGGTACCCTACCTAAGCTCCTTTGTGGATAATTTTTCTTGACTCCCTACACGTGGAATTTTCTGTTTTGTACAGCAAGGGCCCAGACACAAAATTCAGCTCCTTCCTTGATTTCTACAAGGTCCCACCTAAGACAGAGTGTATGCCCTGTGCCCTGTGCTGATGTGCTGAGGATTTTCTGGGGGTGGGAGTGAGATCTGGGGGCAGGGTTTACCCTGAAGCATTGCAAATGCAGAGAAGGAAAAACTTCACTTCTTCCTTCTAGTTGTCTTTGGTTCATTGGTTGGGGCCACATAAATTACACTGAGAAAAGACATTAACAAGAGAAAACCAAATAGGAGTTTATTACCCTGTGCATTTCACACACACACACACACACACACACACACACACACACACACACACAAATGGGAGTACTCTCTGATGAGTTATGCAAAGGAGTGGTTAGAGCTTGGGCTTACGTAGTGTCTTAACAGAAGAACAATGAATTTGTAGGGAAATGATAAGACAGAGGAAAAGGATTTTTGAGAGTTTAGGCACAGCAGATTATGTGAAGGCAAATATTTGGGGAAGCCTGTGGTAGATAAGGGCTAGTTAGTAAAGTTTAGTAAAGTTTATGCAGATTCTTCTGAGCTGATAAAGGTCTAGGGTTGTCTCAGTGATTAACCTCTTTCCTTCCTGGTAGCGAGGGGATGGGAGCACCTTTATGTATTTATGTCCTGCTTTTAGGCAAACAGGGAGAGCAGAGAACTTATCTTGGGTCTGCTTGCTGCTTCTTGATTCAGCTCAAAATAATCTTTATGCGAAGGTGGTATATTTTGGGGTGGCATATTCTACTACCCTTCACAATTAACCTCAAGTTCAACATCTGACTCCTTCGTTGTTAAAGTCTGTTGACCTGTCTCCCCCCTGAGGTATGTTGTTGTGTCTGCTTCCCTCCCTTCCAACCAGGCCTCACTTGGACTGCGTGGCTTTATTTCTTCTTTCTCTGTCCCTTTCCTCCTTCCCTCCAAGAACTGCCTATTACTTAATATTTTTTTTCCTTTTCACTTAGGTATTAGTATAATAGTTTTAGGAAATGTACTTACTAAGGTAAACTCAGTGAGTCCTCACAGACTGGACACATCAGGATAACCCACACACGGATCAAGAAATAGCATTAACAGGGGCACCTGTGTGGCGCAGTCAGTTAAGCATCCGACTCTTGATTTTGACTCAGGTCAGATCTCACAGTTTGTGAGATCGAGCCCCACGTGGGACTCTGTGCTGACAGTGTGGAGCATGCTTGGGATTCTCTCTCTCTCTCTCTCTCTGCCCCTCTCCTGCTTGTGCTCTCTCTCTAAAAGAAATAGACTTAAATAGAAATAGCATTAGCAGCTCACCAGAAGCCCTCCCTTTATGTTCCCACTTCCAGCCTCCTGAGGGTAACCATTACCTTGACCTATAATCCAACAGATTAATTTTTGCTTGGTTTGAACTTTCTATCCGTGGAGGTCATTACGGCGTGTATTCTTTTTACGACTGGCTTCTCTTTCTCGACTTTATGCTTGAGAGAGCCAGTCATGTTGTGCATAGGGTTCCAGAGAATTCTTTCTTATTACATTATGTGAATGTACCACATTCATTTATCCTACTTCAATTGTGCTGTAAAGAAAAATACTTGCAGATTCTTTTGGGTATGCGTGTGTGTGTGTGTGTGTGTGTGTGGGAAGGAGTGGTATAGATACCCACATTTCTGATTGGTTAATGCCTAGGACAGCTAGGTTATAGGGTCTGTGCTCATAATACGTAGATCTCTCCAGACAGCTTTCCCAAGGTCTTGTATCAGTTCACAAGCAGTGTGTGGAAATTTCCGTTGCCTGCATCCTTACCAACACTTGGGATTGTCTTTTTCATTTGATCATTTTGGTGGATGGACTGCCTTGTTGACTGTTCGTTTTAACCAGAACAGTTTAGCTTCGGTGATTGTTCATTGAGTCCTGCTTGCCTCAGGATTTCCGCTTCCCCACACTGGTGTATCAGTTTGTCTCCCCAAAGACCATTCTCTTCCTAGAAGAAATTCCCTGTGGCTGCTGTTAAGGTGACATGACCCGTTAGAACAAAAACAAGCAAAGCCAGACCTGAAAGGGTTTGTGCTAAAATGTAAATGGTGTCTCCAGGTGACAGAATTGTAGGTGCCACTAAATTTCTTTATACTCATTTTGATTTTCTACACTGAGCATAGTTTTTGTGTAATCAGAAATTTTTAGACAAGAAAACATCTCTACCCATAATCCTGCCAGTCTAATGCAATTGTTTCCATTTCTCTGGCGAAGGTCTGTGTTTTCTGAAAACCATTCAACTGGAACAGAATTGGAACATTCAGATGTTCTCTGCTGAATGCCACCTGCACAGTAATGAGAATGCCAGCTACCCTCTTTGAGTCCTTGGGACTGGGTTGAACCATGTGAAATTCCTGATATTTACCTTGGGGCTTTCTGTACATCACATCACTTAATCCTGGTGAGGGAGGGGTTATTTTCATCTCCATTTCGCAGATGAGGAAACTGAGGTTCAGAGTTGAGACGCCTGAGCATACCAGCCAAGAAATAGCAAGGCTGGAATTTGAATTCAGGTATCTGCTCCAAAGCCGGCTTTCCCCTGCTCTGTGCCACTTTCCCTCACAGTGCCTGGTGGGATTGCAGCCGAGTCCCTGACCTTCACTCCACTGGAGGACATGATCTTCCTCAAGTGGGAGGAGCCCCAGGAACCCAATGGCCTCATCACTCAGTATGAGGTGAGTTTGGACCTCATTATAGTGGAGGTCGCTGGTGGAAGGTGGGCACCCAGCTTGGAGAGGGAGGTGCAGGGTAGGGGACAGAGGTGATCACTGAGGTTCCTTCCACTGGTCAAAGTCTGTGCCCTGTGGGTTATGGGGACAGGGACCCTGAAAGAATAGAAGTGAAGGTGTCCAGGGCCTGGGCTAATGGGCATCCACAGTCCCCCTTTGCCCAGCCTTCTCCTTAGCTCACCTGAACTATGATGGGCGGGAGGCTATGGGGCCAGTGATGACCTTCCCCATCCCTGTGCCCACTTACCTGCCTGTCCTGACTCTAGATCAGCTATCAGAGCATTGAGTCGTCAGACCCGGCAGTGAATGTGCCGGGCCCACGACGTACTATCTCCAAGCTCCGCAACGAGACTTACCATGTCTTCTCCAACCTGCACCCGGGCACCACCTACCTGTTCTCTGTGCGGGCCCGCACGGGCAAAGGCTTTGGCCAGGCGGCACTCACCGAGATCACCACCAACATCTCAGGTGAGCCCGCCCGACCCCAGCCTGGCCCGTTTAGAGGACACCCAGAATCCCAGGATTTCGTGGGCAGAGGGAGGAGGGGCGGTGTCCTGGGAGTGTTTATGGAGGGCCCCCGCTGAGATGAATGTACCATTTAGGAATTGAGTTCAGGGGTCAGGGAGGATTAAGTCAGAGGGGTGGGAGACTGGAACCTGAGGGCTGAGTTCAGGGGTCAGAATTCAGGGAATCTCAGGCCAGAGGGAACAAGGCTGAAGGGGAAGAGATCTGAGGACGGGAGTCCAGGAGGCTAGAGACTCAGCCTTCCTGGTCTAGCAGCCAGTCTCCGTGCTTACGTCTGTGTCTCCTTCCCCAGCTCCCAGCTTTGATTATGCCGACATGCCATCACCCCTGGGCGAGTCTGAGAACACCATCACCGTTCTGCTGAGGCCGGCACAGGGCCGCGGTGCGCCCATCAGGTGGGAGAGCCTAGACGGAGGGGTGGGAGGTCAGGGCCATAGGGAAGAAGCTCATCCTCTGACCCAGAGCCCCCCCCATATAGGCCAGCTTAGCTGTCCTCCCTCAGTTTCCCACTCAGGACCCAGTGTGTCCAGAGGAGGACATTCTGTGATCCTGGGCAGGTGGAAAGCCCACAGCCACTCCCATGGGTATCTGATAGAGATTGTCATGAGATCTTCGGATAGCATCCAGCCTGGAGAGGTGACTGTCCGGGCCTCTCCTGGAGGCCTTCCTTCAGACATCTTGGAGAAGTGAAACGCTTGGGGCCTTCTTTCTTCCCAGCTTTTCCCAGGAGACACAGGGATGGGCATTCTAGAAGGCTAGGGCAGCCAGCAAGTTAGGGCCATCGCTCTGGAGTGGCTAAGAGCTTGTCTTTAGTTTCTTCTCCACTGAGAAAGCTGAGGCTGCCTCTGCTGGAGAGAAGGTGCTGGAGACAAGATGGCACGTGTATGTGATAAAGACACGCAGTGTGTATGTGTGATGTGTGGTGTGGAGGTGTGAGTGTATGTATGTGAGAGAGCGTGAGGGTGTTTGTGGGATGTGCACACATGCTTCCTGTCAGCTGGACGCTGTGTTTGCCACTTTACCCGCACCCGCCATTTTGTCCTCATGGCGGCCTGTGGAGTCGGTATTGTTACCCTTATTTTACACTTCAGTAGACAGGCTCAGCGACTTTAAGTAGCTTGCCCCCCGGGTCACAGAGCTGGTACGTGATAGCACTGGGGTTTGGAACCCAGGTCTGTCTGCACAGCCTATGCCTTTTCTTGAAGTCACAGAGCCTCCCTGCCCCTGCTGTCCTCCCCCTTCTTCCACAAAGAAGCGTGCACTGGGAGAGGCCTGCTGAGCCTCTGAGGAGGTAGTGGGTTGCCCAGGTGCCCTTAATACCCCCTCGCCTCCTCTCCCCCCTTTCTCCTGCTCTGCCTCCCCTGCATTTGCTCCTGCAGAGCCTGTCCTGGGCTGATTCCCAGACTCAGGAAAAAGTCAGGGTGTTTGAGGGGCATGTTGCATTTGCAGGAGTCTTGGGGCCCTTGTGTGGCTGAGTCTGGGAGCTGGGAAACTCAGCAGCGCCTTCTCTTTTCCTGGTCTTTTTTTTTTTTTTTTTTAATGTTTATTTATTTTTGAGACAGAGAGAGACAGAGCATGAACAGGGGAGGGTCAGAGAGAGAGGGAGACACAGAATCGGAAACAGGCTCCAGGCTCTGAGCTGTCAGCAGAGAGCCCGACGCGGGGCTTGAACTCACGGACCGTGAGATCATGACCTGAGCCGAAGTCAGACGCTTAACCGACTGAGCCACCCAGGCACCCCTTTTCCTGGTCTTCTTGAGAGATCCTGTGAGCGGGCTTGTCCAGTGTCCCTCAGGGATGACAGAGACAAGGTGGGGTGGGGAGGGGGGAGTGGAACATGGTGAGAGGGGAGAGGCATAGGGGCTGTGTGACCTTAGGCCTCTCCCTTTACCTCTCTGAGCCTTCCTTTCCCTGTCTGCACGATGGGGATCATCCCAGTCAAGATGCTTTGTTCAGTGTTGATTGTTATCACCTCCTGGTGGGATGTGGGGCCGGGGGAGACCTGACCTGGGAGGTTCAGGGAAATGGAGGCTGAGAGGGGCCCGGGTTTGTGTTTGCAATGCGCTAGTGACAAAGAACGAAACTGTGTGACCCAAATCCCAGGGCGCTGGGGTGATTCCCTTACAGCTTCAAAGCTGGAAAGAAACAGCTGGAGAGCCAGGAAAAGGCATTTCTCCTTCCCAGAGTGCAGCTGGCAGTATGGGTGTCACACGCCAAGACGTGGCCGAGGCTGTGACGGGAAATATTTAAATTTGTCAGCACTCATTTATTTGCTCTCGGCTTTGTTCCACGGAGGATTTGGAGGAGCTCACAGCAAAAGGCCATTCAGTAAACTGATAAAAATAAATAGAAACCCACCGGTCGGGACCAGGGGACACAAATCAGAGGGAATACAGACGAGGGAACACAAATCGGCTGTCAGGACCCGGAGGTGACAGGCCCAGAGTTGCAGACCCGAGGCTGCCTGCAGGTTGGGAGGGTACTCGTGATGCAGGATTCGTGTGGCCTTCTTTGCTTGCTCAGTGACTGTCTCCCCAACTGGAGGTCAGTTCCAGGAAGCCTAGGTCCCCAAGGGCCCACCTAGCATACTTTCTGAACGAATAAATGGACTGTGTCAGACTCTTGTTTCCGGAGACCCAAAGGGAGCCATCGGTAATGGTGGTGGAGCCTGAGGCTTTGCGGGGGCTGGCGGCCGGGGGGGGGGGGGGGGGTGGTGGTGGTGGTGGCCCAGGTCCTGTGGCACTGGAGCACTCACCGAGGACTCAGGGTGGGGCTGTAGGGCTTGGTGCCATGGAGCAGGGCCCGAGTTCTTTCTGCCTTAGTGAAAGTAATTTAGCTCATGGGACTGCCCTGTGATCACGCTCATCTTACAGAGGGAGGCAACTGAGGCCCAGGGAGGTTAAGTGCGTTGCCCAGTGAGTGAGAAGAGGCAGGGCCAAGATTAGTCCCTGGCTGGGCCCGACCCCAAAGCCCATGTCCTCAGCCACTGGATGGCTCTCCCCATGCCTGGGACCACTGCCCTGTCCCCTCCCCTGTGCAGCGTGTACCAGGTGATTGTGGAGGAGGAGCGGCCGCGGAGGCTGCGACGGGAGCCGGGCAGCCAGGACTGCTTCCCAGTACCCTTGACTTTTGACGCTGCGCTGGCCCGGGGCCTGGTACACTACTTCGGGGCTGAACTGGCGGCCAGCAGTCTGCCAGAAGCCATGCCCTTCACGGTGGGTGACAACCAGACCTATCGCGGCTTCTGGAACCCACCGCTGGAGCCCAGAAAGGCCTACCTCATCTACTTCCAGGCAACAAGCCACCTGAAGGGGGTGAGGGACCCGCAGGGGTGGTGATGGGGCGGGCTGGGGACCCCCTGGAGCCATCGGAACAGTCCCCTATGGAGGCCAGAGACCCTCCCCCAGCCCCACTCCCTCTCTGGAACCCTGCCCCCCTCCCCTGAGCCTTCTGACCTCAGGCTCCTTCTCTTAGAGCATATTCCCTTCCTGAGACTTTACCCCCAGACTCTTATGTCTAAGCCCCCAGTCTATCCCTGCCCCGTCCCTGAGGCCCTGGTCTCTGTCTCAAGCTCCTGTCTCCCGGGAGGGGTCCATCTCCTGGTCCTGCTTTCCCCAGACCTTGAGGTCCACCAGCCACCTCCTCCCTGAAGCCCTGCCCTTCTCCTGCCTCCTCCCTCCCTGGCTCTCTCCTCCTCAGGCTTCCCCTCCTAACTGGCTCCTGGCCCTCATTACTGAGGATGCCCCCTTTCCACGCTGTTTCTTTCCCTGCTCCCCCTGAACTCATTCCCCTTTCCTAAGCCATTGCCCTCTTTGCACGCCATTCCCTCCCTTCCCTGGTACCCCACCCCCACCCTGGGCCTTGCTACCGGGAGGGGTGTCTTTAGTTTCAGTCACCTCCAGACAAGCCCCGACCAGGCCCAAGACAAGCTGCACAAGGATCCCTATGGGGAGGGTCAGGTCCAGGCTTCGGCAGTGCTGAGACCCCCCATCTTTGCCTCCAGGAGACCCGGCTGAATTGCATCCGCATTGCCAGGAAAGGTAAGGCCCCCTGGGTTCCTTCTGGCCTTCAGCACCGAGTTCCTCTCCTCTGGGCTCTGGGGGACTTGGGCCCTGATCACCCAGGGCTATGGGAGCAGAGGAGGGTGGTCTGTCAGACCTGGGGTCAGGAAGCTTTTCCCTTCCTGGCCCCCATTTGCCCCACCTGAAGGGTTCCTTCTCCCATACCGGGCAGCGGGACTAACCTCCCTCTTCTCGATCATGGTCACAGAAGTGGCTTTGGCCTGGAACAGGGAGGGGGAGCCGTATGGTTGGGCCACGGGGGTGATGGCACTGGGCACTGGTTCAAGGTTCTGTGTCTGCCCCCTTTGCTGTGGTGGAGGGGAGGTGGACCCTGCGGTGTAGACAGGGAATGGGGTTGGCTTTCGTCCTGAAAGGGTGTGTGCCCTGAACACACCCAGGTACATAATTCTTTCCCCCCACTGCCTCTCGGGGGGCAAGCGGGTGGTCCCAGGCATCCTTCATCTTCCATCCACTGAAGGCAGGATTTGAGAAAGTAGAGAGGAAAGGGGAGCTCTTCCTGATGGGGTGCACAGGGGTGCAGCGGGTGTAGATGGTGAGGGGGAAGATCTGACTGAAAGGCTGGACGTAAGCTGAGGGCGAAGCGCATGTGTTCGTTTATTCCTTGGGGCTCAGGCCCCTGCCGGCAGTGGGTAGGTGGTTCCTATCTCCCCTCTGACCCTTGGTCCGCTTTATTCTCCCCAGCTGCCTGCAAGGAAAGCAAGCGACCCCTGGAGGTGTCCCAGAGATCGGAGGAGATGGGGCTCATCCTGGGCATCTGTGCGGGGGGACTTGCCGTGCTCATCCTTCTCCTGGGGGCCATCATTATCATCATCCGTAAGGGGTGAGTGAGGAGCGGTGACTGGTGGGCAGAGAGGAGCGGTGGCCGGGGCCCGGGAGGGCAGCCGCCTGGTGAGCGTGGAAGGCCGCCAGCCTGGGCATCAGGCCTGAGGACGGGCCCGAGCCAGGCAACGGGAAGCCAGAGCCTCTGCAAATGAAGCTGCCCTGTAGCGGCTTGGCTGGAGCCCAGGTCTGGCTGGTGCCGGGTGCCGCTATCTAGGGAAGGGTGCTCCGCGCCAGCTGCCAAGGATCGGTGCTGGAAGTGGGCACCGCCCTGCTGTGCCTGCTGGGCTGTTCCCGCGGGGAGGGTGTGGAGGTCACCCGACTTTGAATCTCTGGCCTCCTGCAGACCAACTTGGGGTCGTGGTGTTGACCCTGAGCAGTGGTGGCGGGTGGGGGGGGGGTCCTCACTCCCCTTCAAACCAAGAACACTGAGCCATGGTTCTTCCTGGGCCCCACCCTCCCTTGGGCTCAGCTCGCCCCGGACCCTGGTACTGTTGATTCTTGTGGAGTCTTCCTGGACCCCGAGCCTGCCCCTCCCATCCCCCAGGCCTCCAAGGTCCGGCGTGTTTCCAAGGGATGCCTTTCCTAGTGCCTTTTGCAGTGGGCACCATGGATCCTGGCACATCTGAGAAACCGGAACTTAGAAATTCAGAGTTTCAGAAATCCCGGATTGGGGATTCGAAGAATCTCAGAAGTTAGAATTGTAGAGGCTCAGAGCCCAGAAGGCGAGAGCTGCCTGGTAGTTCAAGGACATCTAGTCTAGTGGTTTTTAAATCTTTTTAAAGCGACAGAACCTGTCTTCAAAACGCCAAATAAACAGCCAGTACGTGGAGCAGACGAAGGCTGAGCCTCTGGTTGGAGCTGGGCTGGAGGCTCCAGAGACCACTCTGGTCCCCCCCACCCCAGCCCCCCACTTCATTCCCCACCAGACAGCCCCAGGACGCTGTGGTCCAAGCACCTCAATTGAAGGATGGAGATACTGAGGCCCCAAGGAGGCGTGGACCTGCCCAAGGTCACACGGGGAGCCAGAGGCAGAGCCTGCTCCACTCTCTGCCCACCTGGGCTCCTCACAGCTGCTGCTGGGCTCGTGCTGGATCTCAGGGCTGCCGGGAGCTGCCATGTAGGATTGGGGGGGGATGAAGGAGAACTGGCCAGGGCTCCCTTGCCTGAGGCAGGCGGCAGCAGAGAGAGAGTTCCAGAGAGTCTGGAGGTAGGGTGTGCCAGCTAGGTGGGGTTGGCCTGTCTAGGGCATTAAGCTCATTCCTCCCTTCCCTAGTCCCTACACAGCTACTTGAGGCAAAATATTTTAAACCATCATTCGATGACTATTACTGTGTGCCAAGGACTTTACCTATACCATCCGTTAGCTCCTGAGCACCTACTGTGTGCCAGGCACCGTTCTGGCGCTCAGGATACATCAGAGAACATTTCCTTCTTGGATCCTGACCCATGAAGCAGGTCAGAGCCCTTTTTCACAGATGAGGGAACTGTAATCGAGCAACTTGACCTTGTCACTCGGCTGGTAAGTGGCGGGGCCTGGTCTGAACCCAGTCCTGACTGCAAAGCCCGTGCTCCTTATGGCCGTGGACGTGAAGGGCCTCACCATGGCTTGCGCACAGTCGGTGCCCAGAATTAGCAAGTTCCTGTCCTCCCCTGTGGGGGACCTGGAAGTCAGTTCTGGGTCTGGAGCCCTGGAGAGGGCTGTAAGGGAGTGATCAGATTTGGGGGGCTTGCAGATAGTATTTGAGGCCTTAGAAATCTACGCTCAAGGAGAGCGGGGTGTCACCCAGGAGAGGGTCGGTCAGAGCCGCTGCTGGGGCCTCACTGGGAAACCCCGCACTTCATACACCTGCTATTCCATAAACCTTTCCAGGCTACCCCAGAACCCCCTAGGATCCCCCCAGATTCCCTTCCTTCCTTCCTTCCATTTGGCCCGCTTCTATAGCACCTCACTGCATCCTCCCAAATCCTACCCTTGCCTTCAGGGTGCACTTTGCTCCTCAGGGCTCCCCCAGTCTGCCTTGCGGGGTGTCAGGGGCCAGAGCAGGTCCGGCAGGGATGGAGTTGTTCACATTAAATGTAATGGACTGGGTAGGAGGTTGCTGAGGGAGGGCTGACAACCCCCCTGCTCATCGTCATGGGAGGAAGGAGGCGGCCTGGAGCAGGGGTGGTTCTGGGAGACAGTGGGGGCTGGGGGCAGCGAGGGGGAGGTCGGGTTCCCCATCCTGCCCTGCCTCGGTGGATAGTGAGCCTGGATGCATCCGCGATTGGGGAACTCACCAGGCGGAGTCACATGCCTTCTTCTGTTTCCAGAATCCCATCCTTCTCCTTTGCAGTACTTTCTTCTCCCTGCACTTTTCCTTACTTGTAGTGCCTTGTTTATTTTTCTTCCCTGCTGGGCTGAGAGCCCCATGAGGGCAGAGAAATTTGTTTTGTTGGCTGTGCATCCCCAGGGTCTGGTCCAGTGGAATGGGGTCCTCTTGAACCCCTAGCTCCCAAGTCAGCAGGTGGAGTGAGGCAGGGAAGGGTGAGGCTGACAGTGGCCCCTGGGTGTGTGGGGGGGTGGTCATTATTAACCTCACTCGTTTCGAGGAGGATATGGATGCTCATAGAGATGGAGTTGTTTTATTTAATTTCTCTCTTTATTGATTACCCGATTCAATGAAACATTTATTGGAGGGTTGTAATATCCTGGGCACTGTCCTGGGTCCTGGGACCCAGCAGTGGGCAAAAGAGATAAGGAGGCTGGCCTCCTGTCCTTTGCAGCGAGTGTGGAATCTGGCGTTAAACTAGAAAAAGCACAAATGTCAGTTGTGAAAAGAACAGTTTGCCCGGGTGGGGGATGGAGAGAGGGTAAAGGTGACATAATAGAGTTGGTGATTATGGGGGTCTTTGGGGAAGGCCCTTGAAAAGTCATTGACATTTCAGCTGAGGACAGAGGAACGCCCCTTTCTTCACCCATTCCCCACCCTTTTTGGGGCCCCTGTGACCTGCCACGGGGCCTGGACCCTCCCCTAGCTCCCAGGATGGATGACAGGAGACGTGCTGTGTGACCTCCAGCCACTCTCTTGCCCTCGCTGGGCCTCAGCCTTCCACACTATTCTCCTTCCCTTCCCCCCAGTCTGCAGGATTCCCTTGTGGAAGGCCGTTCGGGGTCCCTGCTGGCCGGGTGGTGTGGGGGCAGGTCAATGGAAAGCCCCCGGATGTGCCTGGATGAGGCCTCAGGAGGGAGCTGGCTCTGGGGGGTCAGGGTCCCGGGACCGGCATCGGCACTCTGCCCGTGACCCCCTCTCTGGGCAGGGGTGGACCGTGACCCTCTGGGACTTGTCTTCCCCGCCCGCGAAGTGGGACAGACCCAAGCGATGCTTCGGGTGCCCAGAGGGGGTGGCCTGGCTCCTTTGATGGACCCCACGCTCAGGGGCAGTCTGGGTGAGGGAGGGCCGGCCTCCCCTTTGCCCCGGAGTCCAGCTGGAGCCCTCCACGCCTCCCCCTCCCCCAGCCACCGCTCCCTCCCAGGCACAGGTGTAGGCAGAGGGGCCTGCAGGTGTGAGAGGCACTGGGCCCGAGGGGTGGGGCTGCAGGGGAGAGCCAATCACCTGTGAGCATGTGAGGGCGTGTCTGTGCGGCAGAGGGAACGCATCTGTGCGTGAGTGTGTGTGTGACTGTGTCTGTGTGTCCTGTGAGTGCGTGTCGTGGTGCGTGAGTACGTGTGCACCAGTATGTCTACCTGTGTGTCTGTGTGAGTGCACGAGTGTGTCAGTGCTTGTGTCTGTGTGTATGCGTGAACACGTGTGTATCCACGTGAGCGCGTCTGTTTACGTGCGAGCGTGCACGTGCGTGTATTTCTCTCTGTGTCTGTGTGTGTGTTTGTGTGTGACAGCTCTGCTTCCTGAAGCCCTTTCCCCACCTCCCCCTCACTCCAGCAGCAGGCTCGGGGAAGGTTCTGGAAGGGTCTGGGGTCTCGGTTTTCAGCGACCGAGCCCAGGCAGGCCTTGGGACAAGGGAGGTCCTTCTGACCTGCCCGGTCCCTGGCCAGCGCCCCCCTCGGCACAGAAAGCACCAGGCCCCTCCCTGCTGGCCGGGTGCCGCCCACCTTGTGGCAGGACCACGGGCCCAACTGTGCTGTTCTCTTTGCACGCTGCCAGGAGGGACCACTATGCCTACTCCTACTACCCGTAAGTAGCTCCGCCCCGCCCCCTGGGCCCCGCGCTTTCCTTCCTCCTCCCTCCTCCCTCCTCCTCCCCCTCCTCCGCCCTCCTCCTCCCCCTCCTCATCCCTCCTCTTCCCCCTCCTTGTCCCTCCTCCTCCACCACCCCCTCCTCCTCCTCCACCCCCTCCTCCTCCACCCCCTCCTCCCTCTCGTCCTCCTCCTCCTCCCCCTCCTTCCCCTCCTCTCCTCCCTCCTCCTCCCTCCTCCCCTCCTTCCTCCTCCTCCTCCCCTCCTCCTCCCCCTCCCCCCCTCCCCTCCTCCTCCCCCTCCCCTCCCCTCCCCCTCCCCTCCCCTCCCCCCTCCCCCTCCCTCCCTCCCCCCTCCCCCTCCTCCCTCTCCCCTTCCCCCTCCCTCCCCCTCCCCTTCCCCCTCCTCCTCCTCCCCCTTCCCACTCCCCTCCTCCCCTCCCCCCTCCTCCTCCTCCCCCTCCTCCTCCCCCTCCTCCCCTCCCCCTCCCTCCCCCCTCCCCCTCCCCCTCCTCCCCCTCCCCCTCCTCCCCCTCCACTTCCCCTCCTCCTCCTCCCCCTTCCCCACTCCCCTCCTCCCCCTCCCCCTCCCCCTCCTCCCCCTCCCCCTCCTCCCCCTCCACTTCCCCCTCCTCCTCCTCCCCCTTCCCCACTCCCCTCCTCCCCCTCCCCCTCCCCCTCCTCCCCCTCCCCCTCCTCCCCCTCCACTTCCCCCTCCTCCTCCTCCCCCTTCCCCACTCCCCTCCTCCCCTCCCCCTCCCCCTCCCCCTCCCCCTCCTCCCCCTCCCCCTCCTCCCCCTCCACTTCCCCCTCCTCCTCCTCCCCCTTCCCCACTCCCCTCCTCCCCTCCCCCTCCCCCTCCCCCTCCCCCTCCTCCCCCTCCCCCTCCTCCCCCTCCACTTCCCCCTCCTCCTCCTCCCCCTTCCCCACTCCCCTCCTCCCCTCCCCCCTCCTCCTCCCCCTCCCCTTCCCCCTCCTCCTCCCCATCCTCCTCCCCCTCCTCCTCCCCATCCTCCTCCCCCTCCTCCTCCTCCCCCTCCTCCTCCTCCCCCTCCCCCTCCTCCCCCTCCCCCTCCTCCTCCTCCCCTTCTCCTCCTCCCCCTTCTCCCATTCTTCCCTCTCCTCCCCTTCTTCCTCCTCCTCCTCCTCCCCCTTCTCCTCCCCCTTCTCCCCCTCCTCCTCTTTCTCCTCCCCCTCCTCCCACTGCTCCCCCTCCTCCCCTTCTCCCCTTCTCCCTCCTCCTCCCCCCCTCTTCCTCCCCCTTCCCCCTCCTCCTCCTCCTCCCTCCTCCTCCCCCTCCTCCCCCCTCCTCCCCCTCCTCCCCCTCCTCCCCCCTCCTCCTCCCCCCTCCTCCTCCCTCCTCCCCCCTCCTCCTCCTTCTTGTGTGGAGGTCCTCATGCAGATCCTCACGCAGGTCCACAGCCGTGCACGTGTGTGTGCCCACCCTGGCAGCTGTCCCCCACAGTGCACCCAGCTGTCGGGTCACCACAAGCTCGTTCTCCAGCCAGGTAGCCCCAGGCTCTTCAGACCCACCGTTTCTGGGCGCTTCCTCTGGGCTCTGTCTGTACACAGGATCCTCACAGCCACCGAGAGAAGCAGCACCATGATCACTCCCATGTTACTGATGCGGGGACCGAGGCTCAGAGAGGTCAAGGGACTTGTCAGAGGTCCCAGGAAGAGCCAGAGCTGGGGTTACCACCCAGGCCCTATCGGCCTCCTGATGCTACTGTTTTCTGCCTCTGTCTTCTCCTACTCTGCCAGCCTTCCGGAACATTCCCTGCACCTGTGCTTGTTCTCCCTCCTTACAGAGCAGGCTCAGGAGGCCCCAGGACAGCCCAGAGGATGGTGGGCTCTCCCCTCCTCCTCCCTGAACCCTCCACCTGCATGGACGTCCTCCAGTGTCACACCAGCTTTTCCAGCCACCAAGCCCCCCTTCCCCCGGCAAGTCAGGGGGAACCTCCAGCTGGGCTTTTACAGGAATCGCTGACAAGACAGGTCTCCCTCCCCCTCTACTTGTGCAGTTAATGTTCGAACAGAAATGCAGAACTTTTCCAAGTGTCCGTATTACGTCCCATCTGCTGCACGAATCTCGCCCTGAGTTCAGCTGGAGGCCGGCAGTGTCCCGTGTCCCTCCGGCTTCTGTCCTCTGTGGATCTGCTCGGTTGGTGGCTGTAGTTCTTCCCAGTGAACCAAGAGGCCTGGGCGGGGGACAGAGCCGTGTGGTACACCACAGAGACTGCCTTCTAGCGTGACCGGCTGTCCTCTGGCCATGGCCCTCTGTCTGCCCTCCCTGTGGTTTGCTGGCGTCTGCCTGTCCCTCCCTCTCTCTGTCCCCTTCTCCATCTCTCTCCTTGTCATTGTCCCTTTACCCTCTCTGCTCTTCCCTCTTCTCCTTCTCATTCCCTTGCCCACTCCCCCCCCCCCCCGCTCCCCCTCCTTTTTCAACTTCTCTTTTATGCCAGCAATCAAGGTCACAGTCCCAGAGGCTTTTCATCTGTCCACAGAGGGGTCCTTGGCTGTGCTCTGGGCCAAAGTGAGGGTGATGCCCAGAGCTTCGTGGTTGGGGCATCCAGGAATCACCCTGTCTTCCCTGCCCCAGACAGCTCTTGAGCTAGGACAAACTGATCAGAATTTGCCTGTTTGGGAAGATCCCTTTATTGGCCTCTTCATCTCCACTGATGGTCAGGGGTCCTGAGCCCTCTTAACCTGGAAGTCCTTCCTTAGGTCTACCCCACATCCTGCATGCTGCAGGTCCCTGCAGTATAAATGGCTCTCTTGTCTTTAGCCCTTCCTGTGATTGGGCCCCTGACTCTTCCAGTCTCAACACCGGTCCCAAGTCATTTCCTCTTTCCCTTTTGCTCAGCCCCTCGGTCATGGGTCTGTGGCCCCTGTTCTTCTTCCCACTTTCCTCCAAGTCCTCTAGAGTCACAGACTGCCATCCTCATCTGTAAGGCTGGGCTAGAGGCCTGGGCAGGTCCTTTGTCTAGGGCCCTCTTCACAAGGCCTCTCGGGGGGGACTGGGGCCTCTTGCCTTCTCCCTCTGCTGCTTCCGGTGGCTGGATGGACTGCTTGCCAGTGACAGGAATCTCTTTACAGCCTAATGTCTTTACAAGTCTAATGTGGCCCATGGTGGGGCCACTCAGGGGTTGGTAGGGGATAGGAAGAAGCCAGTTGGAGTTCATCCCATGCCCAGAGGAAGACTCCTGAGCATTGGCTGAGCAGTGGCCAGACTCTGCCGTGAAGGAGGAGCACCATCCCCTTCGTAGGCAAAAAAGTTCTTAGGGCGCATGTTTGGTGAGGATGGGGAGACGAGGGTGGCTCTGGGGCATGCTGGGGTTGGAGCTGGGGAAGCCATCTTCCTAGCTTGGATGGCGTGACAGCTGTGACACCAGAATAGTCCCAGGGTGACTATTCTTCTCATTTCCTGAGCCCTTGAGGCCAGTGACAGGAGCCAGGTCCCAGCCCGAGGCCACTGCTGCTTCATTCCTTGTCCTCAACAGTGGTCCCCAAGACGAGGACTCTGCTCGGTCCCTTTTTTTGGAGGTAGCAGCTCTCTGGGTATGGTGAGCAAAGGATAGAGACGGAGCCCTCTCAGTATTCAGAGATGCTTCTAGAATGACTCCTGGCCTCAAGGCCCCCTGACTGTCGGGCCTCCCCATCCATCTCTGGGTGTCGTTCTGCCCAGCTCAGCACCCCTGTCTCTTGTCAACCCCTCTCTGCAGAAAGCCCGTGAACATGACCAAAGCCACCGTCAATTACCGCCAGGAGAAGACCCACATGATGAGTGCCGTGGACCGGAGCTTCACGGACCAGAGCACCTTGCAGGAGGATGAGCGACTGGGCCTCTCCTTCATGGACGCCCACGGCTACAGCCCCCGGGGTGAGTGCCTGGCCCTCCCGCCCCTTCCTCGTGGCTCTGGGCTCCACACTTGAACTAGTAGGACTGGGCCCCTCTGATGAGTTCTGTAATGCCTTGAACCCAAACTGAAGCATCTCTTGTTCTCCTGTGGGGTACCGGTGCAGGTGCTGGCAAAGCGGAGAAGGCACAGGTGTTGCTTTTGCCCCGGGAGAGCTTTAGGAAGATGGAGGACTTAGACACAGGTTCATCTGGAAGGAATGCGAGGTCACATGTTGATTGGGGGAAGTTCTCTGGGGGCTCAGTGTGATCAGAGGGGACCAGAGCAGTCTCACTGCCATTGAGCACCTGCTGTGTGACAGACAGGGGACCAGTGGCTAAGAAGGATTGCTCTGGAGTCCGACAGACCTGCATTTGCATCTCACATCCCCTAGCTGGGTGATCCGGGGAAAGTCACTTAATCTCTCTGGATGTCTGCTTCCTCATGTACAGAGTGGAGTTAAAGATCATCTCTGCCGGTAGTTCTGCTGGAAGACTAAGTTAGCTATTATGTGTACATCATTTAGTGCCGTGCCTGGCTTGCAGGAAGGATAGGGTGAATTAGCCACACGTGCTAGGATCTTGTCCTAAATCATCTCCTCACACGTCTGTTTCTTCTAGTTAGTGTTGATTTGTACCAATGAAAATACGTCATGTTTGTGAAAGTCATGCAGTGATATATACCACAAACACTGGTGAACCACACTGGTGTATTAGAACATCATCTGGGGGGTGCCCGGGGGGCTCTGTCTGTGAAGCATCCGACTTTGGCTCCGGTCATAATCTCACGGTTCGTGGGTTCGAGCCCTGCATCGGGCTCTGGGCTGCCAGCTCAGAGCCTGGAGCCTGCTTCAGATTCCATGTTTCCCTCTCCCTCTGCCCCTCCCTGGCTTGCACTCTGTCTCTCTTGCAAAAATAAGTAAACGTTAAAGCAAATAATAATAATAAAAAAAGAACATCGTCTGGGTGTCCCTCCCTGAGTATATGCCCTACATCCTTCTTAGACATAAACATCCCCCTGAAATTTGTGTTTATAATTTCCTTACCTTTTGGGGAGCAGTTTTTCCACGTGGACACGCATCCCCAAAACAGTGCATTGTGTAACTTTGCTTGTTTCTGAGCTTTATAAAAAATGCAATCACACTGTATTTCGACTCAACATTGTGTTTCTAATGTCTACCCAGGTGGATATTTCGCTGTCATTTCTTTTATTTTCTCTGATGTATAGTTTTCCATTGTACGAGCGTATCGCAATTCATTTCTCCATTCTGCCATGCAGCCACATCTGATTTGCTTCCCGTTTTCTTGTTATTACAAACGAGGCTGCTCTGAATGTGCTTAAATGGGTCTCCAGATGCACCTGCGCAGGAGATTCGAGAAGCGGAGCAGCCGGCTCACAGAGCGTGTGCTTTGCTGCTCTTTAGAAGGCACTGCCGCCTTGTGTCCCGGAGTGGCTTTGCCCGTGCTCACGCCCGGCAGCAGCGAGTGAGAAATTCTGCTGCTCTCCGGCAAGCTCAGAGTTTGCCAGGCTTCTTCACTTTTGCCAAACTGGTTTGTATAAAACGGGAATTCTCTATAGTCTCAATTTGCATTTCTCTGATTACTAATGAGGTTGAGCATATTTTCAAATCATTACTGGCCATTCAGCTTTCTTCTTCTATGAAATGCCTGTTCATGCCTTTTACCTAATTTTCTATTAGGTTTTCTGTTGCTTTCTTAGTGGTTTTTAGGAGTTCTTTACATATTTAGGATGATAATCACTTTTCCCTTATGAATTGCAAATACCTTCTCCCAATTTGCGGCTCATCTTCTCAGGTTATTTATAGTGTCTGTGGAGGAACAAGTTTTTATTTTAACTTAGTCAAGTTCATCAATCTTTCCCTTTCTGATTTCGACTTTTTGTGTTTTCTTCAAGAGTTCCTCCCTCGCAGGGTCATAAAATATTTTTTTCTAAGCCCCTTTTTATATTTTGTGCTGAACATTTAAATCTTTACCCCTCTGTGATTAATTTTTGTGTGTGATATGAATTAAGGATTTTCTTTTTTTTTTTTTTTAAGGGCTACATTTTATTTATTTAGTTTTAGGTGTGTTTTTGTTTTTTTTTTTTTTTTTTTTTTGAGAGAGTGCAAGCCAGGGAGGGCCAGAGATATGGGGGGACAGAGGATCTGCAGTGGGCTCCTCACTGACAACAGCAAGCCCGATGTCGGGGTCAAACTCAGGAGCCACGAGATCATGACCTGAGCCGAGGTTGGACGCTCGGCCGACTGAGCCACCCAGGCACCCCTGATCCCTTATATTTTTGATTTCCATTGCAAATGGTGCATTGTGTGGGTGTGTGTGGCAAAATCCACATAACATAGAATTCGCCACCTTGACCATTCTCCAGTGTGCAGTTTGGTGATATTAAATACATTCATAATGTTGGGAACCATCACGATCACCCAACACTACAGCTCTGTTCGTCTCATAAAACTGAAACTCTGTTCCCATGAAGCATTAACTCCCCGTTCCTGCCTCTTCCCAGTCCCTGGCAACCCCCATTCTATTTGGTGTTTCTGTGAATTTGCTCTAATTATCTCATAGATGTGGAGTCACACGGCATCTGTCTTTTTATGCCTGGTCCGTGTCACTTAGCTTGTTTTTCAAGCTTCTTTCATCTTCTAGCATCTTTCAGAATTTCCCCCTTTTTAGGGTTGAGTAATATTCCACGGCATCCGTAGTGTACAAGGGCTCCAGTTTCTCCACATCCTTGTAACACTTGTTATTTTCTGTGTTTTTCTTGCCAGCAGCCATTCTAGTGGGTGTGAGGTCTTATGTCATTGTAGTTCTGATCTGCAGTTGCCTAATGATGCACCGTGTCATGTTGAGCATGTGCCATTTGTGTATCTTCTTTGGAGAAATATCTATTCAGGCAACTTTGCCCATTTTTGAATTGGGTTGTTTGTTTTTTTTTGTCCTAGAGTTTTAGGAGTTCTCTCTGTATGTTAGATTTTAAGCCCTTATCAGATATATGGTTTGCAAATATTTTCTCCTATCCTGTGGGTTACCTTTTTACTCTGTGGATTGTGTCTTTGAAGGCACAAATTTTTAAAAGTTTTCATGAGGTCCAATTTGCCTATTTTTTGTTTCTTGTTGCCTGTGCTTTTGGTGTCATAGCCAAGAAATTATTGCCAAATCCAGTGTTATGAAGCTTTTGCCCGTACTTTCTTCTTTATTTAAAAATTTTTTAAAAAATATTTTTGTTTATTTTTGAGACAGAAAGCACAAGCTGGGGAGGGGCAGCGAGAGAGGGAGACAGGAACCTCAGCGGGCTCCATGCTGACAGCAGAGAGCCTGATTCAGGGCTTGAACTCATGAGTCATGAGATCATGACCTGAGCTGAAGTGAGATGCTTAGCCGACTGAGCCACCCAGGTACCCCAACCCTGTGTTTTCTTCTAAGAGTTTTATAGTTTTACCTCTTACATTGAGGTCTTTGATTCATTTTGAGTTGATTTTTGTATCTGGTGTGAGGTAGGGATCCAACTTCATTCTTTTGCATGTGGATGTCCAGTCTTCCTCAGCACAAATGGTACACTTTTAAAATATTACATTTCTAATAGTTGCTCCTATAGAGAAATGGAGTTGATTTTTTATGTGTATATATTGATCTTATATCCATACTCCCTGATAACCTTATTTATTAATTCTCATTTATCTATAGAATCTTTCAGGTTTTCTGAGTATGTTCAAAGGATCTGTAAATACTGCCAGTTCTGTTCCTTGTTTCATTTCTCCTTTTTTTTTCCCCCTTGTCTTTCTGTGTGGCACTGGCTGGGGCCTCCAGCACTGTGTCGAATGGAAGTGGTTATAGCACGAATCCTTGCCTTGTTTTCCTGATTTCAAAAGGAATGCTTCTAACACGAAACACTGAGAATGAAGTTTGCTACAGTTTTTGGTAGAAATGTTTTGTCAGATTAACAAAATGCTCTTCAGTTTCTGGTTTGCTAGCAGGTTTTATTTAAATGGGCATTAAACTTACCAAATACTTTTTCTGTACTTACTGTCCTATGTATATTTTTTTATTTTGTTAATGAGGTGTGTGGTATTTTTCGATTTTATAAAATTAAAATAACTTTCCATGCCTGGGATAAATTCAGCTTGGTCATGATGCATTGCATTTTTTACGCCTTGTTGGATTCAGTATAGTTATAATATTGTTCAAGATTTCAAAGCTGTATTCCAGAGTGGGATTGGCCCATGATTTTTATTTTTTGTGCTATCCTTGTCTGGTTTTTGGTATCGAGATTCTGTTTGTCTTGTAAAATGCACTGAGGTCTCTTCTCTTTTTTCCTTGTTATGAAAGACTGGAATAATTGACACCTCGAAAGCTTGGTGGAATTCATCTATAACACAATCCTTTTCTGTTGTTTTCTTTACAGAAATATTTAGTTAATTTATTTATTGAGAGACCATGCATGTGTGCAAGAGGGACGGGGAGAGGGGGAGAGAATCCCAAGCAGGTTCCATACCAAGTGCAGAGCCTGATGTGAGGCTTGATCTCATGAATTGTGAGATCATGACCTGAGCCCAAATCAAGAGTTGGACACTTAACTGACTGAGCCACCCAGGTGCCCCCTTTATGGAAAAATTTTAAACTTTTAATTCTGTTTAAAGGAGCAAAGGACTGTTGAAACTTTCTATTTTTTTTTCCAAGCCACTTGTAGTAAGTCTTATTTGTCCAGGAATTTGTCCATTTCATTTAAGTCTTCAAATTCACTGACATGCACTTATTTTTCAAGTTCTCTTTGTGATCTCCCTCATTAAATTTTCACCCCAGCCCTGCACGGTAGCTATTATGACTCATCTTACAAATGAGGAAACAGAGACGCTCAGACAGGGGACTTCACTTGTCAAACAGCCAGAAAGTGGCAGAGCCAGGATTTATTTATTATTATTATTTTTAAAATTTATTTATTTTTTAATGTTTATTCATTTTTGAGACAGAGAGAGCACGTGCTGGGGAGGGGCAAAGAGAGAGTGAGCAGGCTTCACACTGTCAGGGCAGAGTCTGATGCGGGGCTCAAACCCATGAACCACGAGATCCTGACTTGAGCCGAAACCAAGAGTCAAATGCTCAACTGACTGAGCCACCCAGGCGCCTCCAGAGCCAAGATTTAAATGCAGGTCTTTCTGAGTTGCAAAGAGCTGTTTCTACTATCTCGTGCTAGGCCCCGAGGCACAGGCAGGATTTGGACAGCAGAGATAGGAAAGGAAGGGCATAGGGTGAGGGAACAGCATGTGCAGATGCGTGGAGGTGAGCATGTGAGGAAACCATGGAGAGGTGTGAATGGGTGGGGAAACTCAAGTGGGCAGCGTGGAGAGTGGGAGGTGGGGGCGGTGTGGGCACATGCCTTGCTGCTGAATCTTGTTGAGAGATCCAGAGAGGCAAGGTGCGTGGGCTCTGCCCTCCCACCAGCTCGCTGACAGCTGGGGAGACGTGGCCTAGGGAAGTCGGGCGCAGGCTCATTGCCATGTGGACACAGTGGGAACGATTAGTGCCTCCAGAGTTTTGAAAAGATGTACCTTCGGGCAGCGGTGGTCAGAGTTTGGGCTGGGGCTGGATGAGACGTGGCTGACGGTGAGAGGGGGAGTGGGCCCCGGGGCACAGCGTAGGGCAGGGAGAAGGCGTGACACAGGCAGGGGCCATGTGTCAACTCCTTTTGTCTCTCTCCACGCCCCGCCCTGGTCCAGCCTCCACCTCCTTGGCTTTCCAAACAGAGGAGGCCAGAGTTTTGTGGTGTGGAACAGAAAGCCGCGATGATTTTGATGCCTGCTTAGTCTGCGAACTTTACCATGGGGACCTCTCACGCTGAGTCAGTGGTGGCAGGCTGGCCGTGAAGCAGCCGGCTGGGGTCCTACAGTGGAGAAGGACCAAGGAAGGAAGGTCCCCGCTTGGCCAGCCAGCTGCCCTGGCTTTCTGGGACTAATTATGTCAACAGCCCCAACTACAGGTGCTCACTCTGTGCCAGGCACCGGACTGGGTGCTTTATGTGCATTATCTTGCTTAATATTTATCTAATCGTATTGGAGAGTAACGGTTTTTGTCTTCATTTGACATGTGACGAGGGAAGTTGAGGGAGAGGAAGTACCATCACCAAGGTGATGTGTGGAGATAGGATTTGATCTCAGGCCTATTTGGCTCCAGAGCCTGTCTCTTAATCACCACGTTACACTGTATCCCCTGAGGATGTTTCATGAAACAAACAAACAAAAAGCTCTCTGTGGTGAAACATTGCTATTTCTACTCATCTCTTGGAGATTTTTTTTTTTTTTAACATTTATGTATTTTTGACAGAGAGAGAGAGAGAGAGAGAGAGAGACAGAGCATGAGCGGGGGAGGGGCAGAGAGAGAGGGAGACACAGAATCGGAAGCAGGCTCCAGGCTCTGAGCTGTCAGCGCAGAGCCCGATGAGGGGCTCGAACTCACGGTCCGCGAGATCATGACCTGAGCCAAAGTCGGACGCTCAACAGACTGAGCCACCCAGGCACCCCATCTCTTGGAGATTTAAAATGCACACTAATATGTAGAGGCCCTGAGAGGTCTTACAGAGAAAAAGACATATTTACTTTTGTTTCAACTGGAATTTCATAGATTCCTTTAATTTTTTTTTAATGTTCATTTATTTTTGAGAGAGAGAGACAGAGAGAGACAGAGCACAAGCAGAGGGAGGACAGATGGAGAGGGAGACACGGGATCCGAAGCAGGCTCCATGCTCTGAGCCATCAGCACAGAGCCCGATGTGGTGCTTGAACCCACGAGCTGCGAGATCATGACCTGAGCCAAAGTCAGAGGCTTAACCCACTGAGCCATCCAGGCACCCCTCATGGAGTCTTTTAAAACAGAGAACCCCTCGTCACCTTCCTTCTCTTCTTATTCTTCTTTTGAAATGTTTATTTATTTATTTTGAGAGAGAACGTGTGCACGTGTACATGTGAGTGGGGGAGGAGCAGAGAGAGAGAGAGAGGGAGAGAGAGAATCCCAAGCAGGCTCCACACTGTCAGCGCAGAGCCCAATGTGGGGCTGGGTCCCATGAACCCATGAGATTATGACCTGAGTTGAAATCAAGAGTTGGACCCTTTACCGACTGAGCCACCCAGGCAGCCCCACCCCCTTGTCTGCTTCTTTTTAATGGAGTAACACTTAGTCATCTACCATGGTCAGTATTTTCTGGAATGCACTTTAGCAAGCACTGTGTTAGGCAAGTCTCTCTTCTTTGGACCTCGGTTTCTCCATCTGAAGAATTAAGGGCTTGGGGTATCTGACCACAGTGGTGTCACTGGCACATGACTTGCCCTCCCGCTGTAAGTAACTAGAAAATCTGGATAAAATGTGAAGTGATTGTTTTTAGACATTGGGCGGCAGGCAGCTCAGGACTGATTCCTAAGAGAAGAGAAATAAATGAGGTGGGCCATGCCATCACATTGCCTGTCTGCCTGGAGGCAGTTTTCAAACGGAGGCACAGGACTGAGGGACCCAAGCAGGGCAGGGCAGGGCAGTCCCCCTGATTCGAAGAGAAGGGACTTGGCGTTTGGGGGAGGTGAGCAGCACAGGAGTCTGTCCTGGTGTCATGCCTTCGTTCTGTCAATCATGAGTAGGAAGCAGAGGCCCGGCACTGAAGGTTCCCTAGGAAGGCTCTTGTTGGCTAAGATCTGAAGGATGGATGTGAGTTCACCAGGCAGGAACAGGAGGGGAAGGGTGTTGGAGGTGGTGACAAGGGAGGGTGCTGGCATCTAGGCCCTCCTGGGAGTTCCTCACCTGCCCCGTCTAGCTCAGACCTGGGCAGAGAACAGCCATGAGCAACACGGAGGGCTGGCCTTGACTAAGCCCCTGCATGGTACCCAGGACAAGTGGAGGGAAATGAGTGGTGAGTGTGTGAGAGGGAGTGTCCAGAGTGGGGCACTTTTCTCAGTGCCACAACCTGATCTGGGGGACCATGGTGGGATGTCCTTGGGGAGGCTGACTGGGAGAGCAGGGAGTCGGTGGGCCTGGGGGGAGGGGATAGTTTTCCCTGGGTGTGTGTGTGTGTGTGTGTGTCGCTGTGAACCCCTCGACCTGTTCCCGGATTGGCTGAGGCCGCTGCACAGGCTGACAATGGAAATGCTTGCACAGGAGAAATGCTTCTATTCAGGTGTCTCGCGTTAATCTATGGAGGGGGTGGCAGCGGCAGCTAATTTGGGGATTTGCTTGTCTTTGAATGGGGGTAATTACTGGGAGTTGCCAATTGTTCCAGATTGTTCCCTGGAAGAAGGGGAGGGGGGTACTCCCCTGGGCTCTGCTGAGCGCTGCCCCCTGCAGGCAGTGTGGTGAGGTCACAGAAGGGTGGTCTGGGCTGGGGAGCCACAGGACAGAGTCAGGGGAGCCCAGGATCCCAGCAGGCGGGGCTGGGCCGCTAGGGCCCTCCGAGGTCACGTGACCCAACCCGCTCATTTTACAGCCGGAAAAACCGAGGCAGGAGGGAAGGGACTTGCCCAGGGGTGCGCCGCGTGGGCCCAGCCAGGCTGCTCGGCCCCAGGGAACAGCTTCCATGTTGGCCATGCTCCCCCGCCCCTCCCCCATCCCCGGGTCTGTCTGGAACTCCCCAGCCTGGGGGCTGTGCGCGTCAGGAACCCCCTGTCCTTTCTCTGACTGCAGGAGACCAGCGCAGTGGTGGGGTCACTGAGGCCAGCAGCCTCCTGGGGGGCTCACCGCGGCGTCCGTGTGGCCGGAAGGGCTCCCCGTATCACACGGGGCAGCTGCACCCCGCAGTGCGCGTGGCCGACCTCCTGCAGCACATCAACCAGATGAAGACGGCCGAGGGCTATGGCTTCAAGCAGGAGTACGAGGTGCAGGGCCCCAGGCCAGCCGGGCCCCCTCGCCAGGGCCTCGCCTGGCTCCCCCTCACTGTGGACCCTGACCCTGGGCAACCCTCAGCCTAGCCTGGGATGGACCTTTGCTCTGACATCTGACAGTCCCTAACTCGACCTAATTTTTTTCTTTTTACCTTGATCCCAACCTCAGACTGACCTAGTTTCTCACACTCGTCCTAACCCTCGCTTGAAATCTGACCTTGAATCTTCTCGTAGTCTCCATCTGGACCCTGATCATGATCTCTATCCTCTCCCCGATATGACTCTGACCACCAATACCGACCCTGACCTCTAACCTAACACCCAGTCCGACTTTGACTCTGACTCATCCTAAGTTCCATTTGAACTCTAATTTGAAGCCTGTCCTCCCTCCATCTAGACTGTGACACCACCTTATTCTAATCTCAGTTTGACTTTTGCCTTTATCTTCTTCCCAACTCAAACCTGGATTTACCCTAAACCTGACCCTCATTCTAACGTGTCTGTAAACTCTGACCCTTTCCTCCCCTTGCTTTTGCTCTTAGTCCTTTGCCAATAAAGGGATATACAGTGACTATCTCAGGCTCCAAGTTGAACCCTGCCTCTGGCCCTTATCTGTGGTCCCACCTGTATCCTGTTGAGGGGATGGGGTCTTACAAGGGAGGGGGGTTCTCTGCCCCATTGACAACCACTTTACTTTCCCTTCTGGCAGAGCTTCTTTGAAGGCTGGGATGCCACAAAGAAGAAAGACAAGGTCAAGGGCAGCCGGCCAGAGCCTGTGCCCGCCTGTGAGTCCTGGGGAAGGGCCTGGAACTGGGGCAGTGATGGGAGGGAGCAGGGAGGGCGAGAGCGGCCCGAGTGAACCGCTTATTGAGGGCCTCCTACATGCCAAGCCACGTGCTGATTATTACACGCATAATTTTACTTGTTCCCCTTAATAACCCAGTGACATGGGACATATTATAACCCCCACTTTACAGATAAGGAAACTGAGGCTTGGGAGGGTAAGCCCCCTGCTCCAGGTCACACAGCTAATACTTGCTGAGTAGCACATGACCTTGGGCCTCCTTGGTACCACAGCCCAGATTCTAACCACTGGCCTGTCCTGCCTTCTCTGGTGCCGAGAGCCTCCTGGTCAGCCCCGAGCCTCTGGGTCCCCTGGCTGTCCTGCCTGTGCCACACCTCAGGCCTCCAGGATGCCTTCCTTCGTTTCCCTAGCTCTGCACTCCCCAGCCCACCCCATGGCCATCTGCTTTGTGTTTCCAGATGATCGGCACCGAGTGAAACTGCCCCCGATGCTGGGAGGCCCGGATGCTGACTACATTAACGCCAACTACATAGACGTGAGTGCCTCGCCGTCATCCCTGCTGGCCTGGCCCTGCCCACTCCAGGCGCACTGCCCAGGGCGGGGAGGGGGGGGGTGGGCAGAAACCTGGCAGGGAATACATGGGGGTTTACCCCCACCTCCCGCAGTCAGCTCCAGGGAGCTCAGAGGAGGGGAGGGCAGAAGAAAGCCATCAGGAAAGCTTCCCCCAGGGCAGACAGATGGGGGGCTTGAGGGAAGCAGAATGAAGGCAGGTGGGCAGACAGCTAGGCCTGGAGTTGAGGAAGGAGCCCCTCTCAGTGAGGGGCCAAGTGGGGTTCGCATGGCACAGAGTAAGGCTGCAGGGAGGCAGGGGCTGGACTGTGCAGGCCTCAGATGGCAGGTTTAGGAGTCTGGCCTTTCGCCTGGGGTACCAGGGAGTTGCGAAAGGTGTTCTGTGATCAGAGTGGTACTTTAAGAATAACAACTCCTGTTTATCCAGCATGTACTGTGTGCCAAGCACTGTGCTAAGCGCTTTATACGGAAGATGTCATTTTCTATCAACCCTACAATCATGCTACGCGGTAGTTAGCATGATGGCCTCACTTTACAGGTGAGGAGACAGGCTCAGAGAGGTGGAGCTGCTTGTCCAAGGTCGTATAGCGAGGGAGTGGGCAAACAGGGACTCACATCTCAGCCTGTGTCTCCAAAGCCTTTGCTGCTAACCATCAGGCTGTCCTAGCGTCCAGTGTAGCAGCTGGGTCTGGCTGGACCAGAGGAAGGGGCTAGGGACAGGGCAGGGAGCCAGGACGCCTGGGTTTGGGTGATGAATCTGCTCCCCAGGTGTAAATGAGGGTGAGGTGGGACAGGGCCCAGGGACCCTGGTCAGACTCCCCTGTCCTGACAGCAGGCCAAGTTTGGGAGAGAATCGTTTCTTCACTTATCGGATGTATTTTGAGCAGCCGCTATGTGCCAGGCCTTGTGCTGGACACCAGAGATACAGCAGTGAACAAGATAGCGTCCCTGCTCTCCTGGAATGTGTAGGTGCTAGTGAGGGAGACCTATAAACATACAGACAAGTGAAATAACCTCAGATTAGCTGGGAAAGCACAGGCCAGAAAAGAGGAATGACCAGTGTCACACAGCGAGTCAGTGGTAGGGCCAGAGTTAGCCACAGCAGGCTGCATGGAGGCGGGGGTTTGAACTGGCTTTGGGTGGCCAGAGAGGAAAGGGCGGGAATGGGGGGCAGCAGGAGCGAAGGAGGAGGAAGGTGTGCACGTGGGAGGCAGGACAGTCAGGGACTCTGGAGACCTCTCCCTCTTCTTCACCTCCTGGGGGCCAGAAAATATGCTGCCCCATGTTTTCCAGAATTCCTTGCCTTCTCCCCCACCTCCCATGCTCTCCCTTGCCTGGGGTACGGGCCGGGCCGGGCCTGGCCTCTTAGACTTGGGCAACAGGAGCCTCTTCTGGGTCTTCCCAGTGTCCCAGGTGGCTTCCCTTGGGCCCCGGGAGGCTCAGGCCACTTCCTGCTCTCCGGCGCAGCCCGGCCCCCGCTCTCCAGCCCAGCCCGGCTCCCATCTCTGCTCTGCCTCCCCTGCTCACATCGCCCATCCTGGCCACTCCTGTGCTCCGTCCATCTCCATCTGCCTCTGGCCTAATATCTGTCTCTTTTGCTTTGTACTGTTCCCTCACTGGAATCATTAAGATTCGGATAAACCGTGAAGTAAGTATCTCTCTCCCCGTCTCCTCCTCCTCCTCCTCCTCCTCCTCCTCCTCCTCCTCCTCCTCCTCTTCCTGTCTGTCTGTCTCACCAGCTGTATCTCAGACTCTCTCACGGTCTCTAGCTGTCTCTCTTTCTCTCTGTCCCTGTCTCTATCCTCCTTCCCCTCCACTCGTGTGCCCAATGCCAACCGTCTGTTTCAGCAGCCTGGCCAGGGGCCACTCGGGGCTGCAGATTTGACTACCCCTGTTGTAAGCAATTCCTTCCCCTCCACCACTGCCCGGAGATGGGGCGTCAGGGTTGGGGTGCTTCCACAGGCCCCAGTCACCAGCCACCACCTTCTGTCACCTTCGTCCCCCAGATCCCCATGCCCGATGAGTCTCACTAGCTGTACCTTCTGCGGGGCCCTGGGAGAGGCGGGCGGGGGATGCTGCTCTGGGTGCCCCATTTCTGCTGCTTGGGGGGCAGGGTCTTCAAGGAAGTAAGAATGGTCCTGCCGGTCCCCTTAAAACTAGTTTCTCTGGGTGTTCAAATCCCTTTGTGGTCAGTTTGCTTGAAACTCAGACCTAACCACTTTGCTGCCAATTTATCCCTACTTGGAATGTTTTATTTTGGGGGTGCAGTTTGGGTATTCTGTTTTTAAAACTTAGGTCATCTCTGGACCTTCCAGGAATATTTTTTTTAAATCCTATTCGTCTAGTAATCCTTTAATTTGGCTTTTAATATACATTCAACCCTTGAGTAGCATAGGTTTGAACCGCGCTAGTCCACTTTCTTACTTTTTTCTAAAAATAAATACAGTACAGTATTGCAAATGTATTTTCTCTGCCTTTTGATTTTCTTAATAATATTTTCTTTTTTGTAGTTTATTTAAGAATATAGTGTATAGTACCATATATCATATGAAAATACGTGTTACTTGACTGTTTATATTATCAGTAAGGCTTCCGGTCAACTAGGCTATTAGTAAAGCTTTTGAGGGGTCAAAAGTTATGTGTGGATTTTCAACTGCCCCAGGGGGTCAGCACCCCTAACCCCTATACGGGTTCAAGGGTCAACTGTATATTATTTTTTTTAAATAACATTTGATAACCTGATGGGATTGTTTGCTATTTCGTGGGTACCTTTCTATTTTACCTCCTTTTTTTCTTTTAAAAAACGTAGTTCTTATGTTTTTTAAGATTGTAAAAATATAGTTCATTATCATATTTCAGACAGTACAGAAATATACACATGTCTGTATATATGAAGTGAAAGGTCCATGTGGTGACAGCTGCTGGAGGGCGAGCAGCTGGTCCCAGACATGCCCCGCCCCCCATTTTGAGTGTGCTTAAACAGTTTGTAAAGATCCCAAGTTTAAATGGAATATTAGGCCCATGAAATGCAGTGGATATACTCAGCCCTAGCGCCCCCTTTAGGAGGTGGTGAATATAGGTACAGTTGGTACAGTTCTTTTTTTTTTTTTAAATGATTTTATTTATTTTTGGGAGAGAGAGACAGACAGAGTACAAGTTGGGGAAGGGCAGAGAGAGCGGGAGACACAGAATCCGAAGCAGACTCCAGGCTCTGAGCTGTTGGCACAGAGCCCGACACGGGGGTGGGGGGGGGGGGCTCGAACTCCTGAGCCATGAGATCATGACCTGAGCTGAAGTTTGAGGCTAAACCAACTGAGCCACCCAGAGCCCCTAGGTACATTTCTTTATATCTGAATCTCCATACAACACATAGTCCCACCCTTTTGGTTCCTTGTTGTCGCCCTTCGGTGCCCTTCGGAGACTTGGTTTAATACACCTTCACATGCTAGTCAACAAGAGTGTCATCGGCTGGGCACCTGGCTCTGTGCCAGCACCCTCAGGCCCATCATTTCCTCTTTACCGTACTCTGAGAGGGAGGGACTAGCAGTTGGTGGATGAGAAAATGGAGCCTTAGAAAAGTTCAGTGACTTGTTCATGGCCGCACGGAGCTGGGCCTCAAGCCCAGTAGGAGCCCTCCACCCTCATACTAGACTGTGGTTCGCTCCCGGTGAGGAGCGTCCAGATGCCCTGGGGTTCTTGTCCGTGATGCAAGTGGTCAGTCCCCCGGAACCACCCAGCGAGAGGCTCCAGGCAGCCAGGGGTGTGTTCCCCAGGAGTCGGCGCCCAGGTCACGCTGATGCTCAGGGCGTGAGGACCAGTGTGCTCTCAGATGCTGGTTTCTCAAGTGGGTGTGCTCCAAGTGATCTGTTTAACACCTGATCGTCTTACACTTCCCACTGTAGCGTTCTCCGTGTAATAGAATTGTGCAGGAACGCCCATGTGCAATGGAAAAGTTAATGTGCAGGTACTGAGGATTATCTGTTTAAAACTTGTTCAGCTATGTACTGTATCGGCTGACTAGCTTGGGTGCTGGCACTGTGCCGGGCACCGGAGGGCGGGGTAGAGATGGGTGAATCAGAAGGGATGCTTGCTGTCATGTGGGAGTCTCAGGTACACAGCTTTTAGGGGGAGTGGCTTCTTCCCAGCTTGACCGGTGCTGGAGGTGGGAGGGCAGCCCTGGGAGCACCTTTGCTGGGCCTTCCCCTGGGACCCCGGTTGCCCAGCAGCTCAGCCGAGGACTTGAGGCAGAGGCGGTGGCTGGGGAATTAGTGTATATCCAGAGTGGTTCCGCTAGTGAGGGCGGAGTGGCTCTGGGGCGCTCTTCACTATGGGTAAGTTTGACTGTGTTTTGGGCATGCTGTGTAGCTATAGAGCAGCATCTCTGGGGTCGGTGTCTCACTGTTATCCGCATGCTGCAGAAGGGACCAGAGGCTCCGAGAGGCTGAGGGGCCGGCTACTCCAGTGTGTCTTGAGATCTGGCACTGGTACCACCTGGGAGCTGGTTGGGATTGCACAATCCTGGGCCCCACCCCAGACCTTCCGACTCTGAATCTCCCTTTCAACAAGATCCGCAGGAGATTCCTGTCCACGTTAAAGGCTGAGAAGTGCCTTTTTAGTGCCCAGAGCCACATGGCTGTTCTGTAGAGCCGAGCTAGGAACCCAGGTCAACTTGACTCTCCACACTCAGATTCTTTTTTTTTTTTTTTTTTAAACTTTGTTTATTTTAAGAGAGAGAGAGAACAAGTCGGGAGGGGGGAGAGAGAGAATCCCAAGCAGGCTCCAAACTGCCAGTGCGGAGTCTGATGCAGGGCTCGAACTCACGAACCGCGAGATCGTGACCTGAGCCTAAGTCAAGAGTCAGGCGCTTAACCCACTGAGCCACCCAGGCGCCCCGAACTCGGATTCTTAACCCCTGCAGTAAGCTGTCTGCCCTAGGAATTCTTGACATCCATACTATTTGAATCTTCAGGGATACGCTTTTTGAACTTTCAAGTAGTAGCAGGTGCTAATAGTTGTTATTAAGTACTGACCTTGACCTACGTTCCTTTGTTTACTCCTCGCAACAGCCCTAGGAGGGAAATACTGTAATTCCCATTTTGTAGATGTGAAAATCGAGGCATAGTGAAATGATAGGATTTGCCTGAGGGCACACGGCTAGCAAGAGTTAGAGCTGGGATTTGAACTCTGGCAGCCTGACTCCAGGGTTCCCTGTGCGCCAGAGTAAGGGGGGGGGGGGGCGCTGGGTTGTGGCCGTGAACTTGAGGTGAGCAGCCGAGCTTGATTGTTCTCTGTTGCATCAGTGCTGCAGTACTTTTTCCCTTCCCATGTTGTCTGCATTGATGCCCTGGGTGTCACGTGAGGGCAGGACCTCGGGGTTTGGCTGTGGCTTCGGGGTGGGAGTTGGGGCTGGCTCCCCTTTGCAGCCTGAGGGCTCCGGTATGGAGGATACAGTAGCTCTTGCCCTCTCTTTTGTGGGAGATAGTGTAGGTAAAGTGCTTAGCACAGTATGTGATCATAATCGGGTCTCAAAAAATTATTATTCATTTTAAAGATTCAAAAAACATTTTATCTGAGGGTCATGAGTAACCCATGTGCCCATCTGCTTCCAGCCTGAAGTCTTCATCTGGGTCCCTGGGTTCCCCAAACTCTGGATGACATGTCACGGGGAGGGGGCACTGCCCATCTGGTTGCCACGAGGGGACTGGGGTGACTGATAAGACCCAGCCTGGGGTCTGGGGTTGATTAGGCCTCTGGGGCTTTGGGGACACCCTGGTAACTTGGGCAGGGTCACCATGGTCTTTATTTGTGTCCAAACAGCTGGGCTGTAAGCTGATTGTGGGTAATTCCCCCCAGTTTGTGGGTGGAGAGACCTTTTAGGCCCATAAAGGAGTCGTGTCCTCTGTGGTGTCACACTGCAGAGAGGCAGAGATGGGTTTGGACCCAAGACACTGGTGTCCCAGCTGCTCTTCCCTCCTTGCTGGGGGGCTGGGAGGGCAGGGCCACCCCGGTTTGGAGGGCCTAGGGAAGAGGGTGGACAGTTGCCTCTGGGTGTGTGTGCTGCTTCTGGGACAGGAGGGCAGAGGGGGTGAGATCTGAAGGAGTGCGGGGCTGCTCCCTGGGGTCTCACCGCACCCTCTTCTCCCGTTCCAGGGTTACCACAGGTCAAACCACTTCATAGCCACTCAAGGTACCTGCACCTCTGCCCGTGTGCCCCCGTGTGCTGAATGCCCTCTGCCGCCTTTCTGCCTTCGCTCTGATCTGCTTGACTCCCCGTCTGCTCCCTGCTGTCTCTCTACTGTCTGAGCCCCACTGTCTGGTTGGGTCTTCTGGAATCCGGCCACCAGTCTCTGCCCCTCTTTGTGTTTGTGTCTCCCCTACATGCTCAGCGCATGTCTGCCCATCTGTCTGTCTTTGAGGTGGTGCATGCAGAAGAGGGGAGCCAGGCTCAGTCCTGACGAGTGTGGATTGTGCCTTTCGGGGGAGGGGGTGGGCGGTTCCTGGGACCCGCTGGCTGTCTTCCCCCTGCCCCCGCCAACCATTTACTTGTCCATCCCTCCGGGAGACTTGCACTATAGACCAAGGATCTAGCCCTCCAGCTCTGCCCCCCTGGGTTTCACTCAGGATGATTGGGGTCTCCAGCCAGGCCCTCTCTGATGCTCTCAGGGCCCTCCAGGCACAAATTGGCATTGGGTGGGGTGGGCGTGGAATGAGCACGAAGCCCTCCATGGGGCTCGGGAGACTCCTGGCCTGGGGTGGTGGTGCCGGGCAGCAGGTGTGCTGGCCCTGGGTGGAGACCTTGCCTCAGGGACTAGCACCCTCTGCGCCCCAGGGCCGAAGCCCGAGATGGTCTACGACTTCTGGCGCATGGTGTGGCAGGAGCACTGTTCCAGCATTGTCATGATCACCAAGCTGGTGGAGGTGGGCAGGGTAAGCAGGGCCTTGGGGTGAGGGGGTAAGGCGGGCCAAGGGGGGCAGCGAAGAGCCTACTGAGCCTTCCCGTGGGACTCCAGGTGAAGTGCTCACGGTACTGGCCGGAGGACTCAGACATGTACGGGGACATCAAGATCACGCTGGTGAAGACGGAGACTCTGGCCGAGTATGTCGTGCGCACCTTTGCCCTGGAGCGGGTGAGTCTCCTGTCACGTGGTCCCTCCAGGGGTGCCTGCAGAGGTGGGGCAGAGTCCACCTCCCACCTGCCAGCGCAGAAGCAGGAGAGGTGAGGAGGGCTCCGCTGTCTTCCTTGGCAAGGCAGTCGCTCTGTGACTGGGGAGCACTGCTGGAGGACAGGAAGGGGAGCGTTGCAGGGAGCAGTGCGGGAGGACAGGAAGGGGAGGACTGCAGGGAACACTCATAGAGGACAGGAAAGGGAGTACTGCAGGGAGTATTGATGGAGGACAGGAAGGGGAGCACAGCAGGGAGTAGTGTTGGAGGAGAAGAAGGGGAGCACTCCAGGGAGCAGTGCTGAGGACAGGAAGGGGAGCACTGCAGGGAGCAGTGCTGGAGGACAGAGAGGGGAGCATTGCAGGGAGCAGTGCTGGAGGACAGAATGGGGAGCACTGCAGGGAGCAGTGCTGAGGACAGGAAGGGGAGGACTGCAGGGAGCAGTGCTGGAGGACAGGAAGGGGAGGACTGCAGGGAGCACTCATAGAGGACAGGAAAGGGAGCACTGCAGGGAGTATTGATGGAGGACAGGAAGGGGAGCACTGCAGGGAGCACTCATAGAGGACAGGAAAGGGAGCACTGCAGGGAGCAGTGCTGGAGGACAGGAAGGGGAGCACTGCAGGGAGCATTGATGGAGCACAGGAAGGGGAGCACTGCAGGGAGCATTGATGGAGCACAGGAAGTGGAGCACTACAGGAGGACAGGAAGAGGAGCATTACTGGGAGCATTGTGGGAGAACAGGAAGGGGACTGCCCTTTACTGATGACTCCAAGAGGAATTGGAGATGATGACAGCTGCCAGGTGTTGGTCCTTCTCTGCACTGAGCATCGTGCTGAGCTGTGACATGTGTTGGTTCCACTCTGAAAACTCTGGAATGAGGTGTTTCCATTAGTCCCATTGTACAAATAAAGACAATGAGGTGGAGTCATTGTGTCACTCAGGAGGCCACATGGCCAGTGACTGGCCGAGTCCTCCCGTCTGTGATCCCATTTGATCCTCTGTAAATCCTCAAAGGAGACACTTTCCCCCTTCAGACTAAGACCAGAGAGTCAAAGTGACCTCTTGGGGGTTGCACGGCAACGTGGTGGCAGAGGTGGGTGATTGGCAGACAGGTTTAGGCGTCAGGCAGGCCCTGGCCCCTTTCCTGTGTCGTGCTCATCTTGTCTAACCTCGAGCAAACAGTTTCTTCTCTCTGGGCCCTGGTTTTCTCTCTGGTATGATGAGCCATCAATACCCATTCGTAAGTTTATCACTGGGATTAATTGGGATCCTGGGGTGAGATGCTTACCCGGCAGGTGTCTAACGGATGCCAGCAGTGACTCTGCCTGTCTCCCCAGAGAGGCTACTCTGCCCGGCACGAGGTCCGACAGTTCCACTTCACGGCATGGCCGGAGCACGGCGTCCCCTACCACGCCACAGGGCTGCTAGCCTTCATCCGGCGCGTGAAGGCCTCTACCCCACCTGACGCTGGGCCCGTCGTCATCCACTGCAGGTGAGGCACCGGGATCCCCAGAAGAGGACTGGGCGTGGTGGTGTTCAAGGTCCCAGAGGGAGACTAGGCTTAGGTTCATCCTGCTTAGAGACGGAGGAGAGACTGACCCCCAAGGGCTCCTTGAGCTTTGGCTCTGAGGTCGGCACCCTCATATGCTTCCCAGGACCTGCAGAGGCCCTGGGCCTAGAGGCTAAGGAGGTGCTGGAGACAGAGGGGGCTGGGGCTTGGTGAGGCACCAGGCAGGCTGAGTTCTATCTGCTTCCGTTCAGCAAGTATGCATTGCACACTAGTTTTGGCCCAGGTGCTGGGGGGGGGGGGGGTGCTTTGCTTTCTCTTCTCCAAGTCCCATGGGCTCTTCTCACTGCTTGGCTTTCACACCCTGTGCAACTCCTGGCCCTCACTCCTATCTGTCCCCGGTCCTGCCTTGCTTGGCTCCTGTGACCCCGGCGGCCCTTCCTCTGCTCTGCTTCCTCTCTGGCTCCACATCTTTCTCTTGCCTCTTCAGTGTCCTGTCTGGTTCCTGCCCCCACTCCCCTCCTGGGGAGCTTAGCCTCTAACCCTGTGGTTTTACCGATTCCCCGACCCAAAGGTCCTTGGCCTCTGTATCTGTCCTGGCTCCTCTGCTTGGATTCCACTCAGCTTCCCAAATACCGTAACGTGGCAGACTCAGTCCTTCCCTGCCCTGCCACCCACAGACTATTTCCATTTGGTGTCTTTAGGCTTCTTTAAGATACCGTCTTTAAAATAAAACTTCACTGAGGTATAACATACTTAAAGCAAAGTGCACACGTAATAAGTGTATACCTTTGTCAATTTTCCATAAATTGAACATACCTGTGAAATCACCAGCACTGTTCAGATCAAGAACTAGAACGCTAACAGCATCCAGAAGCCCCCTTGAGCCGCCTTCCCGTCTGTACCCACCTGCTCGCTCCTGGCGCAATCAGTATCCTGCCATCTCAAGCGTAAATTCATTTTGTGTTTTTGAATTTGCATAAATGGAATCCTACGGTGTGCACTCTTTGGTGTCTGAACCTTATGTACGTAAGATTCGTCCCTGTCGGATCACAGGCTACGGGGGTGACTCACCCACGGTGTGTTTATCCATTCTGCTATTGATAGGAATTTGGGTGGTTTCCAGCTTTGAGCTATTATGAATAGAGCCACTAAGGACATTCTATTGCCTGTGTTTGGGCCGGCAGACGCGTGCATTTCTGGGGGGTACGTACGTGGGGTAGAATTGCTGCCATGTAAACGTTCCGCTTTTAAGTAGATACTGCCAAACCGCTTCCCAAAGTGGCGGGACTGATTTCAGCCCCCACTGCTGTGCGTTCCTGCCAATGCTCCGATGCCACCATTTCGAGCCTGACAGCTTGGTGTCATTTTTGTCCTCTCGCTCCGCCCCTCAACTCTGCTCAGCTCTTTCTGACAATGAGCATCCCAGAGATGGGTCTGACCCAGCCCAGCTCTCGAGGAGCTCCCAGTCGGGTCAGGGACACAGCCACAAAAACGACGACCGCGTAGCAGGAAGAGGGTTTGATAAGAGCCTGCCCGAATTACTCTCGGAGCTCAGAGGAATGATGTCTGGGGAAAGGTTGGGGAGGCTCCATTGAGTATGCGAGCGGCTATGAACGTGTGGGGCTTTGAAGGGTGTGTAGATCTGGGGATACCCAGGAGGCAAGAACATTCTTGGATGAAGCTCTGAACATCACCTTTGTCCTCTCCCCAGCTAAGTTTCTACCCTTCCCCCTCTCCCCTCCTGAGGCCCGTCCCCAGCTCTGTCTTGTGTCACCTTTCACCACGACTCCTGCTGCAGACTCCTCCCTGGCTCCTCCTTGCTGGTGCAGTGGGGTGTCTGTCTCTGTCCCCCAGTCCCTGTGTGGGGTAGGCATGGCCAGGCACCCCAGAACCCCTCTTCCCTTCTTGCTCCTGGGCTCCCTCCCCAGGCTCTGACGGGGCCCCTGGCTGCTCTCTCCCCAGCGCGGGCACCGGCCGCACAGGCTGCTACATCGTTCTGGATGTGATGCTGGACATGGCAGAGTGTGAGGGCGTTGTGGACATTTACAACTGTGTGAAGGCCCTCTGCTCCCGGCGCGTCAACATGATCCAGACAGAAGTAGGGGACGCAGCCCTCTTCCCCTCCCCCCTCCAGGACTTGGGTCCCTCGTGGCGGAACTCAGAGCTGGTGGAGTGTGTCAGAGGGGTGTCCTTGGGGCTGAGATGCCTGAACTTGGCCCGCCAGCCTCTTAGCGTCTTCCCAGAGTCCGCACCACTGTGTTCATTCGGGTGAGGTCAAACAGCGGTGGGCCAGGGTCAGGTTCTACAGTCAAGATCCACTCGTGTTTGCTCTGCCCTCACCTCCAGAGCTCCTCACAGGGTTATTATAGAGATGAATATGAGATGAGTGAACGTACCCATGAAAGTTGTTTCCAGCAGGGTTGGTCCAACCTGTAGTAACACGTGGTTGGGCTCCAGCACCCCTGCCTCAACCTTGGGCTCGCTTCCCCCTGCCATCACCCCCAAATCTCTAGGTTCTGGTCCCCTCCTGGTTCCTTATATTCTCTCCTCCTGTTCCAGGAGCAGTACATCTTCATTCATGATGCAATCCTGGAGGCCTGCCTGTGTGGGGAGACCACTATCCCTGTCAGCGAGTTCAAGGCCACCTACAAGGAGATGATCCGCATTGACCCCCAGAGTAATTCCTCCCAGCTGCGGGAAGAGTTCCAGGTGGGGCATGAGTGTGTGTATAGGAGTGTGGATGTGGCTTGTGACTCTGTGTGTGTGTGTGTGTGTGTGTGTGTGTGTGTGTGTGTGTGTGTTTATTGGGAAGTCCTCAGTACTATAGGCGTCATTGAGAGCCAAGAAAGAGGGACCGAATGGGGCTACTGGGAAGGACTTAGAGACTGGCCTTGAACACTCACATTACTTCTCCAAGTTTTGGTTTTCTTATCCCGGAAAGCTAGTCGATATTGCCCCTGCAGTGTTTATACTCTCAGGATTTGCAACTTTGGTTGCTGACAAAAATCCAACTGCATGACTTTTGTAATGGACAAGTCTGAAGATGATGCAGCTTCAGTTGTGGCTGGATCCAGGGGCTCAGATGATGATGCCAAAACTTAGCCTCTGCCCATTTTTAGTTCTGCTTGCTTTGTTTTCGGCTTCTCGGACCCACACCCTGGCCGCCCCCAGCAGTGCCAGGCTCGTGTCAGGAGACTGGAGAAAGGACTCCCAACAGCCCCAACAGAAGTCTTAGACCAGCCTCTCCGGTGCCTTCCCGGAGCCAGTCACTGGGGCCAGGAAGATGGAACACATTGATGGGCCCAGGAGGGGTTCTGGGGGTGGAGCCACTCTCAGCATGTCATGTGACTGAGACGGGGGAGGGCTGGTTCTCAGTGGGCAGGCAGAGACCCCACATGTCCGCTGAACTCCAGGTTCCCGCGAGGGTTCCGTGGGGTGGCACCTTCTGGATGCCTGATGCCGTCCAGCCAGCGTAGGCTGGTGTCATAGGAAATGCTGCCTGTGATTCTTGGGGCCTGTTGGGCTCTGGGGATCATGAGAGACTGGGGCTCCCCATTAGGGACCCCCAAAGACAAGAGAAAGAAGCCGAGACCCCATCGATCAGGCTACATGAGGCACGAGGTGGAGGAGATAACCTGGAGTCCCAGGCTTGTGGCAGCACAGGTGCCTCGGACTTGGGTTTTGTTCAGACAGGGCTGACCATCTCTGCCAGGCCCCCGGAGTCCGCTTTGCAGCAGATGTGGGGCTTCCGGGCTTGTCTTCTTGAAAGCGCCTGAGAAGCTCGTAACGGTCCTCACTGCGCCTCGCACGTCTGGAGCCTTGCATGTGCCTGGTGCCGTGCTTGGTCCTTGGCATCCTCTCTTTATCTTTCCGATAGCCCCTCGCGGCAGGCCTATTATTATCCCACTTTACGGCTGAGAAAAGCAGTGCTGAGAAGTAGGACAGCTTGTCTAAGGTGATGCAGGGAGCAAGGAGGCAGACTCGAGTCTCCGGAGCGCTGTTCAGAGCCTGCGCGGTCCGGAGGCTGGGAGCTTGGGGTCCCTGCCCTCTCTCCCTTCTGTCCGGACCTCAGGTCTCCAGCCATAAAATGGGGTTAGCCCAGCTCAGTGTCCTTCGGCGGGAGCTGTGAGGAGGCCCAGCAAACACTGGATGTCTATACTCACCCACGCCCACCCTGTTGCTCCTTCCACTCCTTTAGACGCTGAACTCGGTCACACCACCCCTGGACGTGGAAGAGTGCAGCATCGCCTTGCTGCCCCGGAACCGAGACAAGAACCGCAGCATGGATGTCCTGCCGCCCGACCGCTGCCTGCCCTTCCTCATCTCCACCGACGGGGACCCTAACAACTACATCAACGCGGCCCTGACTGACGTGAGGGCTTGGGGGGGTGGGGTGGGCTCTGGGATTCCCGCACTGGGAAGTATCTGGGAAGGTTTGGGAGCCAAGGGGGAAGGGCCGAGGGCTCTGGTCGGGATGAGGTCAGGACAGGGAGTGGTGTCAGTGCCTGTGACTGGTCTGGGGCCCTGAGCTGGGGTCTCAGACCCTTCACCCATGGAGTCGGAAGGGACGTAGAGATTTATTTATTCAAAAATATTTATTGAACTCCTACCACGTGCTGGGCAAAGACCATACCCCTAAATCTCTGCTTTCCTGAAACTTGTATTTGGGTGATGGGTTGGGACAGCCAGTAAGCGAATATACACTGGTAATTCCTACAAAAAGCAACCAGGCAGAAGAAATATGTAGTGTGGGCTTTGGAGTGTGTGTATATGGTGATTTTTGATGAGGTGGTAAGGAGGGCCTCTTTGCGGAGGTGACCGTTAAGCAAAGAGCGCAAAGAAGGGAGGGAGAGAACCATTCCAACTATTTGGAAATTTGTTCTAGGCAACAGGAATAGCACATGCCTAGGCCCTGAGGCAGGGAGCAAGCTTGGCCAGCCTCTACCATGCCCAAGTTCCCATTGCCACAAATGTGAGAACCTTTTGTGGTTAGTTCCAAGGGCCGTGGGCTTGGGCACCAGAGGCCTGGGGGCTCACCCTATGAACTCAGGCCTCAGTGTGCCGGCCAGCCTCTAAAATGGGCCACTGGAGGCAGCCTGGCCCCGAGGGGAGGGCTGTTCAGCCCAGGGTGGGCAGAGTGGGAGGACAGCCGGTGGGGGTGCTCAGGCCCTGTCAGGGGTGGCGAGCAGGCCCCGCTGAGTCCTGGTTTCCCTGCAGAGCTACACACGGAGCGCAGCCTTCATCGTGACCTTGCATCCGCTACAGAGCACCACGCCTGACTTCTGGCGGCTGGTCTACGATTACGGGTGCACCTCCATTGTCATGCTCAACCAGCTGCACCAGTCCAACACTGCCTGGGTGAGGCCTCTGCTGCCCAGGGCCTCGCTGTGCTCAAGGGCGTGTCCCCAAAGCCCAGGGTCGGATCCCAGATGTACCACCTATTTGTTGAGTGACCTCAGATGGGTCTTGCTCCCTCCCAGAGCCTTGGTTTCCTCTTCTGTAGAGTGAGGCTTTCGGATGGGAGGGAAATAGCTGCTTTTTATTGAGTACCTGCTGTATGCCAGGGACTCTGCTTCGTACTTACGGGCTTCAGGTGAGAAGATCAAGACCTAGAGAGGTGAAGTGACTTCTCCAAGGTCGCAGAGCTGTGCCCCTACCCCAGGCTGCCTTCTTCCTGCTAGTTCACAGGAACTAACTGCCCGTGGTGGGGGCCTTTAAGGCAGAGTAAAATTCCAGCCTCCTTACTTTTTGACTGTTTGATCTAGGGTAAGTTCATTGGCTCTTTGAGCCCCAGTTTCTTTTCTGCCTGGCACACAGTAGGTGCTACGTACATGGCAGGGATAGAGATGATGCAGTTGCTGCTGAGGTTGGTCCAGACACCGGCCCGGTGGCCTCAGCCTGGGGGCTGCCCCAGTTTCCTTTTGGGGCTTCCAAGGCTGGCTGGCACTTCCAGGAAGTGCAGATGTTCAGCCTGCCAGCCACGCCTGGCCCTGTCCCCTCCATCCCTGGGCCTCTCTTCATCTCCCTGTCCTAGGTGGCCAGGAGGATTCCTGTAAAATGAGCATGACGGTCTCTTGAAGGCTGAGAAGCCTTGCCAACTGGGCTCTTTTTGAGTTGGGCACTTGGTATAAATGACCTAGGACTTCCGGGTGGTGGGTTCTTGCCCCGGGGCAGGGGTCTGGAGGGAATCTGGTGTGAGAAGAATCTGCCCTTGCTGAGGTGGAGGGGAAGGACCCGGAGGGAGGCTCACACAGACGTCACTGAGTGTTCACCATTTGCTCATGCATTCAGCCACCTTTTCCCACTGGCAGGCCCTGCAGCAGGCAGTAGGGAAATAGAAGAACACACAGCCCCCCCTCAGATCTCATGGTCCCGTGGGGAGCGGGGCACAAAAACCAACCGTGACAGCACAGAGGGAAGGGGCTGCCGTGGAGCTGGTCCTGGGACGTGGAGAAGCCTGGGGGGATCATGTATCAGGGAAGGCTTCTGGAGGAGGTGATATCTGAGCTGAGACGTGTAGGAAGGGTAGAGTTAACTAGGTGAAGACAGGGCCGGTGAGTGATCCATGGAGAAGGGGGAGCACCATGTGTAAGGGCCTGTACGCAAGGAGTGGCCAGGACCCTGGGCGAAGAGAGGAAGCTAGGGTCCTCTCTTTGTGGGCGTGGTCAGAGAGGGAAGCAGGCGGAGCCGGGAGTCCTCTGGGAGGAGCTTGAGGACTGTTTCACAAATGGAGGAAATGGGGGCCCAGAGGAAGGAAGAGCCTTACCTGGGCTCTAGGCAGAGTTGAGCCTCGAAGCTGGAGTTCTGGACCTGCTGGCCCGGAGGACCTGTGTCTGTATGTGTGTAGGCGGGGGGGGGGGATACACCTCCTTCACCCCTCTGCTGTCTCCAGTCTAGCCTGGAGAGGAGGGGGCATTTAGGGCCCTGAGGCTATGGTGGGGCCCTGGGGAAGGAGTGGGGGTCCTGAGCTGTGTTGCAACCCCAGGGACACCCCAGCTCTGTGAGCTGATGCTGGGGAGCGAGGCAGCAAGAGAGACGGCTGGGGGCAGGGGTGATGGGGTGGGTGGGGGTGACCCGAGGCCTGGCCCTAGAAGGAGGCAGCCTCACGTGGGGATGTGTATGTGCGAGTGTGTTAGGTATAGCTGTGTAGCTGCACAGCAGGGATTGCTAGTGCCCACCTAGGAAGGGTTTGTCTCTGTGCAGAAGGCATCGGGGCTGGTGTGCACTGTGCTCTGATGGGTGAGTGGCGGGGACGGTGGGGGGGGGGGGACTTTGCAGGGGAGTTGGGAGCGAGTGAGTGGGTCAGGGTGTGCGGGAGCCCCGGGGCAAGCGTGGAGGTCTGGGCTGGGTATGAGCGGCGGCGGCCGCCCTGGCCCCCTCTGCTCAGCCCTCCCTGTCCGTCCATGCTCTTAGCCTTGCCTGCAGTACTGGCCGGAGCCCGGCCGACAGCAGTATGGCCTCATGGAGGTGGAGTTCGTGTCGGGCTCAGTGGATGAAGACTTGGTGGCCCGTGTCTTCCGGGTGCAGAACATGTCTCGGGTGAGTGAGCCGGGAGCCCTGCGGCGAGGACCCGAGGGGTCGCCAGGGCAGCCTCGTCAGACCCTCGTGAGGTCACCACAGGGTCTCGTGACCCCTGTGCTCACACCCCCTGCTTGGCCGCCCGTGCCCCCAGCTGCAGGAAGGGCACCTGCTGGTGCGACACTTCCAGTTCCTGCGCTGGTCTGCCTACCGGGACACGCCTGACTCCAAGAAGGCCTTCCTGCACCTGCTGGCCGAGGTGGACAAGTGGCAGGCAGAGCGTGGGGACGGGCGCACGGTCGTGCACTGCCTGTGAGTGCGGGCCCTGCTGCGGGGTGGGAGGAGGGGTGGGGGCCTGAGGCCCAGTCTGAGAGAGGGCCTCACGGCTGGCACGAAACCCCCCCCTCCCCGGGCGGGGGAGCGGGGCGGGGGCGGGGGAGACCAGACGGCTGTGGCCTGCACTCTGCGTGGCCGTGCGAGGATGGCCCTGTCTTCCCTGGAAGACTCCGCTCGGTTTCCAGGGTGTAGACTCTCTGTGTGATGCGTGACTTTGCCAGTTTAATTAGAGTCCTGTCAGAATTGTTCACTGCGTGAGACAGTAGCACCCTCGAAGCCAAAGAATTTCCAGTCTTTGTCCGCGCATGCACACGTGCAACTTTTTCATTCATTCCTTCACATGCCCCCATTCATAAATTCTCGTACGCGTGTCTGGGTACGCTCATTCCTTTGACCGCCACTCCCTCCTGCTTTTAGCTTTTTTACCCTTTTAGGGCCAGTCTAGGCATACTAGATAGGGATAGGGAGCCGAGTCAGGCAGGGCCGGTCCTCAGGGAGGTTCTAGAGGGAGAGACCCCTTGAGATGGTGGCTGAGGGCCTAGTTTATCCCCCATCTCCCAAGGGGAGCCCTACACCCCGAGGTCACAGGGGGCAGAGGAGGGAGAGCACAGGGGATAGGAAGTGTCTCTCTTAGCCTCGGAGTGTGGCTGTGTACGTGTGTGTGTGTGTGTGTGTGTGTGTGTGTGTGTGTTTTCACCTCGCGTCTGTGTTGCTGGGGGTGACTGGTGTTCTCGGTGTTCATTTTCCATCCTGCTCTCCGGGTTTTGCTTGTCGCTCTGCGGCCGTCCTCTGTCGCTGTCTTTGTCTCGGTGGATTTCTCCTGGAGCGTATCTAGCCTCCTTTCCCTCAGAATCTGCTGTCTTCCTCCGGGAGGCTGTCTCCTTAACTGCCCACGGGATTTGGATGCCAGTTTTAGCCTCTGACTTCGCCCCTCTGAGCTCCCAGACCCCTACTTCCTGGGTTCCCTAAGCCCCGCCCCTTACCTTTGGGCTCCCTGGCTCCTCCCTCCTGGGCTCCACCCCTCACCTCAGGGTTCCCTGGGCCCTCCCTCCTGGGTTCCCTGGCTGCACCGGTCACCTCTGGGCTCCCAGGCCCTGACCCTCCTCCCTTTTGGTTCCCCGGTTCTGCCAGTTGCTTGGTTTTCCAGCCTCAGGCCTCCCTCTCTTAAGTCCCACCCCCAAACCTTTCGTGTGTCTCATTTAGGAACGGGGGTGGCCGCAGTGGTACCTTCTGCGCCTGCGCCACAGTCCTGGAGATGATCCGCTGCCACAACCTGGTGGACGTTTTCTTTGCTGCCAAAACGCTTAGGAACTACAAGCCCAATATGGTGGAAACCCTGGTGAGAGGCCGTGTCTCCCTGCCCAACCGCTTCCAACTTCCCTGTCCATGCCAAGCTAGGTCCCTCTGTACCCACTGCCCTCTGTGTGGTTCCCGCGATGGGGCTGTGGGTCCTGATCTGGTGGTGCCAAAACAGGGATCCACGTTTGCCCCCCTCTCCCCCGCCAGATGGACCAGGGCCCGTGCTCGCCCTCTTGTCTCCCACTCCCCCCTTCCCCAGTACCAAAGAGGGACCAGGCTCATGATTCCTTCTCTCCCTCTCCCCAGGATCAGTACCACTTTTGCTATGATGTGGCCCTGGAGTACCTGGAGGGGCTGGAGTCAAGATAGCGGGGCCCCTGGCCTGGGGCACCCACTGTGCACTCAGAGCCAGGCCCAGCACTGATGAGGAAGACCTGGACCCCTAACTCTGCGCCGCTACAGCTCCCCCGGGGGACGGCACTAGAGTGGGCGCCGGGCCATCTCGGTGCCCCTTCCACGGTGCCCGGGGCCTCTCACCATGTCCGATGGGCAGGCTGGGGGCCAAGGAGAGGCTTAGCGAGACTGCAGCCCGGCCTACCTCCATAGGTTCCTGCAGGTCTGCGCCTTGTATCTGGCACTGCCTGGTAGAGTGACAGGCGCTCAGAATTGCCAGCTCGGGAGGACCTAGGCTCAAGCCCCTCGACTCCAGGCTCAAGCCCCTTGACTCTGTCCCAGCCCTTGGCAGAGATGAGTAAGGCCCTGTGGGGCCTGTGCGCGGCCAAAGTTTCCACCCGGCGTGGCTTCCTCTGGATATGGATGGAGAGTTCACTGGGGCTTGGCATCTGGACTCCCATCTGGACTGGCCCCTGAGGGTCCTGGGTAGACTGGGCACTTCAGACTGGTCCTCTCTGGAGGGGACAATAGCCCCCTCCTCCACCCTGCTGCCCCCCTACAGCCCCGGGGCTGTTTTGCTCATGATCCCTCCCACTATTACTTCTTTGACGTGTGCTCTGAGCTTCCTCGAACGGAGATCTCTGCCCATCCTTACCCTGTTCTCTGTGGGGCCCCTTCCCTGCCTGACCCAATGTCTGCAGAATGAAGGCACCTCAGCCCTTCTTCCTGTAACTTTCAAGCCTCACTGGTGGGAACTCCTCAGCCTAGGCCGTGATAATCTGCAAGGTTGAACGACAGCCCTTGGGGTTGAGGTCTCTGTGGCTCCTGGTGAGGCTGCCCACTGGGGACGGGTCACTGCTAGATCAGGGGTGCTTGCAGCGTCTACGGTTCAGAGGAAGAAGGTGTATTTTGGGATGAAGGAGCGATTCTTTCTTGTTAATTTCATTATTTTTTGATGGGTGGGTGGGAAAAAATCTCTTTAAAATGGGGCAGGCCACACCCCCATTCCGTGCCTCAATTTCCCCATCTGTAAACTGTAGATATGACTACTGACCTACCTCGCAGGGGGCTGTGGGGAGGCATAAGCTGATGTTTGTAAAGCGCTTTGTAAATAAATGTGCTCTCTGAATGCCACAGAGGAGCCTTGTGTGTGTCTGGCCACCCTGAGTGGGGCCTGCTCATCTGCCCCCAGCCTCCTAGTACAGTGGGAGGGCTCTGGGCTGGGAGGCAGAAGCTTGGGTCCGGTCAGGCCCTGATTTTTCCATTCATCAAATGGTGGGGGTGTGGACCAGAGCATCGCTCAGGGGTCTTCTACTTGTAGGGACAGGTTCCAGAGAACTCTTGACTATTGCTTCAGGCCTCTGAAGCAGCTCCTTAGGCAGTGGGCTTTATCCCGAGACCCCTGAGGGCCACAGAGCTGCCTCTCACCTCTGGGGGCTGGATCTGGGGTTGAGCTCTTTTGAAGACATCATGGGAAGCTCAGGCTTTGGTATCAGGTGGATGGGCTTCACCAGCTGCAAGACCCTGGCTAAGTCAGCTGCCCTCCCTGGGCCTTGGTTCCCATCTGTAAAATGGGAATGATGTCGATAAGATCGGAAGTCATGATTAAGTGCCTTGGTTGGTGCCATGGGTGCTGAAAGGGCTCTGATTACAAACACACAAGAGGGGCAGACGCACCCTGCTTAATGGTGATCATCCCAGGCATTCCCAGCCTTGGGCTTCTGCTAGAGGGGGAGGGGAGTGGAGGAGGAGTGGGCTAGCTGGTAGGGAGCTCAGTCACTCCTGGCTCTGTCATAAACTTGTGTCAGCTTGGGCAAGACATTTCATGTTCCTGGACCTCAGTATCTTCATATGGAAACTGGTTCTATGATGTACTGATTCCGTTTTCACACTGGGTTACTCTCTCTGCCTCAGTTTCTCCATTGGCCAGAGAATACAACCTATACCAATGGCTCCAGGACCCAACATCTCTTCATCTGAACTAAGAATTTATTATGATCCCCCTTAGCTAGGGTACATGCCCACCCCCCGCCCCCCCCCCCCCCCCCCCCGCTCCCCACACTCATTCGTAACTGACTGCTAAGCCTTACCTGATGAATGACAAATGTACTGACAAACGCATGTCAGATACTGGCCAAGCAATAGAATGTGACTTGCTTTGACCAATAGAATATGGCAGAAGTGATGGCAAGTGAGTTCTGGGTCTCAAGCCTCAAGGGGCGACTGCATCTTTTGCTTTTGCCCTCTTGGAACTCTGCCATGTAAGGAAGCCTGCCTAGCCTACTGGAAGGTTTGAGGGCACATGGAAAGGAACCAACAGAACACATCCCATGAATGGCCAGTACCAACTACGAGACCTGCGGATGGGGCCATCTTGGGCCTTCCAGCCTGGCTGACCTCTCAGGTGAGTACTGCCACATGACTAACCTGAGCAGAAACTGTCCTACCAACCCCCAGAACTGGAAAAGATAACATAAATTGTCCTTTCTTTTAAGCCAGAGTGTGAGGATTGTTAATGCAGCAAAGGCTAACTGATACGTATGTGTTCTGGGCAGGGTAGATGGCAGCTTGAAGTGTTTCTGGATTCTTCCTGTTAACATCCATTGCCCCGCAAAGGGCTGGTCTTCTAGCTGGCGCTCTAGAAATGTTGGTGTGACAGAGGGAAGGAAGGAGTAAGTGCCTGTTTGACCAGTGGCTTTTCAGAGGAACAGGGAAGACAGGTTGTATATTAGGAGGAGTGCCGGCTTCATAATAAATAAACCAAGGTCCCTGACTGGTAAAAGCCGGCCAGCATTATCTCCTACTTAATCCGTACAACAGCTCGGGAACCCGTGCTGTGCTGACTCCAAAAGCCCGGGCCTCTGACGCTCTGCTCTGTGGCCGGTCTGGGTGGCGTGGAAAGCCGGGGATCCCCTGATGCAACACCAAATGGCCAATGTATGGCCTGGGCGCTGATTTTCCCATGCTCTGAAATGTGTCCGAGGTGGGGCCCTCTCGGACAAGGCAGCCTGTAGCACAAGAGGATGGAAGGTCCGGCCTGGCTCCGCCCCGGGGCTGCAGGCCTTGCAGGTGTTGGGTAGGAGCCCCCACCCACCCAGATCCCCGCAGAAAGGGTTTCTAGAAGTGCAGACGGGCCGGCTGTCTAGTACTGCCAGAAGCTGAGTTTGCTTTTTTATGTCCTAATCAATCTGGCCGTGGGAGCAGGCCCAGGCAACGATTACTTCTCACGACCTCTCTGCCAGCCCCTGAGTGGGACATGTTATACATCCCGGGCACCCAGAGGACGGAGCCGTGGCTTCGATGGATGCGAAAGCCGCTTGCGGGGCCCTAATTGAGAGAGGGGCCTGTCACTGGGCCTCTGCCCCCGCCCCTCCCCCGGCTGACCTCTGATGGAGAGGAGCTTAATAGACACCCCATGGCCCAGGGCCGCGCAGAAATGACGGGGCCGTTGCGTAGACAGAACCTACTTTGCCATGTGGTGGAGAGAGCGGGGACCGTGGTGTCAGGCCTCGGTCCGAGGGCCTCGTCCTCGCGGGGGCGCCGAGGCGTCCTGACCTTCCGCGAGCCTCAGTGTCACATCTGAGATGTGACAGGAGAAAAAGGCAAGGCGTGGTGGCGCCCCCAGGACAGGGGAGGCTGGCTGGTGGGATGGGTTGCGGGGACCTATGGTTTCAACAGGTACGGGCCAAGCTGCGTCCTGTCGGTGGAGGACGAGGGCTGGGGACGTGGGGATCTGAACGAGGGAAGCCTTACTGGGCACTTACGGTGCCGGGGGCATATTGCCAAGAGCTCTGTGTGGACTGTCACGTGTCCGCTCTGTGAAGCCTGAGAGGTAGGCACTGTTATCCCCATTTTATAGATGGAGAGATCAAGGCTCAGGGAGCATAAGTGACTTGCCCAACGTCACAGAGCCCCCAGGTACCACACACACTGCAGCAGCCACAGTGACTGAAAGAAATACGCCAGGTCACATCACTTGTGGGCTCGGACCCTCCAGGGACCTCCTACTGCTCTGTAAGTAAAGGCAGAGCTCCTGGCCGTGACCTCCAAGGCCCTGCCCGACGTGGCCTCCCCTGTCTCTGCCCGTGTCCCTCCTGCCCGCTGTCACCTCATCAATCCGAGCTCTTTGTCTGGATGCCCTTCTCCAGCCCCTGCCTGGCTGGTCCTTCTTGGTGTGTAGGTCCAGCTCAGATGGTCCCTCCCTGAATGTTTGTCCCTTGTTGCCCTCTCACAGTGGGTGACTAACTGGCTTTCCGTTGATTGGTTTTGACTGCCTCCCCCAGACTGTGAGAGGGCCGGGGCCATGTGGATCTGGTCCCCTGTGTCCCCTGCCCTGAGCCCAGTGCCTGGCACATGCCAGGCACTCGAGGACTATTTGTTGAATGAATGAAAGATGCATACTCTTTAGTCTTCCAGATGGTCAAATGGTTCAATGCCACGAAGTCAGGCTCAGTCTTCACTATGCTGTGCGGCCTTGAACAAACACCTGCCCTCTCTGGGGCTGAGTCTTCTGTCCAGTGAGGAGGAGGGACTAGGTTCTCTCTAGGAGCCCATTCCAGGTAGGGCACCATCAGTCCAACATCAGTGACATTGGAGCTGACATGACTCAGTGGTGCCAGGCTACTGGCTTAAGCATCTACTTTCTGAGTCTGGTGAAACCCTGGGTGTGGTTTGGGCTTTGGTCTGATGGGTCTGGACGCCTGTGCTGGCAGGTCCCTGCATTATACTTCATGTAGACATTGTCCCTAATCTTCCCAGCAATTCTGAAAGGTAGATATCACCAAAACCGTTTGATATGAGCAAAGAGGCTCAGAGAGGCGAGACAAATTGCTTAAGGTCACACAGCTAGAAAAGAGCCAAGACAACATTAGAACCCATTTCACTGGACTCCAAAGCCTTTGCTCCTTAATCATCACCGAAATACTGGCAAATCTGAACCTGAGCCACATCAACTGCTGCAATTTATCTTGTCCGGGAATCAGTCTGCTTTCTCAACACCAAAGCCCGACTCAGCCACTGACAGCTGTAGACAGGCTTAGCTGAGGCCCACAGCCAAACAGCCTCCCAGACTTAGTGGCAGGCACCTAGTAGGTGCGCAGAAAACGCCGTTGAGTGAGTGTTCAAGTGTCCGTTGAATCTGTGGATGGTGGGGGTGGCCTGAGTCAGCAGGAGCCGCTGAGCTGAAAAAGCCTCTTGAAGAAAAATGAAATGCCTCTCCACTCACTTCCTACTTATTCCCAGAGGTGGGAAGAGGGAACCTGTCCAGGAATTTTATTTTCTGTTCATTCAAAAGCCGAACAATGTGGCTTTCTTGAGCTGTGTTTATTTATGTGACTGCATTCTCTTTCTGAAGACAGCTGAGGACAGAGTTCTCTTCCCAGGGCTCCAGTCCATGCCTGCTCCCCACCCCCACAAAAGGCGAGAAAGCCTCGCTCCTCTAGCTTCTTTCCCTAACAAACCCTTTGCTCCCCATGGTGATTATTGATTCATTGTCTCAGACCTCCAAATACACCCTTCTTTGCCCTGCTTTGTGATACTGGAGCTGGACCCTGTAAACAGGTCTCTCTTGCCAGCTGGAGCGATGTTAGGACTGTGTCAGTAGAGGGTGCTGGAGGGACACTGTAAGGTGACAACAGCAACAAGGCACCTCCCTTCCAAGTTCTGGGCCTCCTTCCTTTAAAGGAAAAAAAAAAAAAAGAGGCACCTGGGTGGCTTAGTCAATTGAGCAACAGACTCTTGATTTTGGCTCAGGTCATAATCCCAGGGTCGTGGGATCAAGCCCCGTGTTGGACTCAGTGCTAAGTGTGGGGCCTGCTTACGATTCTCTCTCTCTCTCTCTCTCTCTCTCTCTCTCTCTCTCTCTCTCTCTTTCTCCCTCTGCTCTGTCCCTCTCCCTTGCTCATGCTCTCTGTCTCTAAAATTAAAACAAAAACAAAACCAAAAACTCAGCGCAGGAGCCAAGACCTTAGTGGCCCTTGTGGACTAGCCCCAGATATACCCTTAGGCCCCACTCTCCATTTCTTCAGACCAGTGCTAGCCCACACTCTCTGGCAAGTTTCTTAGCCACTTAGAGGCTGAATGTTCTTGTGGTCACCACTCCCTCACTGAAAAGGTCTGAATCTCAGTTTGTTTTTTTTTTTAGGTTTATTTATTTTTGAGAGAGAGAGACAGAGAGAGTGGGGGAGGGGCAGAGAGCGAGAGAGGGGACAGAGAATCCCAAGCAGGCTCTGCACTGTCAGCACAGAGCCTGATGTGAGGCTTGAACTCACAAACTGTGAGATCATGACGTGAGCCAAAGTCGGACATTTAACAGACTGAGCCACGCAGGCACCCCAGGTCTGAATTTCGGTTTTGGGGGAGACCTTCTTTTCAGTCTTCAGTTCATTTGTTATTCACTCTCCCTCAGCCTGGACATAGTAGCTCCTCCCCACCCCTCCCAGAACATCCTTTCTTCTGGATGCTTCTTTCTTGCTACTCTGGGGTCCCTTAGAATCCTCTTTTAACCCTTTACTAGTCAACAATTATTTATATTAAAATTTCCATGTTCAACGTAGAGGTTATGAACTTTGTCTCTTGACTGGGTCATAATTGATATAGAATTGGAAGCAGGGGTAGTCCCAGGAGGCAGACCCTCAAATGTAGGATTTTGCTTGGTTTTGTTGTGCCCTGGGGCTTGAGCATGGTGCTGAGCTCCTTGTCACTTGGACATGGGATGCTAGTAATCCACAGCATAGTATCATCATAATTATATTATCCCCCGTGATGGATTTTGATTCAATGACAACTGAAGCAAGTGTCTTTGGAGCCCAGGTGACTACTGCACTTGACCACCACATCAGTAATTATGACTGCGAGGACTGTGGTGTGGGATGGATTCTTGAATGCACTGGAGCATTTACTAGAAAGAAAATGATAAGTTAATGTTATTTAATTCTAAGCTCAAATCATGGTTTGAGAACCACAGAGCTTCCATGGTATCCTTACCAGAATCTCTTATGTCATGTAGCCACAGATCTGATATTGCTGAAAATCAAACATAAATTTTAATTGTGTGGGTTGCAGAATTTAAACATCAGTTAAGTTTACAGCGTCACCAGTTTTTTCAGATGAGAGTTTCGGCACAAATTAGGAAAGAATGGGATCTTGAAACTTGGAATAGAGATATCTGGTTGGACTCAGATGAAATAAAAAATCACTCTGAGCCTCCTTTTACCAACAGGAAGACTTTATCCTCTTGTATCTGAGGAGACTAGTTTTCTTTTGTTTGAAAACCCTTTGAAAACTTCACCTGTGGCAGATGCCTTGAGAGGGGATGACCATTCTCCCCAAGACATGCACCCTTTGTTACTGTTAGATCTGTGATGAAGGTCAAATCTCAACATGCTCCAAGAGGTCAGGTGGGCACTATCATGATCTAGGAGGAGATAGTTGACACAACAGAAGAATGGCAACATTTTGGCTAATGGCAGGATTTGATATATTCCTGGGAAATATATATGGAAGTTGATCCTAAAGGTGGAACATAACACTAAATAATTTTGAATTCATGGTTGTGGACTTGGGATTTAATGTGTTAGCTTGTGCACCTGAAGGTGGATCCAACAGTTTACTTGGTTGGTTGACTGAAACTTGAACTTAAAGATGCCTTTTGTTTAATGAGTGGAGATGCCAGAACTTTTGTGGAATAAAGTGGAAGAGGGAACCCAAAGGCTTAAGGATATAGGGTGTTGTAGTGGATTTATCACGTGTGACCTGCACAGCCACCCCCAAAGTATGTTCCATGAAAATTCTCAGAAGACACTTTCCTAATAAGGTATTGAGAAACATATTCGTGAGATGAGAATCTACATCCTTAACATATTCTGTAAATGTTCAGCTTTGTAGCCCAGGTATTTCCAGGGGCATGTTGTTATTAAGATCGGCTTCCTGATTATAAGGGGATGATAGCATCCTGGAGTGGTAGAGGCTAAGCGGCGGTACCTAATAGCCAAAGACAAAGTTAGTGCGTTTATCAAAAAGGGCAGCAGGGATGTACCAGCAATCAGAATGCCTTTGCCCATAGGGATCTTTGGTGATGACTAATTGGTCAGTGTGTTTCTAGGAAGGAAATAGATGGATAGCCTACTAGAGAATTGCTTGATCTATATAGCAACCAACTGACCAACCGACCAACCAACCAACGTCTGGGGCTGGTGGCCAAAATGTGACTTGAATCACCATATTGGAGAGTTGTGACCTCTCATCAGTTTCCAGACCTATGCCAATTCACATATCAGACCCCCTTGAAGAGGCAGGCAGGCCTATTGAAGAAGTCTCCTGCAGCAGTGCTATAAGTATATATCACAAACTCTTCCTCTAAGATTTCACCAAAAGGACCAGTGGCCATTTACTAGAGCGACCACACTTGGTAAAAGAAGGTACCCAAACTTTGGAGATTACTAGACCCTGCTCTGAATTTATGATAATTCTTGGGAATGCAAAATAACACTGTGGCCTACCAGTGAAAGTAACAACTTAGGTATTCAGGTGGTAGATATTTAACCCAAGTGCGTCCAGTGGATCATTCCCCCAGTTTCTGAGCACATAATTGAAGTAGACATACTTGGCAAACCGAAGAATCCCCATTTTGCATCTCTGACTCATGAAGTGAAGAGAATTATGGAAGGAAGCATTAAATGGAAGTTCCTGAAACTTCTGTCTACCATGATAGTAAACTGAAAGCACTTCTCTATCTTGGGAAATTTCAGATATTGTTGAAGGCTGGAATCACAGAATTGGTGATTCCTATCCCATTCTCATTTAGCTTGCCTGTTTGGCCTGTGCAGAGGTTGCATGGGTTTTGGAGAATGATTAGATTACTGTATGCTCCACTGGGTGATGACATCCATTGAAGCTGCTGTCCCAGGCATGGTGTCCTTAGCAAAGCAACTTAGTATAGCACTTGATATGTAGCCACTGACCTAGCTACTGCCGTTTTCCCACACCAATTGGGGAAGATCACCAAAAAACAGTTTGCTTTTACCTGGAAGGACTAACAGTATACCTTCACAGTCTTGCTTCAGAGCTAAATCAATTGTCTTGTTTTCTGCCATTGTGTAGTCTACAGATGATGTGATCATCTTGACATTCTACAAAGCACCACACTGGTGTGTTCCACTGACGACAAGCTGACTGCATCTGATGAATAGGAAGTAGCAACTACAACATATGTGAACAAGGTAGTGGGAAATAAATCCCACAAATTTCAGAGGTCTTTTACCTCAGTGAAGTTTCTGAGGGTTCAAAGGTGTGGAATGTGTTGAGATATCCCTTCCAAGGTGAAAGTCAAGTTGCTGCACCTTATACTACCAACCTTGAAAAAAAGAATCAAAACACTTGGGTAAGCTTTTTGGATTTTGGAGGAAACTTGACATTTGGGTGTGTGCTACTTTGACCCAATGGCAAAATCTCCATAAAACTGTGAGTTTTGAGTGGGGACCATAGCACAAGAAGGCTCTACAGCAAGTAAAGGCTTCAGTACAACTCCTTCTACCATTTGGTACTTATAATTCAGTAGATGCAATGATTCTCAAAGGTTTCATAGCAAATAGGGATGGTGCATAGAGTCTTGGGCAAGGCCCCAAAGGGGAACCACAGGGCAGACCTCTAGGATTTTAGAGTAAATATATTATTTCTTATGCAGACAATACTTTTTTCCCCTCTGAGAAACAGCTTCTAGTTTGCTATTAAACTGTCGTAGAGACTGAATGCCTAACTATAGGACATCAGGTGGCCACACAGCCTGAGATTTTCATTTAAGAGTCCCTTGACACAGCTAGCCATAAATTTAGCTTTGTGGAGCAGCAATCTATCATCAGGTGGGAGGGGTATAAAAGAGACCATGCTTGGGCAAGTCTGGAAAGTATGAGTAAATTGTATGAGTCAGTGGTTCAGATTTCTGCTTCACTGCCTCCTATTTCTCAAATCATGCCTATGGCTTCATGAGGAGTTCCTTATGACCAGGGGACTGAGAAATAAAAATCCAAGCCTGGTTTACAAATGATGCTGCAGGATAGGCTAGTACCACCCAAAATAGAAGACTGCAGCATTACAACCCCATCAGGGGTGACCCTGAAGGACAATGGTAAAGAAAGATCTGTTCAGTGGGCAAAACTTTAAACAGAATATTTGGTTGTCTGTTTTGAAATTAGAGATGGCTAGAAGTATGGATCTCTGTATATTTATGAGCAATTATTCATGGTATGGTTTGGCTGGATTGTTAGGGACTTGGAGGAAACATAATTAGAAGATTGGTGACAAGGAATTCTGGGGGAAAAGGTATATGGATGGACTCTTCAGAATGGGAATAGACTGTGAAGATTTGTGTTCCTTGTGAATGCTCACTAAAGGGAGTCAAGTGCAGTGCAGGCTTTCAATAATCAGGTGAACAATATGACATGCTTTGTGGTTATCAGTTAGCCTCTTTAGCCAGCTGTCCCTGTGCTTATCCAATGGTCCCATGAATGAAGTGGCCATAGTGGCAAGAATGGAGGATATGCATAGGCTCAATAACATGAACTTCCCCTTATCAAGAGCTGCCTTGGATACCACCATTGCTGGGTGCTCAGTCTTCCAAGAGAAGAGATCAACATGAGCCTACAATATGGCTCCATTCCCTGGATGGACCAGACATCTACCTGACGGCAGACTGATTTCATTGTACCTCTTCTATCATGTAGGGGGCAGAAATTCTTCCTTTATGGACTAGAATCATCTTCAGGATATGGATTTGCCAATCCTGACTGTAACGCTTTTGTCCATACCACCATCCATGCATTTACAGAATGCCTCACTCACCATTATGGTATTCTACCTAGAATTGCCTCTTCTCAAAGAACTCATTTCAAAACAAAATAAATGCAGGGGTGAGCTCATTGTTATGGAATTAACTGGTTTTACCACATACGTCATCATCTGGAAATGAATGGCTATTTTAAAGTGGAAAGGCTTACTGAAGGCTCAAGTATGGTGCCAGTGGAGAGGCAAACCCATATTTTGACAATATATGCTTTGATGCAGGTATCATCATATAGTGCTGTTTCCTTTATTGTTAGAATACATGGGTCCAGTAATCAAGGCATGGAAACGGAAGTGGTTCTGTGTTAGTCAAGGTCTAATCAGGAGACAGAAACCACACCAAATTAACTAGAGAGGAATAAAAGAGAACTCTAAAGCATACCACGAATTGAAGGAGAGTATGCAATGAATCAAACATGGAAAGGAGGGAGGATCCTCCCCATGGCTGAGGAGGATACAGAACACTGGAAAGGTGCAGCCCATTGACTGGCAGAAAATTTCACTAGGTTGTCCAGGCCAGAGATGGTCAAGGTTAATGGGCAGAGAATTGCTGAGGTGCTGATTCAATCTAGAAGCTGCCCATGGAGGTTGCTGTTGAACTTGCTGGGAAGCCAGCTGGGGTACTGGCTTCAATAAATTTCTCACTGAGTTGGGGGGAGGGCAGAGAATAGGGAACACCATTGGGAAAATGCTTGGAAGTGAGCCAGGGATCCCAACAATCTTGCCTTTGGGAAGCCAGCGGTGGGAGTGCTGCCGATCCCACTAGGAATGTGCTCCATTGAGTGCCCTGCACACATCTAATGCTTCAGGAACAAGAAAAAGTATGCTGGACTCAGAAAGAGGGTCTACCAGTGCCACCTATTGACAAAGATTAACATCATGCTTGCAAGGGAAAAAGGTTCTAGTACCACAAGCAGGCCCCGAAGGGTGGACTTAGAGCTGGGAAGCCATAAATGACAACTGGCGCACGCCCCTTTCACTATTGTTCTTCATCACCCACTTGCAGAAGTTTTGCTTCTTGTCTCAGCAAATTGGAGCTCTGCTGGCTTGGAGACCTTTGTTCCCAAGAGGGGCATACGAGAGGATGCAACAATGGTTCCAGTGAAGGGAAGGGTGAGACTGCTCTCTAGTCATTTAAGGCCCTTGTGTCACAAACAGACATCGAAGCTAAAAAAAGGGTTTCTGTCCTCGGTGGAATGACTGATCCTGATTGCCAAGGGCTGATGCTAAGCAATGGAGGCCTGGAGGACTTTGTTTGGAACTTTGGATTCTCTGGAACATGTCTTAGGACTTCCATGTTCAATTGTAAAGGTTCGTGGAACACTTCAGCAACCCAACAAAACAGGATAGTTGAAGACTCCTATGACTCGGGAACACAGTTTTGGCTCACTCTTCCCGGTAAAAAAACCCCAACTAACTGCACTCTTCCCGGTAAAAAAAAAAAACCCCAACTAACTGAGGCTCTGGTAGAGGGTGGGGAAAACGTTGAATGGGGAGTGGAAGAAGGAAGCCATGTATATAAATAATAGCTTTGTGACCGATTACAGAAATGAGAACTCTTGTCGCTTTGCATATTTTCTCTGCTATTGTTATATTTTCAAATATATATTTATGTTAACCATTTTCTTCTTTCCTCTCCTTTCCATTATTATTTATATGCAGGCTATTAGAGGTTGACTTTATAAACAAAATAGTCAGTGTGACTGTGCTGAATTTGAGGAGTCATTCATATAGCTGGTGATGAATACAGTGGTGTTGCAACTATGTATTTCATTTTGGGGCAAGCGCAAGACCTTCCTTATTTGTACCAAGGACAACTGTGTCTTGTTTTTTTGTTTTTTTATTAAAACATTTTTTTGTTATTAAAAAATAAACAAAAATCTTTATTTGTTTTTGAGAGAGAGAGAGATAGCGTGAGCAGGGGAGGAGCAGAGAGAGAGGGAGACACAGAATCCAAAGCAGGCTCCAGGCCCTGAGCTGTCAGTACAGAGCCCAACACAGGGCTCAAACTCACAAATTGTGAGATCATGACCTGAGCTGAAGTCTGATGCTCAACCGACTGAGCGACCCAGGTGCCCCGACAACTGTATCTTGTTAGGTGGGAATATAGAGTTGCTGTGTTGTGAATAGAAGCTCAAAAGTGTGTAGAAGGTATATGTAGAAGCTGATTAGCCAAAGGCAAGGACTACAGCAGCTATCACTTTATTGTCTCTCAGCTCTGAGTCCACCCTTCTTCGCCCTGCATTGTGATACTGGAGCTGGACCCTATTAACATTTCTTCTTCACGAGCTGGTGCAATGTTAGTATCTGTTAACAGAGGGCACTGGGGGGATATTGCAAGATGATAACATTGGGAGGCACCTTTTTTCCCTTCTTCCTGTGTTGGACCTCCTTCTGTTTTCTTTCATCTGGTTTGGGAGCTGTCCAGTAACATTCAGAGCAGTGGCCATCAGGAACCAGCTCCACTGTGCCCTCAGGCTATGCTCTCCTCACTAATAGTGTTCACTTTTACAGGCCAGCTTCAGCCACAGCCTTAGTCGTGGTGAGGGGTAGTAAGTTTTCTCTACATTTGCTATTCCTGTGTGTTTTAGAGTCATCTTTTATTCCTTCTAGTGATTAACCCCCTTTTATTAATGATCACTTCTTTACATTACAATGTCCATGTTCAACTTACTGGTGTGCTCTCTGTTTCCTGAGTGGACCCTGGCCCAAATACTCTCTATCCTGATATCTAGTCTCCTTTGCTGCTTCCATCCCCGTCCTTGGAAGATTTGGGCTCCCTCTTGTTCTTCTCATCTCAACCTTTCTCCTCACCTCTGCTCTTTCAGATCCCTCTTTTAAGAACAACCCAGTTACTGTGCAAAGACAAGGATGTGGCATCCTCTCAGGATGCTTTGCAAAAAGGTGAGATTTCACAAAGCTGGTAGAGTGGTAAGAGCCTGCACCTTGGGAGCAGGATGCCTGGATTCTAGACCCAGCTCAGTCACTGACCCATGTGTTTTACAGGTGGGAAAATGGAAGAGAAGTTGTAGTAAATAACTACTCACCTCCAAGCTGCTCTAATCAGCTGTCAAGGGTCCCCTCTGCCTTAGTTCCCATTCTTTTATGTGTTCCTCATGAGAACCCTTTTCTCATGGGTTGGCCAGATAGGTCGTTGTCGTCTTCTTCTTCTTCTTCTTCTTCTTCTCCTTCTCCTTCTCCTTCTCCTTCTCCTTCTCCTTCTCCTTCTCCTTCTTCTTCTTCCAATTAACATAATGGCTCTCAACTTGGAGCAGTTTTGCTTATCAGGGGTCATCTTGTTGTCACAGTGGGCGTGTCCTGTGTGCTACTGGCATTTAGTGAGTAGAGGGCAGGGATACTGCTGAATATCCTATACCACACAGGACAGCTCCCCACAATAAGGAATTATCTGGCTCCAAATATGAACAGTGCTGAGCCTGAGCAGTCCTGAATTAATAGGTTTAGAGAGGGGAAGTGACTTGCCCAGGTTTACACAGAAAGTGAGTGGCAGAGCTTGGGTGACAGCCCAGGTACCCTAACTCTGAGCTGGGGTCTTTTCAACTCTTACCCTCACTCATTCTTCTCCCTGCTGCAAGGATAGGAAAAGAGAGGGGGAAGCCAGTGAGGTCTTTCCCCAGAAATACTGTGCCTATAGGTGGATGGCATTCTCCTCTTGCCACCCCTGCCCTGCCAAACCCCAGTCATTTCTCAATGCAACCATCTGCTTTCTCAACTCCCGTTCTGAGCTGCTGGGAAACCGCTGAGAACACTGTGCTCAGTGAGTCCTGGCAGCATTGCCAAGGAGTAAGTGCCAACGTAAGCTGGCTCTACCACCGTCCATCCTTCCTCTGACCTTCCTGCAGTCTGCTCCCTCTCTCTTCACCTTCAAGGACTATTCAAGTCCTCCACCCTCCCCAAGCCCACTCCCACCAACTGTCGACTCCTTCACTCTCAAGAGGTAACTGACTTCCGAGAGTACTCCCTTTTCTCCTACAGTTAAACCTATTGTCAATCAGCTCAGGAACAGAAATTTTCTCTCCTGGTGGAAGGCCAATTTCTTCTTGTCCTCTGGATCTGTTCATTTCTGCCTGTGCAGGGGGCTGTCCCTAATAAGTACTCTCTTTCTCTTTCTCTCTCTTAATCGCTCTCCCACTTGTCAGCTCCTCCAATTCCACCACTAAGGTTTCCCTGTGTAGAGTCTGCTCAAATCTCCCCCCTAATTAATTCTAAAATGAATTCTTTTCTTGAAATCCTCAGGCCCTTTGAGCCACCTTCACTTCTTCCCCTCTCATCCACATACTGTTCCAGCTGCCTGGATTAGCCACTCCCTATGCCCATTCCAGCTACAAAACTCCTACTCATTCTTCAACCCAACTCAAATGTTAGCTTTTCTGAGATGCCATAGCAGATGCTTTAATGTCCCACCTCATCTGCCCTCAACTTTCTGAGTTCTACAGGCAACTAAGGCAACTCTGGGTATGCTGACAGTGCCCTGCCTCAAATGCTTGAATGCCTCAAATGCTTGAATCTTCTTTCTCTGGCACCTGGAGAACTTGTTTTTTGGTGTGACAGGTGTGTGTAGTAGGTCCCACCTAGAAGTACAGGGGGCAGGAGGAGTTAAGGCCCTGAGAGTCAGTGGATAAATGCCATTTCCCTTGCTCCAGGAGGATTGCCCTGAATCATCTTCCACATGATCCTCAGAGCATCCCCAGCAGGACTGAGTCCCAGGTACCCATCGCTGTGACTCACTCATTGATCCATGTGTGATTGGCTTTTCTCTCTTGCATGATCAGTCTCTCCAATCCCTCACCTGGGCTCATCTCCCAGATAAACTATTGACACCAGAGCCTCTGTTTCAAGGTCTGCTTTTGGGCACCCATCCTCAGACTTCTGCCTGCCATACCTGCCCCACACCAGCCCCACCTGCCGCACACCTGCTCCACCCCTGCTCCACCCCTGCCCCATCTGGCCCACACCTGAACCCCCTGCCCCATACCTGCCCCATACCTGCCCCACACTTACCCCACACCTGCCCCATATCTGCCCCACACGTGCCACCCACCTGCCCCACCCCTGTCCCACCTGACCCCCAAGGGAGTTCATGCTTCTTCTCCTGCTCCCTGGTGTCTATTATTGTATTTCTTGAGGCAGAGTCTATCTTTTGTGATAGACCCTGAGCCCTTCAAGGGTAAAGAACAGCTCTTACTCACCTCTGTGTCCCCCTTCACCTGCACATTCCTCGGCCATCCCTGACCACAAGTGTTTGTTGAGTGAGTGTGTGAGAAAGTGAATGGATGAACGACAGTCTCCAGGGCGCCTATCCAGGGTGACAGACCTTGCAGAGTTAGTCATCCCATCAGTGTGGCCCTTTCAAGCAGCCTCTCCTCCCCATCAGGCCTATCTCTTGCCCCCCCTGCCAGGCTCCGTGGCCCCTCACTCTGCCAGCATCACAGGTTCCGTCCTCTGTAACACAGTGGGCTCCCAGGACCCCTCCTGCCAGAAGAAGTCCCAGATAAGGACGTGCGCCTCTCGAGGGGAGATTCTGACGCCGGTTAAATAAAGGTTACTGGAACTGAATGAGATGCTATTATAATGTGACATAATTCAATGCCACCTTCCAGCGATGTCGCTTTGGAGGGATAGATTTGTCCCAGCTGGACTCCAGGGCACATTCAGAAGCACTCAGAGCACCCACCTGCTGCTTCTGATGTGAGCAGCCTCAGGAAAGGGTAATTTCTACAAATCAACTTATTCAGCCCAAATGCATGGAGCCAAGTTTCCAGCAGGAGGAATTAAAATCGTTGCTGAGGAAGTGGAGCATTGTGCCAAGCCAAGCAGTGGTGTAGACCACGTCTGACTTTGAGACCCCTGGGGGAACAGGGTGCTCAGAGCACATCCATGATGCCTCTTTCTTAGGGTTAGTCTTGGCAAAGTGCTTGACACCATGCCTAGCCAAAGTTCTCAAAACACAGTAGCTAGAGTGCATGCAGGGCAAGTAGCTGTAAATCTATAAATTAGTGTGTTCTTCAGGGACTGGCTGTAGAATCCATCCCACTGACTGGATGCAGGAACACAAGAGGGCTTGTTCATGTAGAGGAGAAGGTGGGTTTGTCCAAGTTGAAAGAAGCCTGGAGAGGCACAGAAACTTAGATCTCACAAAAGAACGCAGTTAGCAAATTTTTATTGTGTTGATTATAGTAGAAATTATTCTTATGTGGCTAACAGCAATTATGTTTGAGGACAACAATTCATGTGCTAATGCTGGCTAAACTGATTACAATGATATGGCAAAGCTCATGTCACTAGATCAATTGCAAAAAAATGTTAATGGAGAACCATGATCAAATGACTGTTACGTGTATAAGAAATGAGTATGACATCAGAGAGATGGAAGAGGGAATGATGGCACTGAGTGTATGCAGCCACCCTGGAGCACTCACTGGGGTTGGAACTTGATATCAAATGGGATGCAGTACGTGAAACAACATCCCCCAAATCCCTCAGCAAGTGAGTGGAGCCCAGACTCCAACCCAGCTGTCTGAAGCCGAGGCTCTGACCAGTCATCAAAGTTGGTCAACACCATGTCTTTGGACTAGACCTTACCAGACCTTTCTAGCCCAGCAATATTGGGAGACAGAGCAGCCATAAACTGAGGAGTGTAGATAGCTGGGGTGAGGAAACCTTCCCTGCAGTCCTGATGGTCTGCACAGGAAACATAACCAGGGACCATGACTGCAAGGCCAGATGGATGGATGTGCCAAGTTATGGGCTTTCCGGCTTCCTAGAATTATGAAATCCTTGCAAGCTGTCCCCTCAGTAACCATCAGTAGGGGCACACCCACTTCACATGGATGCCAGAGCTTTGTCTTCTTAGAAGTTATGCCCAGGTGGCTATGACCACAAATCTGTGAGTGGAGATGAAACAACTTAGGATGCACACAGTTTTGAACTGGGATAAAATGCCAGCTAAATATTTGTCCTAGATTTTCTCTCTTGAGTAATTGAATTATGAGATGCCAGTTTTTTAAGTATGAGCGATGTAGTATCAGTCACAGAATCTATTGCCTGAATAGTCAGACACACACACACACACACACACACACACACACACACACGTGTACATGTGCATGTGCATGCACAAATATCTTTTGAGGCTATTTTCCTTCTCCAAGAACCTTGAATGGTTCTTTTTTTTAAATCAAAAAAAATGTTTATTCACTTTTTGACAGAGACCGCGCGTGAGCGAGGGAGGTGTAGAGAGAGAGGGAAACACAGAATCCGAAGCAGGGTCCCGGCTCTGAGCTGTCAGCACAGAGCCCAACACGGGGCTTGAACTCACAAACCGTGAGATCATGACCTGAGCTGAAGTCAGCCACTTAACCGACTGAGCCACCCAGGCGCCCCATTGAATGGTTCTTAAGAAGCAGACAAAGTCTCCAAACTCAAGAAAGTATTTTTTTCTGGAACCTGTGAATGCCATACATAATTGTAATCTTGTTCCTCCAGCATCCCTTCCTACCCCCAGCCCTATCTTGCCCTGAAGTTTCTGTCCCCTAAACTGAAGAACAAATATTAAGGGATATTTACTCTTGGCTCTCTGGGGTGCTCAACTTCTTGGGGTCTTTTCTGAGCCCATCTCTTTCATCCCCTTCCAAGAAATGGAGACACAATAGAAACATTGAGGTCTGGGGGCGCCTGGGTGGCGCAGTCGGGTAGGCGTCCGACTTCATCCAGGTCACGATCTCACGGTCCGTGAGTTCGAGCCCCGCGTCAGGCTCTGGGCTGATGGCTCGGAGCCTGGAGCCTGTTTCCGATTCTGTGTCTCCCTCTCTCTCTGCCCCTCCCCCGTTCATGCTCTGTCTCTCTCTGTCCCAAAAATAAATAAACGTTGAAAAAAAAAAAAAATTTAAAAAAAAAAAAAAAAAAGAAAAAAAAAAAAAAAAGAAACATTGAGGTCTGAACTCACCTACTGAAATGGTTTCATACTGTTTCAGTACCATGGACAGAGCACCCCCACTTTTGGAAGAGCCTCCAGTTCCATTTTGACAAGTTTAGGAAGGAAAAAGGGGAAGCTTCCTGCTAATGGCATCAGGACATGAGGACACCCAAGTTACATAAAGAAGCATCGGACAGTGCTTCATCTAGACTGATCACAGGCTCACAGGTTCTTTGAATCCTCCAATTGAAGATTTCAAATCTATGCATATTTTGCCCTCTATCATACCCACAATTGTTTCAACATAAAATACAAAATAATGGACATTTTCCATGTTTCTGGAGTAAAACTGGCACAGAGGAAGGATGCTCTATGCCTATCCTATGGCTTCTTGTACTGCTGGGCACATGGCCAATATTCCTTTGGCGTGCATGCAAGCGTGTGTGTGTGTGTGTGTGTGTGTGTGTGTTGGGGGGGGTACACTGCCTACAGGGTGAAGTTCAGATATTTAGCTTGGAATTCGTATAATTATCCACCATTTCCTCCTTTTCTTCCCCCACTTTCACCCCTGATCCACCCTCACATCTAACACAAGAACTACACACGACATACACACATCCCACACATACATAGGATCCTTTGGGCCCTGGATTCAGTGTTCTCAGGTTGTACTATTTTTCCATGAGAGAAGTGAGTCCCTCCACCACTGCCTTCTCTGATCCTGCCTGTGATTGCAGACATGTGTCCTGCACTCTGAGATGAAGTCCATACCATCCAGCAGAAAGCAGGGCAGTGGCTTTGCTGTTTTTAAGTAGTAAACCAAGGCTGGCCCCCATTGATTTATTTTATTCTTTGAGTCTTACCTCCAGGCATGGGCTCTTCATCATTGATTGCAATGAGTAGACTGAGGAGAGTATGACTGTTCAGATAAGCTGCAGTTGGAAAGCAAAGAGTTGAGCTTTCAGGGGATTTTTTTTCTTACCCTGCAGTATAATTGTGGCTCAGTGAGCCTTCAATAGCACTAGAGATTCTGTGTAAGCTGAGGCCTCCAGCCTACACGCTGAATGCTAAATCTCTTCCATCTACTCTACCTTGGGCTGGGGTCTCCAGGAAGCTCCTTGGGGTGGATAGAAGAACAATAGCTGGTCCCTGTCAGCATCATACATGGTCCTGACCATGAGAGGTTAGATCAGGAAGGTATAGTTCCCACACCAATTGGTCAACAGCCCCACTGACACCTGCTCTAGGGCTGCAGGGCTTGCTTGGACATCACCCCCTGGGTGAGCTCCTTGGGGAGCTCAGTCTTGGGGCTGGCGGATGAATCACCAATGGAGGCCCAGAGAGGGTGTGTGATTCCACTGGGCCTTACAGTCCGACAGAGGATGGGTTAGAATAGAACCCAGGACTGCTGATGCTGGCCTGTCGGACCAGGACTTGCCATCCAAGTGCCCTGCCAGTGTTAGGGGTCAGGAGATGTTTCCTGGGGAAAGAGCTTCACTCATGATAAGAACTGTACCTGGAGGTGGAATCCAAAGGAAAGGATTTGGCCAACCCCGCCCCATCCAGGTCCAGGCACCCGCAGGCCGTTCCTTTTCCAGCTCCACCCAATGCTGTCCTCCAGAAATGCCCGGCATCAGTGAGGAAAGTTTCACCTGAAAGTAACAACAAACAGGCTAAGCAAAAAAAATTTGCTGGCTCAGCTGAGAACAGCAGGGGTAGGTGTACCCAGACCCCATTTCTCCAACATTCTCTCCTCTCTGCCTCCTCCCCATGTCGTCTTCACCCCTGGCCTCCACCACCCTCCCTCCCTGGAGCCAGAAAAAAAGGGTAGGTATATCTGGGAGCTCCTTTGGAGGAGAGGGGAGGAGCCCTTTCCCAGAACCCCTGGCAAACATCTGGCCTTTCATTGGCCTGAACTGGGTCATGTGCCCTTTCCTGAGCCAATTAGATATCATCAGGATGGGTGGGGCCAGACTACTTAAACTAACCAGGCCCCACCCCTGGAGCTGAGGGTGAGTCATTCAGACCACATGACTGAGAGAGTCACAGGGTAGTCCCCAAAGGAGAGTGGGGTGGGCTTTGTGGGAGGAGGTGAGTGGGAAGCTGGGGAGGCAGGAAAGCTTTGTGACAGAGGCCACCTCCTGCGATGACAGGTAGCGTCCAATTAATGAGAGGTCCTCCCTGCAGCTGCGGTCCCACCTGGCGTATCCTGCCTTAAACCCTAGCCTGCTGAGTGCTATGTCGTCCCCCTGTGCCGCCATACTGGCTAATGACCCTATTGATTTGCCCTGGCTGTGCCCTTCCACTGGGATTATCAACCACCCCCCCCCCCCCCCCCCGCCTTTTATCCTATAGATTGAGGCTCAAGCTCCAGCTTTTGCAACTGCGAAATGGGTCACCTATGCTGGGGGCTCCCGCAGCACCTCACTCCCAATTTGATGCTCCATTATGGTCAGCGTGACTATCATCCCCCACACTGCCCCCAATACACACGGAGTTTCCAGCTCCTTGAAGGTGTTGAAATAAATTTCTAGGCCCAAGATGGAGCTGCTCTAGACTAGGGTTCCAGGTCAGTAAACCAAAGCTCAGGAAACTCAGAGTCTAACTTTCCTGTGTTTGTAGTGTTTCCCTCCATGGGAAATGTAGTATGTCCAGGCAGTCAAGCCTCGCATGCGAAGCCAACTCTGGGCTCTGTGCTCATTTTCTTGTTCCTTATTCATTTTCTGTTTTTTCCTTTTTCTCATTCCTTTATTCTTTATCCTATAAAAGCTTTCTGCCTTCCGCCCAATTTTGCAATTCTTTGGACCCTTGGCCGCAGACTGCTTGCTTTGTGAAGTGTTAAATAAAGTTTGTATCACCTACATTGTCTTCTTTACAGCCATTTTTTTAAACAAAGGTAAAAAACTGGACAAGTCTTAATTAATCTCTTCATTTCCAGCCTCTAGGTACTGTCTGGCTTAGGCCAGGAAGTCAATAAATATTTGTTGAATTAATGAAAATAAGTCTGTGTTGAAGACATGACTTCTGTGCAGTTGTTTGCATTTTAATAAAGGACAAAGCCTCAAGCCATAGGAATGACGCTCCAATGGTAGAATTTCAGGCACCAGTAAACTGGGGACAGAAACTTCCTCTATTGTTTAGTGCCTGGAGAAAGAACGGCAGGTGGAATTTTCCATTCACGGCTTTTCAGTGCAAAAACAATCACATGGTCTCCTGAAAACATAAGTGTCATGGAAACAAATGTGTTTCCCTTTGGCTTTCTGGTGGGAGGAAACTTCTCTAGTCCCGTCAGGTTTTCTGCCCTGGTTCTGGTTGACAGAATGTTCCTTCCTGACATCACTGTGAATTGTGAAAATGATGCATTGATTGACCCTCCTCAGCTCTCTCACCCCACAGCCACCAAGCCCTGCCTGTCAGCCCTGCTCTGCCTGGTGGGGGAAACCTATTGCGAAGCTCAGACATTTCCACGTCAAGCCCACTGACCTGGCTGCTGCTTCTAAGCTGACCTGGGGCTCAACCTGACCACTGGGTCCTGCCCTGGTCCTCTGGCCGAGCCCGCCGGTGCCCCAGCTCTATGCACCAACACCATCTGTGTTTTCAAGCCAGTCCCTTTTAGCCCACGCACCACTCTGCCCCAGAGCAATCCTCAGGAGCACAAAGCCGACTGGGTCCCCCCCATCCCCACCTTTTCCCTGGAAACCCTTCCCAGGCTTCACAGCGTCCTTATATCATGATCCAAATTATTTAGCCCTGCACCGGCCACGGGAAGGCATGGACATTAGCCAGGTACACACCAGACAACATCCCTTTTCCTGTGGAGCCCTCCTGACTGAGCCTATTTATATCTCTGCCCACGGCCCTTAGTTACTGGCCCCCTGGTCTGTCTCCCCCACTAAACCTTAAGCATCTCCAGGTCAGAAGCCGAGTCTGATTTTCCGTGTCCCCAGCACCCGGCAGCAGAAGAGGTGTCAGTGTGTGTTTGTGGAGGGAACGAATGAATGAATGACCTTACTACTGTTAAGATAACAACGGCCACAATTGCAGGTCTTATTTTTGGAGCATACCCCGTGTACTAGGCACCGCGCTGGGCAATTTGCCTGTAGTTATTCACCGTAGCTTCCCACCCCCTTCTGAGTCTGGCACGATTACTGGATCTGTTCTACGGATCAAAGACCTGAGCTCAGGGATGTCTGGCTCCAACCTCCTCATTTACTGAGGATCTACTAAGTACCAGGTGCTGTCCTGTGGTCTGGGGAACAGAGGCCAAGTCCTGGGCTCACGGAGCTCCTGTTGTAGTGTAGGGGGTGGGGAGGGGGACAAACAATAAACAAATACATGTGTCGAGCATGTCAGGGCTGATAAGTGCTGTACAGAAAAACAAAGCAGGCTCGGTGGGCATATCAGTTTGCTCAGGCTGCCAAAACAAAATACCACAGTCGTGGCTTAAGCCACAGAAATACTTCTCACAGTTCCGGAGGCTAGAAATCCAAGATCAAAGTGTTGGCAGATTCGGTTTCTTTGAGGCCTCTCTCCTTGGCTTGCAGAGACGACTGTCTTGCTGTGTCCTCACGTGGACTTTTCGCTGTGTGCACACACCCCTGTCGTCTCTCTGTGTCCTAATCTCCTCTTCTTAAGAGGACACCAGTCAGATTGGGTTAGGGCCGCCTAACTGCCTCATTTGAATTTTCTTACCTCTTTGAAGCTGCCGTCTCCAAGTATAGTCACTTTCTTAGATACTGGGGGTTAGGGTTTCAACATGTGAATTTTGGGGGGGCAGATTCAGGGGGTCAGAGAGCGATACGCTGGGGTGGGTAATCCTCGGAGGATGTCTCAGCTGACACTTGAATGAAATGATGGGAAAAACCTGGTTAGAGCAGAGAGAAGCAGAAGCAGCGGGAACAGCAAGTGCAAAGGCCCTGAGGCTGGGGATGTGCACAGCCTGTTTGAGGATGGCAGGTCACTGTGGTTGTTGCTGTGTGAGTTGGGCAGAGAAGGGGATAAAGTCAGAGGGGCAGACACACGCACACACACACACACACACACACTCCCTGAACATCCTCCGAACTTAGTGGCTTCAAGTGAGGGACTCCTCCCTTCTCTATAAGTACCTAGATCAATGCCTGTGTTGTGCAGATGGGGAAACTGAGGCCCAGAATGGGAAAGGACCTGCTCAGAGAGAGCACTTCTCTCTCTGGGGAGGTGTGTGGGTGCCGCTGATGCTGGCAAAGCTCAGCTGATGGGAAGGACGTGAGAATTGGGATTATTCTCATCGTTGTTACTGTTACCTCTGTGCAGAAACGACAGCAGATCGGGCAGGTCCAACTGGGAGAAGAGAAGCTGAAGTGTAAGAGGCTTGGGGTGACTGCTCCCCAGGAGAGAGCGATTCTCCTTCACAGGCCGTGCCTCACCATGTTGCCCTGCTGTTCTTCTCTTTGGTCAGTTCATTAAGCAGCATCTGTCCTGTCCCAGGAGCCACGTGTGGGGTGGCCTCGGTCACTCTGAACCTGCTGCCTGGCCTGGAAAGCGCCAGATTCCAGCGCCACGATCACCATGTACTGAACCTGGAATGAAGGTGCCGGAAACTTTGTGGCTGCCCCCGCACCACCCGCTGCAGTTCCTACAGTGACCCCTCGAGGGAGGCAGTGTGCAGATGACCCTGTTTTACAGATGCGGTGATTGAGGCCCAGAGAGGTTAGGCTGCCTGAGCAAGGCACCCAGCTGGTGAGCAGGAGATGGGATTTGAACCCACGTCCACGGGGCTTCAGAGGGCACCAACCCTAATGCCCGGCATCCTCAGCTCTCAGTCTCCCAGGTGCTGCCCACCACTGCCATCTGCCACACTTGGGAGAGTCGCTTCCCTTCTCTGGACCTCTGAGGCTCAGAGAGGTTCAGGAACTCACCCAAAGCCACACAGCTGGGAAGGACAGAGCTGGGGCCATAATGCCCCAAATCCCTACCCTCATCTCAAGCAGCTTCCCCTCCCTCCATGCTGCCTGCCACCCATTTCTGGCAGTTCCTAGAACACGTCCTGCTCCTTCAGGTCTGCCCTGCCTCTTCCTAGAACATTCTTCTCCCTTCCCGCCCCTCCCCCAGTCCACTCCCCACAGTGTACACACAGAGCTTTCAAAAAAACTTTTTTTTTTAAATGTTTTATTTGTTTTTGAGACAGAGAGAGACAGAGCATGAACAGGGGAGGGGCAGAGAGAGAGGGAGACACAGAATCCGAAATGGGCTCCAGGCTCCGAGCTGTCAGCACAGAGCCCGACGCGGGGCTCGAACTCACGGACCGCGAGATGGCGACCTGAGCCGAAGTCGGACGCTCAACCGACTGAGCCACCCAGGCGCCCCACGAAAGAGCTTTAAAAACGTGCCAGTGACCTCACAACCCACTTACACCTCTCTTGTGGCCCCTACTGCCCTGGGATAAGCCACTAGACCCTGGCCCAGTCGCGTGGTCCCACCTGACTTGCTCTTTGTCGGTTTCTAGCTGCCCTCCAGCCACGCCGGTGGCCTCTGATCCCGGGATGCCACGGGCTCCTTCCTGCCTCAGGGCCTCTGCACAGGCCTTTTTGCCCGACTGGCTCCTGAGGCTTCTGGTCGCAGTTCAGATGGTTCCTCAGGGGAACCTCACTGGACCCCCGAGTCATGTCCTTTTTTCTTTCTCCCTCACATTGTTTTATTCTCTCGCTTTCACAAGAACTGATCCTGACTCCAGATAATATTCACTTGTTGAATATTCATGTCTGTATATGATGTATAATATTTATATCTCCCTCCTCTCCTAGACCATATGCTTTCTGAGGACAGGGGACACTCCCTGCTGTTCAAAGGCAAACGGAGCCTAGGTAAATATATGGAATGAGTCAGGGAATTAATGAGCAAAGTTGGTTCAGTCTCCCGAATGAGACAAGACTGGGGAGTGGGCTCCCCAGGAGGACCCGACAGGCCCCTCCGCCTCCAACTGCTGATGTCCCCTTTGGTAGGGATGCCGTTACCATGGCTACCCATTTAGCAGCCCACCTCTCCAGTCAGGCTTATATTTAGTCCCACCTGGTTCCACTCATCACTTCTCCCAGGAAAATCACAACATTTTGACACGTTCAGGAGCCTGGAGATGCCAGGGTAGCGACGCGCCACCGAATGTCAGGCAGGGGGCCCCCTCCCCGCCCGCCTCTAAAGGCTGCCACCCCAGGGGAGGCCGTTTTGTCCTTTGCGTGGGGTGGGTACGACGCGCCCCCTCCTGGGGGAGGTGGGGAGGCCCCGGGACGTCCTAGGTCATTGCGAAGTGGGAGGCCTCACCGATGCCAGCCCCCCTGTCTGCTCCTAGGTGCCCACCGCAGCGCCCAGCACGTGATTGGCCGAACAGATGAGTCCATCTCATTGGTCCTGCTGACTGGGGTCCCTGCTGATTGGCCCAGCTCCTTGGGTCTTCTTGTGGTTTGCTTGCTTGAGAAATACCGTTCTCTTCAATCCTGGGTTATTCTAAGGCATCCGCCTTCGTGTTGTTTATTCGCTCTGCCCCCGGTTGCAGGAGGCAGCCCGGCCCGGCCCAGAGCCTCCGAGAACAGCTGGGACGTTGCCTCTAACGGGGCCTTGGGGCCTCTGGGGACTGTGGTAAGGGGTCCAGTCCTGGCTTCCGGTCCTTCCAGTCTTCCCTTGTGCTTCCAATCAGACGACCCAGGGGGCAGATTCCTGCTTTCTTGCATTTTCCACTAAGTGGACCCTGCCTTTGCTGACCCCATGGACCCAGGGAGACATACCTTGGGCCCTCAGAGTCCTAGGCGGTAAAGGGGGCATCAGGTCATCTACAGGACTTTGGAGGTGTTTGTCCAGACCCTCCGCCCCTCTTTCATTAACACGATCTTCTGATTTGACAGATGGGCACTGGGAGGGAGACAGGCCTTTCTGTGGGATCACAAGCTGTGAGGATTATCGAAGCCTGAGGTTACTGGTGGCTTGCCTTCCCCCCAGGGAGGAAAAAGCCAGCAGCAGAGGGAAGCAGGGCTAAAAGGAGGAAGGAAAAAAGAGCCCTGGGGGGATGGTTTGAGCCCCTGCCTCCGGCCCTCCCTGAAGCCAGTTCCACCCCTGTATTTCCATCAGTCACGTGGGCCAAGAACTCATTATACCTTTTGCTTTGGCTTTTATGTTCCGCCCCCTTGCAAGAAAAGGTTCTACCTACAAACAAGCTGCAATCAAGAGGCAAAACCAAACTCCGGAAGGGAAGCCAGGCCCAGAGCGGAGAAGCAGAGAAGCCCCGGAGCCGAGCTGTCAGCAACGTGGGGAGGAGTGTCACCGGTGAGGGCGGCTGGCCGTCAGCGGGGGGTGTCAGAGTGAGAGACGCCGTGTGCCCTCTCTCCTGACGTGACGTGGATCAGGGAGATTCTGGGGCCCGTGAGACGAGGCAAAGTGATTGTGACCTCGCAGATCAGGAAACTGAGCTCTGAAGAGGGGAAGTGATTTTCCTGAAGTCACACGGCTAGTAAGGGGTCGGGGTCGAGGTAGGATGTGTCAGACTCTTAAGCTCAAGGCCTTTGACCTTGCTCTGCACTGCTGGAGTCAGAGACTCGGAGAACAAGCTCAGAATTCGTTCTCACCCCGATCGAAGAGGGTCTTGAGATGGCCAAGTCTCGTATGGTCCCCACCCATCACACTTGTGTGCAGGACACACACCCGGGGCTTCCCTCCTACCCCTCCGGCGGGTCCTTCTTGGTGTCCTTTGGCTGGACCCTTCCTGTCTTCTTGTCCTGTCGCTAACAGAGAGCCAAGGCTCAGTGCTTCGCCCTTTCCTCCCCTCCAGCGATGTTTCCCCCAAAGGGAGACCATCCAGTTCCGCAGATACACCGCCTCCACACTGGCGACTCCCAAGATGACGCCGCTCCAAGATGGGCTTGGCTCAGACCCCACCTGCCTGCTGCGCTTCTCCCCTTGGGTGCCTGATACTTCTCAGCTTTCTGTCCCCACCCCCAGCTTTACGGAGATGTGATTGACGTACAAACTTGTGTAGGCTTGAGGTGTCCAATGTGATGATTTGATACACATATGTATTTCAAAACGATTACCACAATAATGTTAGTTAACACATCCATCACCTCACATAATTACAGGGTTTTTGTTTTTGTTTTTGTTTTGCATGTGCGTGAGAGCATTTAGAATCGACTCTCCTATCAACGTTCAGGTATATCATTAACTATAGCCACCAGGTGGTACCTTAGAACCCTAGAACTTGTCTTCTAACTGGAAGTCTGTACTTTTTTTTTTAATAATGTTTACTTATTTATTTTTGAGACCGAGAGATAGAAGGGGAGGGGCAGAGAGAGAGAGGGAGGCAGAGAATCCCAAGCAGGCTCCGTGCTGTCAGTGTGAGGCCCAATGCAGGGCTCGAACTCACGGATCGTGAGATCATGACCTGAGCTGAAATCAAGAGTCAGATGCTTAACTGACTGAGCCACCCAGGAGTCCCCATGGAAGTCTGTACGTTTTGACCAACATCTCTCCATTGCTGCACCCCCATGCCCCCTGGAAACCCCGATTCTCCTCTCTGTTTCTCTGAGTTTGGATTTTTTTCCTTGAGATTCAACATATAAATGAGATCTTACAGGATTTGCGTCTGACTTATTTCACTTAGCATAATGTCCTCACGGTCCATCCATGTTATTGCAAATGGCAGGATTTCCTTTTTTTTTTTTTGTAAAATTTTCACGGCTGAATAATATTCATTATACACAATGTGATATGTATACCACATTTCCTTTAATTTTTTTTAACATTTATTTATTTTTGAGAGGGACAGAGAGTGTGTGTGTGAGTGGGGGAGGGGCAGAGAGAGAGAGAGAGAGAGAGAGAGAGAGAGAAAGGGAGAAGCTGAAGCAGGCTCCAGGCTCTGGGCTGTCAGCACAGAGCCTGATGCAGGGCTCAAACCCACGAACTCTGAGATCATGACCTGAGCCAAAGTTGGATGCTTAACCAACTGAGCCACCCAGGCGCCCCTATATCACATTTTATTTATCCATACATCCCTTCATGGACACTTAGGTGGTTTTCATGTCTTGGCTATTTGTGAAGAATTCTGCAATGAACATGAGGGTGCAGATACCTCTTCAAGATAGCGATTTTGGGGCGCCTGGGTGGCTCAGTCGGTTAGGCGGCCGACTTGGCTCAGGTCATGATCTCGCGGTCTGTGAGTTCGAGCCCCGCGTCGGGCTCTGTGCTGACAGCTCGGAGCCTGGAGCCTGTTTCGGATTCTGTGTCTCCCTCTCTCTGACCCTCCCCCGTTCATGCTCTGTCTCTCTCTGTCTCAAAAATAAATAAACGTTAAAAAAAAAATTAAAAAAAAAAAAAAAGATAGCGATTTTATTTCCTTTAGATATACACCCAGAAGTAGGATTGCTGGATCGTAGGGTAGCTGTATTTTTTTCTTAAGTTTATTTATTTATTTTGGGGCGAGGGTAGACAGGGGCAGAGAGGGAGAGAATCCCAAGAAGGCCCCATGCTGTTATCACGGAGCCTGATGCGGGGGCTCGATGCTGGGTTCCATCTCAGCAACTGTGAGATCGTGACCTGAGCTGAAGTCAAGGGTTGGATGCTTAACTGACTGAGCCACCCAGGTGCCCCAGGGTAGCTCTATTTTTAAGTTGTTGAAGAAACACCTTATTGTTCTCAATAATGGCTGAACCGATTTACGCTCCTACCTGTAGTGCACGAGGGTTCCCTTTTCTCACAACCCATTGGCCTGTCAACCTAACATGTCTGCCCAGAACTCCCCAGTTTCACAGCACCCCACTTCTGCTCTACTCTGCTTTTCACCCCTGTGGCTCCGGGGGGGCCCTCCCCGCCTCCCCCCACCCAGCCTGAGCAGGAAGTGGGAGTGAGTGAGGGCTGGGACTGTGCACACTGATGTGTGCGAAGTGCTTAGTTTCAGTGCTATCAGGAACAGAGTTTGCAAACGGCTGCCCACTGCACTGATCCAGCTCACGTCTATTTCTTTTGGCCCTGGTGGGTTTTTTTTTTTCTTTAACAACAAAAAAAAATTTATTTTAAAAGAGATTTAGATCTGCAGAAAAGTTGCAAAGATGGTCTAGAGAGTTCCCATGAACCCCGCACCTAGTTTCCCCTATCGTCATTATTTTTAAAAATATTCCAGTTTTGGGGCCCTTGGGTGGTTCCGTCGGTTGAGCATCCGGCTTTGGCTCAGGTCATGATCTCACGGTTCGTGAGTTCGAGCCCCGCATCGGGCTCTGTGCTGACAGCTCAGAGCCTGGAGCCTGTTTCGGATTCTGTGTCTCCCTCTCTCTCTGCCCCTCCCCTGCTCATGCTCTGTCTCTGTCTCAAAAATAAATAAAAACATTAAAAAAAATAAAAAAATAGAACAACACTGAGAATAACGGAGGCCACCGTTTGCTGAGTAGTTACTACAATTCAGGCACCTACGCACTTGTCCGCGGGATCCTCAAAAGAGCTCAGCGAGATTGTCACTCCCTATTTTGTAAATGAAGAAACTAAGGCTCTGCGAGGCAAAATAACTTGCTCCGGGTCTCACACAAAGGTCAAGTGCTAGAAGGGAGGTTCAAAGTCCACTTGTCTCTATTCCCCAAGACGCTCTAGGCTTCCTGACTTCCTGGCTGTTCCTCCTGCAGCCTCTTCCACCTGTAATGGCCTTCCCTCTACTACGACCTGAGTCCTAACACCTCTGCCTGTCACAATCCTTAGCTTCCGTGGAAGTTCAGCTCATGTGACTTTCCCCCCAAGCCTGCCCAGAACCTCCCCCCCCCCACCCATAGCTGTAGATTGCCTCTCCCTCCTCTGCTCCCTGGGGTATGGGTGGAGAGAGTGTGGCTGCAGAAGCAGGCAGAGTTTGCACCCAGCTCTAGCCTGCCTGGCTGCGTAACTTTGGGTGAGTCTCTGCCCCTCTCTGAGTCTATTTTTCATTTGTGGGGTGGGGAGGTGACACTCACTGACCAGCCATGTAACTGTGGCCCAAGGGAGGGGGCTCGAGCACCTGGCTCCGGGGTCCCAGACAGACCAGGTTCGGCCACTCGGTGCTGAAGAAATCCAAAGGCAGAGAAGAGCATGGCGGTGACACGAGAAAGGAATTTATTTCCGCGAGGCCAGCACTGGGAGTGTCCCAAAGACTGTCTCCAAAGTACCGAAGACACTTCCAGGTTCACATAAGGCAAATGAGGGACACAGGTCGTGTGCATCCATGCAGGTGACTGTGAAGGTCAGGTCGATTGTCGTCTTGGGGTGAGTCACGCGGTGTCTAGCTGGCTCAGGGCGGCCCTTATTGCTTGAGGCGGTAGTTTCTGTTCCCATCAGGGGATGCTTTGCCTGCTGGGCCTTTTGCCTGAGTTAAGAGGTAAGCTGGAAAGAACTTAATCACTTAGAAAGTTTGAGGTCAAGATGGAGGGAGTTGAAGTCCTCGTACAGCCGGGCTCTCAGTATGGCACCTGGTAAGTGTTAACTCGATTACTCCCCTCAGGACAGCCTTGTATTCATTACTGTTGTTCCACAAACTCTCTATCAAATGAACTCCTAAAAGTAGACTCTCCTTTGTTCCTCTTTCTCTGTTTGCTCAGCAACTATTTTCTTTCTTTTTTTTATAATATTCAGATTATTTTATTTTATTGTTATTTTTTAATATGAAATTTATTGTCAAATTGGTTTCCATACAACACCCAGTGCTCATCCCAACAGGTGCCCTCCTCCGTGCCCATCACCCCATCCCCCCTCCATCCCCCCCTCCCCCCATCAACCCTCAGTTTATTCTCAGTTTTTAAGAGTCTCTTATGGTTCATTCCCTCCCTCCCTCCCTCCCTCTCTAACTTTTTTTTCCCCCTTCCCCTCCCCCATGGTCTTCTGTTAACTTTCTCAGGATCCACATAAGCGTGAAAACATATGGTATCTTTCTCTGTATGACTTATTTCATTTAGCATCACACTCTCCAGTTCCATCCACATGGCTACAAAGGGCCAGATTTCATTCTTTCTCATTGCCACGTAGTATTCCATTGTATATATAAACCACATCTTCTTTATCCACTCATCAGTTGATGGACATTTAGGCTCTTTCCATAATCTGGCTATTGTTGAAAGTCAGCAACTATTTTCTAAGCGTCTCCCGGCACAGGCTGGGTGACACCTTCAACCCCACGTCTGCAGCCTTCATGATGGCGTGACCTGATAACTGGGCTCCTGTGAGACCCCAGTCTCCACTCAGTCCTGTAGCCCAACCGACAGTCCAGTAACCAACAATCGCTTGGAAAGGAATTCCCACTTGGCTTCCATTTCCTGAAGAGAACTAACGGAGATGCGAGGTGTGCCTGCACCACACCTTTCTCCAGGCCCCGCTCCTCACGTCGGGGAGCCGTAGAGCCTCTCACAAGCTGAAGCTTGCAAGTCTCCCCAGACCGCAGGGTTGCCGAGCTGTGTGTTCTCTTCGCTCCCTTTTAACCCCCTCATTTCATTAAAGGGAACGATCACTGCGGTCTTCTTGGTTTCGCCTTTGTTTCTCTCTCCCTCACCGATTCTCCTGATCTGGCACCACGAGCATGCGTACACGCACATCAGAAACCATCTTGCACAGACAACATTCTTGTTTGGAGGGCAGGCGAAGCGGGGAAGCTTGGGCGGGGAAAGATAAAATTCTCGTGTGTGTGTGTGTGTGTGTGTGTGTGAGAAAATGGTTGCAAACACGGACGTGACCATAAATCCTGTTGCTGCCACGGCAGGTTATCAGTAAGCGCCTACGGAAGTCCCTGCAGCCCTGAGATGCCGTGATTCCATAAATTTTGAGATGTCAGATCTCAAGGGAATGGGAAGGAGCTAGTGCTTCTCAGATGCAATTAACTCCACAGCCCTGGTCGGAGCCTGACCACCAGACAACAGTCTCCGGTATTTCAGCACCTGCTTCTTCTCAGAGGAGGGATAGAGGACCCAGTTCACCGAGATTCTTAGCCTGATGGCCCTACTTCCGGCTCCTTGCTTCCAGGGCGCCATCTTGTTTCCTGTATCTCCCCCCGCAGGACTTCTGAGGGCTGCAGCCAAATCTGTGCCATAGACGTGCATGGGTGTGTGTGTGTGTGTGTGTGTGTCAGTGGGGAGAATAGACGTTAGCAGCCCAGCATGCAAAACGACAGAGCCTTTACCCCTGAGGAAAGCCAGGTGTCTCTCTTCTCTCATTCAAAAGAAAAGAAAGGCAAAAGGTAACAGGTAGTGGAGAGGAAACTGCTTTTAACATAATGTGGCTTAAAAGGAGGAGCCACGTGCTGCCAGATGGTTTTTAATGAGCCTCATATACAGGGTCGGCTTCTGTGCTCATAAAGGCACAATGGAAGAGCACTGAAATTTTTTTGTTCTTGTCATTAGGTAGAAGAAATTACTGTTTTGCATGACATTTTCCTGTGAACAGAGAATCCATTTTCACATAGGGCTAGGCCCACAGGGTCAAAGCGGGATGGGGTGGGAGAGGGAAGGTGTCAGGGGCAGGAGAGGGACAGCCACAGACCCCATGTGAAATTCTGGAGGGGACACCCGGGGTGAACGGTAGCTGTGGGGATAACAACCGTCCTGTGGGTCTAGGAGTTCACTGAGTAAAAGGCCCCTGCAGAGCCCCAGCTCGAGGGGACACCTGCTGCCTTTGATCCGGTGCCTCTTCTGTGCCCAGCCCTATGCCAGGCACTCTGCGAGGATTATCTCACTGAGTCCTCACCATGACTTGGAGGGAGGTGCTGTCATGATTCCCATTTTGCAGATGAGGAAACTGAGGCCCAGGGAAGGGGAGGGGGCTTCCCATGCTTCCTATGGTCCCACAGCCAGGAAACAGTAGAGCAGGGCACAAGTCCCAGAAGTGTGACCATGGAGCACACATTCCTGCCCCCGGGGGTGACCAGGAGGGAGCCCTGTCTCTCTGGGACCTTCACATGCGAGTCTCTGGGCCGGGCGTGGTGCGTATTTCAGGGCACATCACCGGGTCCTGGGACAGCGGTCATCGGGGGCCGGTGTCGTTATCCCCTTCCCTGGCTCAGAGCAGTGAGACAGCCGGCCCGGGGCACAGAGGAGTGTGTGTGGGGCAGACCGCTCGCCCCACACCCGGCTCGTCCCCGCGGAAGAGTGGAAAGTGGGGTGCCGCGTCCACCTGGCACCTGCACCTGTCTCCCTCGGGGCCCCCCTCCTCCCGGGCTCGCTGGGCCTCGCGCTGCCTGCTGACCCTGCCCCCGACAAGCAGCGCAGCGTCACTGCCTGGTCCCAGACTGACTGCTGGGGGATGACAGGGAGGGGCCGGCGCAGCCCTTCCGGGGAGCGGGGAGCTGCTGGCAGGGGCCTCCTGAGACGGCACACCAGGCGGGAGCGACTCCTCAGAGGGAGACCTGAGCTGTGATGTTGTCAGAGGCTGATGCCCCGGTGGGACGGAGGCGCCAGAGGGTGTCCCTCGCTCTCTGCGGGCGGCCTGGGCTTTGGTCCGGCTCAGCCCTGACTCACTGTGTGGCTGTCCGCTTATACTTCTCCCACGTCTGACACGTGTGGCGTTTTCCCCACTTTAAGCAAAGTCCAATACTATTTGGATGTCCTGCGGTTCAACCTTATCTGGAGATGATGTCAGATCCCACAGGTTCAGGGCTCAGTCCTACAAGAAAGACGCCGGCTTCCCCACTTCAGATGCTAATCTCAAGTAAAGGTTGTCCCCTGAGCTTCTGACCCAACGGCTGGAGATCAGAAGTTCGCGTGACCCCCTCCTCAGGTTCAGTTTGCTAGAGTGGCCCTCAGAACCCACAGAAACTTTTTACTCACTAGAGCCCTGGCCTAGTATCCGAGCACTTTATGTAAGTCAAGAGCAGCCATAGGGCAAGGCACGTGGGAAGGGCTTGGGACTTCCGTGCCCCGTCCCCAGTCTCAGAGTGTTCACCCACCAGGAAGCTCTCCAAATCCTGTTCTTTTGGGTTTCTCTGGAGGCTTCCTTAGATAGGCATGCTTGAATAAATCATGGGTGGCTGACTTCACCTTCAGACGCTTCCTCCTCCCGGAGGTCAGAGGGCAGGGTGGAGGGGCGGAGTGTGAGTCTGAAACTGCCCGCTCTCCGATCGCATGGCTGTTTCTCCTGGTTGCCAGCCCCCATCCTTAGGTGTGTTCCCAGAGTCACCTTTAGTGTAACAAAAGTCACATGTATCTCTCTCTGCACTTACGAAATTCCAAGAGTTCAAGGAGTTCTGTGCCAGGCATGGAGGTGAAGACCAAATATATATTCATTATACGTCAAAATATCACACGGCTGGGCTGGCTCGGTTGGTTGAGGTTGAGTGTCCACCTTCCGCTCAGGTCACGACCTCACGGTTCGTGAGTTCGAGCCCCGCATCGGGCTCACTGCTGTCAGCGCAGAGCCTGCTTCGGATCCTCTGTCCCTCTCTCTCTGCCCCTCCCCCACGCATGTTCGCACTTGCTCTCTTAAAAATAAACATTTAAAAAAGTATCACACAGCTATCACCATCGTGATGATGTGTAAAGAAACACCACCTAAAGTACAGTCGTTTATAGCATTAGGCATCTGTCTGTCCTGTCCGTGGGTCTGTGGACCGTGGAGCAGCCTGTCCCGGCGCATGATTTGGACACGGGTTGGGTTCCAGTCTGCTCCGTGTGTTTCTCATCCTCCGTGACTCAGTGGCTCCTGAGACGTGCTCTTCTCGTCAACAACGGCACAAACATAAGATTGTAAACAGAAACACTGGACGTCTTCTTAAGGACTTGACTCACAATCAGCAACGTCACGTCCACGCACGTTGTCTTGGGCCGGAATCAGCCCCGTGGCCAAGCTTTACGTCAGCAGGGTGGAGAACTACACTGTGGCTCAGGAGCGAGGGCCGGGAATATTTGCTGAAAAGGATCCAGATGGTTAGAGAGGTATTGGGCATATCACTCCCATCTCTAGACCTGGCAATCCTTAAATCTACTTATGGGCTGGCTAGTTTCAAGAGCTTTCTCATCCCTAACTCTCTGTGATTCTCTGTGACCCTGAGATGGCAGGGTTTCATTCCGTTTCCTCAATCCAGGACTGCCCAGACTTCGGAGGGGTGGTGGAGCCCGACAGTGACCTGGGGTTGGGGTGAGGGGCTAAGAGCCAGGGTCCTGTTCTTTTAAGCTGTTGGGCCCCACCCCACTCTCCCCTGTTCACAGTCCGATCCTCAGCTTTTTACTCTGCACTACCTGACCCTCCTCAATCCCACCTGCTCCCTGAAACCCCCCACTCACAGCCAAGATCACTCCTTGAACCCAGGCCTGGCCCAGCCTTTTTTTTAAAAAAAGAATTTTAATGTTTATTTTATTTTTAGAGACAGACAGAGACAGAGCGTGAGCAGGGGAAGGGCAGAGAAAGGAGGAGACTCAGAATTCGAACAGGCTCCAGGCTCCGAGCTGTCAGCACAGAGCCCGACGTGGGGCTTGAACCCGTGAACCGCGAGATCATGACCTGAGCAGAAGTCAGACGCTCAACCGACCGAGCCCCCCAGCCTTTCTAACCCTGAACCCCTTTCGTCTTTGTGACTCCATCCTGTCCCTTATCCCCAGAAGAATTCCAGCCCCATCTGACCCAGAGCCCAAGATCGCCCTGTTCCAGGCCCCAACTTGAGCTGTCTTCATTTTAGACTCCAAGAAAAAGGACATTAAAACCCAGCCACGGAGTCTGGGGACTGGGGGGATTTGCTTTCCTCCCCAACCAGCAGATTCTTTTCTTCATTCCGTGAGGATGGCAGCCGGTCCCTGGCAGGTGTGCTGTGGCTGTGGCTGCATGTAAATCACTCTGTCGCCATCAGTCCCCGTCACCACCGGGGCTCCTGCTCTCGCTGATGCCTCCTTTCGGGTTGCTGCAAACCGTTTTCGGCTCCGGCAAAGTTGGTCTCCGGTTTTGGAAAAAGTCCAGTGTCTGACCCTGGAGGAACAGCTCTCCACCTTCTTTCCCACTCCACACCCCGCCCCCCCCGCCCCGCCCCCGTCCTCATCTGGGCCACAGAGAGAGGTGGAAGGGAGCCTTGCATGTGACAGAAAGGTTCTATGGCCACAGATGCCACCGCGATGATAACCGGCACGGTGGGCCCGCTCACGGCGTTCACGGTTAAACACACGCCCTCCGTTCGCCCGGGAAGGAGCCGTGTGATCCTCACGGTAATGACTCTGATGGTAACTCATGATCATGGAGCCCTTCCTGTGGGCCGGGTGCTGAGTGGGGCTCCCTCCAGGCACATTTCAGTCCTCGCCAGAACTGTGTAAAGGGGGTGCTGTTCCCAGCGCCAGTCCTCAGATGAGGACACTGAGGCTTAGGGAAGAAACTTTGCCAAGGTCACCCAACTAGTTAGCAGTGGGGCAAGGAATTACCCCCAGGGCTGTCTGAACATGGGTGCTTCTAACGACATCACACCCATGTACATGGAGCTAAACCAGCCCCCATGTATCCCCACATGCCCTCCCGCCGATGCGCACTCCAGCAGGTTCCATGAAAAGACTCCTCGCTTTGCTGATGCGCAACATCCCTGTGCGCGGGGGTGAAAACCTGTGCGCGGGGTTGAATGCTCCCATGTGCACAGTGATGCTGTCCCGTGAACACAACTGATGTTCCGTACTCCGGATCCAGCCTAGCCTGACTGCCTCTTGGAGGGCCCCCTTTTAGGGAGACCCATAAACAGCTTCCAGGAATACTGGACTCCAAACTCTGGGAGGTTCATTGGTGAACCACTTGCCAATGAACCTGTGCCCACCCCCTAACCCGTCCCCCGCCCCCGCCTCAATGGCGACCTGTGAGCCCTGGAGGGGTCTGCAAACCCTGACTCCCTCCTTCCCTTAACCTCGTTTGCCCAGTTACAAACCCCCTCACGCCCACCGCCTGGCCCGGGAAGCCAGCCTTCCTCTGAGACAGAGGAAGATAATTAACTGGCATCGTTCCGGCTTAATCAGCTCCAGCGTGGGGAGGGCCGTTGTGATGCGGGGAGTCTGGTTTCGGGATGCGAATTACGTGCTCCCCGCGCTTCATCACCCTCCGATACTGTCTTATCTTTATTCATTCTGGGAAATTAAATTAGCACTGTCTTTCCAATCTCGTTCTCCAGAGGAATTAAACAACAGCAGCAGAGAGAGAACTGGCCAGAATGGGGATATCTGAGCACTTCTGAGCACCCTGTGTCTTAAAGGCCCACTGCCCTGGAAAATACCAGGTAAGTGGATCTCTGGGGGATGGACTGTGGGGTAAGAGGTTTGCTTCTTCCTTAGACCAGACGTGGATGGGAGTCAGCAATCCCAGGTCTAGTACAGCATTCTGTTCCTCAGTTGTCCCACCAGTAAAATGGGCCCAATCCTAGTGCTGGTAGGAGGAACACAGGCCTAGGTTCTGGAATTTTGAGTGACACCTGGCATCATCCTTGCAGAGAACTTTGGAATTTCACGTTGCATTTCCATGGCAGGAACGAAGGATGTTGAGAAAGGAGACCAAGCAAGTTGGAGGGTTGTTTTTTTTTTTTAACCTAGGATGACCTCTGAGGCAGCTGCTAGCCCTGTGATCAGAGGACCCTCTATCCCAGGCATTGCCAAACCTGTTCTGTACCTGTGAAACTTGTTAAAAATACAGATTCTGGGACCCTAGAGTATAACTAAGGTAGTGGCCTGGGATGTACATTTCCTGAAAGCTTTCAGGAGAAAGCAGATAAAGGTGGTCTATAAATCAGAGTTTGGGACTCGCTGCTCCAATCCTAATGGTGCTGGCACTTTGGGTGTTCCCCAACATAGCTGGTATCCCGTTCCCCTCCCTGTTCTGGGCACTTGGAAGTCTTCCCAGCTTCCCTTGCAGTTTGGTGCACCCTGCACCTGTTTGTGGTTAGTGACCAGTGAGTAGAAATGATGTGGGTCACTTGCAGGCCACAGCAGTAAAGAGCTCCTGCAAGGTTTTCCAGCTCTTTCTTCTTTGTCAGAGATCATGGAGGCAGCCTGTCGAGATGGATGAGACCTAGGCTCCGAGTGGCCTGGATCAGTGGGTCAACACAATGGGAGTCGGCAGCGCCTGAGTCCCCCGGCCCTCAGTGCAGTTGGTGAGAGATAAAGAGACGAAGAAACTGCTAGCCAGAGAGACTTGGGGATGTTTGTTACTCAGAATAATGCTACCCTGTCCTGACAAATACAGACCCCTTTGATTTTCTGATAAAAACTATGATCTTCTCCTTAGGAAAATATACATTTGTATAATCATAAGACTACAGGGCCCCTTTCCAGGGTCCCTTTTCCTCCCTCAGCTCTAGAAATGATTGGCTCAGGTCACTGCCCGTTGCGTACTCTGTGACCTGATTTGCGGCAATGGCGGCCTTCCCCTCCGGTCGCCCCTCTTTTCCCCTGCTTCCCCTTCACTGGTGGCCTCTGTGAGCCCCAGGTTCTCTCCTCTTCATGCAGAGCAACCCAGCTCCTTGCTCCTGCCCCACCTGTGTGGGTCCAAACCCAGCCAGGCAGTCAGGAGAAAGGACGGCTGCTCTTAGCAGCATCCACCCTCCTTAGACGGCATGCGGGAACACAATTAGCACTACGGAATTTGGAGTTGTCCGTGCATGGTTTGTGCTATCAAGCTTGACCAAATTTCAGGGAGTTTTGATCTCCTGAACCTCACCCTCCGATTCACAAGCCACAGGTTAACAGCCCCAGCTCTCGCCTAAGGCCAGATGATTCCTGGCCTCCCACATGCCTGATGCAGGACCCCGAGAGGATTTCCCAGTCCCAGGCTGAGCCCCACCTTCAAGTCCTCGGGCCTGACGGACCCCCTTATTTCACCCGAGGGGCACCTGCGGCTGCAGCTTGGGCTTTCCAGGATGCACTCTATCTGCTTCTCCGGGAGACATCGACCCTTTCCGTCAGGAACCTACTCTCCTCCCTGAGCTTGGATTCGGGGACTTCCGCTGGTAGACAAACACCAAACTTCTGAAGCCCTGAGATCCCCTCCGCTGCGTCTCTGCTCTCACCTGCGTGGGGCTGACCTGCGGCTTGGCACGGGGAGAAGGGCTGAGTGACCCAGGCCTGGATTCGCAGGCTGGGTCTGCCACTCGCCAGCTGAGTGAGCCTAGAGAAGTCACTTAACCTTGGTAGGCCTCAGTTTCCCCATCCGTGAAATGTGAGGACTGTCCTAAGTTATCCTCCCATGCCCCACATCTGTCCTATACTGTGGCCAAAGAGAGCAGGTCTCTGCTCTGCAGACAGTCCCTGCCTTCCAGCCTCTGTGCCTGCCATTCTCACTGCCAGGATTGCCCAACCCCTCCACCCATCTCTGTCTCTCACTTCCTTTTTTTTTCATTTTATTAAAAAAATTTTTTTAAACATTTATTCATCTTTGAGATGACAGAGAGCTCTGTCTCTTGCTTCTAAACACTCCCTGGGCTCCAAGACCTGGCCTCCAAAGTCTGCCCTTAGGACAGAATGACCTGTCCCTTCCCAGGACCCCCGACTCCTGTTGGCTCTGTCTTACTTTCTGCCTTTATCTCTGTATTTTCCAGGCTTTCCCGATGAGAGGAAGCCAGTGTTTATTGAGCACTTACTATATGCCAGATTTTGTGTCAGGGGTTTACTAGCACCCACTTATTTTCTCATCAATCTGTGAGGTCGGCAGGATTGTCCCCATTTCACGGAGGTGGGTGTTGAGGCTTGGAGAGGTCAGGTGACTCACCATAGTCGTACGCAGGAAGGGGCATTGGAGCCCGGGTGCCCGCCTCTCAAGTGGAGGCTCCCCGGGATGGGGGCTGAGTCTTGCCCACGGTGGGCACCCGGCAGAGGCCTGCTGGGGTTTGCAGGTTGCACCCGCCTCCGGCCCCCGTGGCTCAGAAGTCAGCAGGGAGAACCAAGTGACTCTGAGGCCTGGGCCTGGTGAGCAGAGGGGGGCAGGTCTCTCTCTTTCCATCAGGGCATTGGGTTCAAAGTGAAGATGAGAAGAAGTCCCTGCTCCGTGCAGAGGACTCCTTAACTAACTCTCTGTGTCAAGGGCACTCTGGCTTAAGGCAGATGGGGGCCGGGCCACTGGGCCTGGGAGAATTCACCTGTCACCTGGGGCCGTTTCGGGCTCTCGTGAGCCAGGTCAGGAGGTGGCAGAGGGAAGGGGGTGTGAGGGTGGGGGTAGGGGGAGAAATGTGTGAGCTCCAGCCTCTGATGATTGGGCTGCCGGCTCTTGCCCCTCTCTTGCTCTCTTTCTGTCTCTCTATTATCCCCTCCCTCATCCCTCTTCTGTCTCACGGTGGCCTCTCCTATCTCCTGGGTGTGTGCCTCTAACTCTCTCCCTGAGCCTCTCTCTTTCTGAATTTCACATCCTGTCACGGTGGCTCTCTTCATGGGTGTGTCTAACTGTGTATATGTGCATGTTTTTTGTATCTTTCAGTCTGTTGCTGTATTTTTGTCTTTATCTTCCTCTGGGTATTTCTTATTCTTTGTTTTTCCTTCTCTGGGTGAATCTGCTTTTCCCTCTTTTTTCTTTCCTCTCCTTTCTCTTTCTATTATCTCATCTCCACGCCCCCACCTTTCACCTTGTATGTATGAGTGTATGTGTGCGTGTGTGCGTGTGTGTGTGCATGTGATGTCTCTGTGTTCATAAAGCCTGGCTTGATGTCTCCATCTTTACTTCTCAAACTTGCTCATTCCCCCCCTTCCCCCCCCCCCCGTATTTGCTGGTGATAGCAACACGGGGATCTGGGAGACTCAGATCTGAGGGCCCCAACTTCTGAGGAAGGATAAATCAGTTTCCTGGCAGGCAGGCAGCTCCTAGCTGATCCTCAGGGACAGGACCTATTGCAAAGCTGAGGGGGAGCCTGTCATCTCACCTGGTGTTGTGGAAGAAACACTGCACCCAGAGCCAGAGGATCAAGGCCCAGTCCTGCCTTTTCAACTTCCTGTGTGGCTTTGGGTGAGCCACTCAACCTCTCTGACCCTCTGTTTCCTCAGTAAAACGGGACTGTTGTAAAGATTAAACAAGTTAATTGCTGTAGGACTGGAAACCTGTGCACAGCGTGGGTGGGGGGGGGTGGGGGGCAATAAATGGAGGATGAGGCAAAACCCATAGGCCACAAAGTGTGGCCAGAGGCCTTCAGGCGGACGCCGGATGGAGGAACCGCTGGGGGTCCTGGAGGAGCCTTGGAGGCTTGCAGAAGGTGGTGTGGAGACAGCAGGTGCTGGCAGGGAGGGCAGCGGGAGGTTGAAGCCCCTTATTTGTCCTGGCACCCCAGTACTCCCGGCGCCCTTCCTACGGAAGGCCACCCCCAAGATTCCGCAGAGGTGCAGCCTTAGGGCTGGCAGAGTGACCAAGCCCCTTGAGTGACTGAGCCCCTTGAATCTCATCATTAGGAGGAAACTGGGAGGCAGGGCTGGGCCCATTATCCTGCCCACACCCTGCATGTGGGGCTGAGACAGACAGCACCACCTCTCAGACAGACATGTTCATTCACTTCACAAGTATTTGTTGAGCCCTGATAGGTGCCGGGCCGGTTCACCAGGCCGCTCACCAGGCCGTACAGCAGGGCCGCTCAGTCTAGAGGGGGCGCCGGGGGTGGTTCAGACACACACAGGGCACATGGGTGACCGCACGTCGTGATGGGGGCGTGTGGATCTGACCTCATCCAGAAGTCAAGGCGGGCTTCCCTGAGGAGGTGATGTTGGAGGCGAGAGCATGAAGGATGAGAAGGAGCTGAGCTCTTCTCAGCTGGGGAGGAGAACAAACTACCATAAAGCTTAGTGGCTTAAAACAACCATTTTCTTTTGCTTGCCATTTTGTGGGTCAGGGATTTGAGAAAGGCTCATCCGGGCCACTTGGTGTCAGCTGGGAGGGAGGATCCCTTCCAAGACGGCGTCTTGCCCCAGGTGGCTGGCCTCCTGGTGCCCTTGGCTCTCTTTCTCTCTCCCACGGCGCCTTCTCTTCCAGAACCTGTCCACATGCCTGGGCTTCCTCCCAGGATGGCGGCATCTGGATGGATGGGGTCTCAGGCAGAGGCTCAGGGCTCCAAGAGACCAATGCAGAAGCTGCTAGACCCTTTACAGGGTAGGCTCTAAACCGGCCTGGCGTCACCTCTGCCATATTCCATGGTGGAAGCAGGGACAGCCTCCACATTCCAGGGGAGGGAACACAGTGCCCCCTTCTTGCTGGCAGGACATGCGAAGCGGAGAATACAGTGTGTGTGTAAACCGAACATTTGAACAGGCTGCGTAAGTGTCTTCAAGGAGCACAGACCAGAGAACTGTTCTGGACGTGGGGATGGACAAGCAGAGGGAGAACTCTTATTCAGTGAGAATGTGGTAGGGCCCAGGAATACTGGAGGAGATCAGAGCAGACTTCCTGGAGGAGACTCAAGCTGGGTCTTGAAATTTAGATGCGATGTGGAGAGAAGCACCAGGGCATTCTCAGCCTAGGAAACAGTCTCCGCCAAGGACTGGAGGTGGGGAAGCCCAGAGGAGGATCCGGGGGCCATGGTCACTTAGGACACTGGACCGGAAGGGGAATGGTCAGAGCTGTGGCTGCAACACAGGTCGGGGGCTGGTGGGGCGAAGAGGCAGAACCTCAAATGCCGGGTTAAGACCTTGCGGTGGGAGCCCGGGAGGTCTTGAAGCAGAAGAAGGTCAGCACGAAGCAAGATAGAGGAGGCCAGGGTGGGGGTGGGAGGGAGGACCTCAGGCAGGGGACCTGGGGAGGAGGCATTTCATTAGGCAAGGACAGAGATGAGATGGGAAGCTGAACCAGGGTGGGGGCGGCTGAATGTGGAGGAGGGGCAGACAATTATGAGACTGCAGCTACCGTGGGTCGAGAGTTTCTAGCACTCAGGCACTTTATACTACATTCTCATATTTAATCCTTACAGTTACCCCACCAGATAGTTAGTATTGCTACCCATAACCGGCAGGCGTATTTCTGAGGCTCGGAGAGGTAAAGAAACTTGCCCGAGATCACACAGAAAGCAGTAGAGCCGAGATTCTCAACACTGGGCCTGCTGCCGTCCAGAGCCTGTGCTTCTGATCTCTGGGCTCCTGGGGAAGAATTGGCTCAGTGATTGTGTATATGGGGCCGGGGGTGGGGAGGAACGCGCGAGAAAAAGGCAGGCCTGGTACCCGTATGCTGGCTACTGGGAGGGAGCCTGGAAGTTTCACAAGACCCGAGGACCCAGGAGTTGTGGTCTCAGGTGGGCAGAATCCTGGAGAGAGGGCAGGGGTAAGTGTCTGGGGAGTTGGCTTTGGATGGGTGGGTTCAAGGGACATGGGACATACGGGGGAGGGCAAGGGGAGAGGATCCAGAAGGCAGCTGTAAGTGGGAGAGTGCCAGTTGGGAGGGATGGGTTGGACTCTGAGGGCTGAAGGGGATCAGAGAGGGCAAGCAGCTTGCCCAAGGTCACATAGTGAGTGAAGAGCAAAGCTGAGCCTGATCCCGAGTCCCAGCTGCAGGGAAGGACAACCGACTGTACCCTGTGCCATCTACAGCTGTGAAAAACACAGGCTCTGGAGTCTGAAAGGTGCCTCATACAAATCCCAGCTCCATCACTGAGCCACTGGACCAGTTACCCTGCCTCTCTGAGCCTCAGTTTCCCATCTGTAGAATGGCGGGGGCAGAGGTATAGTACCTCTGTCATAGGAAACTAGTGAAAACTAAATGAGACAATACTAAGTGCTGAGAACAGCTCCTGGCACACTGTCAACATTTAATAGATGTTGGGAGCTCTTGCTATCGCCATTATTTTACTCTCGTTATTATCATAGCACTGGGGGTAAACGGGTAGACTCGAGCCAGATTGGCTGGAATCCCAACATCGTCACTTACCAGCCAGATGACCTTGGACAGGTTGCCTAACCTCTCCACGCCTTGGTTTTCTCATCTACAAAATGGGTATAATATCGATACTGACTTTTTAGAGTGGTTGGGAAGGGTGAACGCCTTTGTAGAGTGCTTCAAACACTGCCTGGCACAGGGCAGGTACCGTGTCACTGTCTGACACAGTCATCCTGGCTGCTGTCTGCACAACAGTGTCACTGTCACTGTCACCACCACCATCACCACTATCATCATCATCACCATCATCACCATCCCCCCCCAACTACCATTATCACCCTCCCCCTCATCCATCAGTCTTGAATCAGCGAAGAGTAGACTCTCTTTGTCCCCAGCCTCCCCACCCCCCACTCTTTCTCAAAGAGTGGCCCCTCCCTCTTCCCTACCGTTGCACCCACCCCTACCTGCCCTGCCCAAAGCCGGGCCCCCAGGATGAACCTGGGTTGATGTATAGGGAACAGAGAAAATGTGGTGGTTTGGGCATGAGCTGCTGTGTAGGGGAGGAGTATGGAAGTCCCGAGGCCAGTTCTCTTGGAGGAAAGGCTGGAACCAGGGAGCCCAAGCTTATCCAGCGCACCAGGCTCGTTAGGGCTGAGGGGAAGAGAGCTAGAGTGTGTGGGCTCCCACTAGGCTGCAGGTGCCCCATACAAATTACTATATGTATTCCTCCCAGCCCTCCCATAAGGTGGAGAGTATATTCCCATTTCACAGATGAGAACACGGCGGCTCAGAGAGGTTGGAGGACTTGTCCGAGGCCGTAGTAAGTCAGCAGCAGAGCTGGGTTCTGAGCACAGCCTTGTCTGATTTGAAGCACCAGGCACCATGTCCGGCATGCAGTAGGTACTAAATGGGTGGGTGGCTCCTAAAGAGGTGTCTGCGAAGCCCCTATTGGGTTCTCCCCAGACGTCTCCCCATTCCAGAGACCCCCTTTAGGGCACTGACATGACTCCGGGTTTGAGATCAGAGACAGGGAGTGTTTCCTCTCTTAGGAAATTACCCTTGGAGGGTGGGGGTTACCTGGCTCAGAAGATCCCCAGTGGGGCTGAGACCCATCAGGTTCAGGGCTGCGGGCTCAAAAGACCTTAAGTCTTCCTTCCAGCCCCGTGTTCACAACTTTCGGGCCTGGATTCCACCTTTTGCTCTCTCCGGGCCTCAGTTTCTCTCTGTACAATTAAGGGGACTTGGACTAGATGGTCTTTATTTTAATAATAACAGTAATAGCCAGTGCTTACTGAGTACCCGCGGTGGGCTTGCCCAGCACTGGGCCCTCATAAGAGTTCTTATACTCTTCCCAAGGCATGGATTTATCATCCCATTTTATGGATGAGAAAACTGATCCCAGAAAGGTTAAGTGACTTGACTTCAAAGCTCGTCCCTTTTGTCACCAGCGGCCCCCTCCCCTGCTGGGATGGAACCCTCTGTGTCCACTAACAGTGGTCATCTCCCTCTGTCCATGTTCACACTGAGAGCTATCTGTTCCTGGGAGTAGAGTATGAGGGGGAGAAGGAACAAGGTCACTGAGTTGCCAAGGAGTCGGGGAGGCCACCGCAGGAGGGGACAGGATAGGTGTCCTCAACATCTCGTGTTGGCTGTGGAGCAGCCTCCCTCCTCCCCAATCCTCCCCCCACCCCCATCTTGGAGGAATGTTAGCAATGCCATGGCCGTGCTCACCTTCTGTCCCTCAGGCTTGCTCAGGTCAACAGATAAAAAACAGCAGGAGCTGGTGTCCCGGACATGTCTGTGTAGACAGTGACTCAGTGGGCAAGGCCAGGTAGTGAGCCCCCCTCCTGCTGAGTCACCGGGTTTGTCACTGGGAATCAGAGGGCTCTGTCCCTTCAAGCATCATCCTCACAGCTGGGACTGTCACCTCCTAGCTATTCATCCTGTCATTGCTGGCAGGGAGGGTGGGTGGCGGAGAGAGTGGCTGAGTTGGGGGCTGAGTTCCAACTGGGCTCCCCAGTTTGTCACTTGTGGGGCCTTGTGCAAGTCCCTGCTCACCTCTGAGCTGTTCAGTTCACTCCATGGGGTGGTCAGCACCTGCCTGCTTGGGGCCTTTGGGAGGACTGAGGGGGATGACAGCTGTGAGCATTTCGTTCATCACAAGTGTCAGCTTAAAGGAATCTTTTTTAAATGTTTATTTTTATTTTTGACAGGGAGCACAAGCAGGGGATGGGGGAGGCGGAGGGGGAGGGGCAGAGAGAAGGGGGACAGAGGATCCGCCGTGGGCTCTGACAGCACAGAGTCTGATGTGGGGCTCGAACTTGCAAACTGCCAAGATCATGACCTGAGCCCAGGTCGGAAGCTCAACAGACTGAGCCACCCAGGAGGCCCAGCTCCAGAATGATTAACCAGCCAACCCACCAAGGGCAAGGCCTGGGGCAAGTTCAAGGGGAAAGGGGTGGAACCCCATACACTGGGTCCTGATTGGTGCTAGGCACTGGGTGGGGGCGGGGCTTGGTTTAGCCTCATCACAACCCTGTGAAATGGATGCTCAGGGAGGGAGGAGAGTGAATGCCTCTGTCCGATTCACCAGCCCAGGGCTCTGTCCAGGAACCAAGAGGTGAAGATAATTATGTGTAACCTCAGTAGAGCTCTGACTCCATGTTGAATGCTCCACCCCATGGGCAACGGACCCCTCACAACCAGCCCGTGTGTCTGGGGAGGTGGGGATTACTGTTATCAGCCCATTTTCCAGATGAGGGCACTGAAGCTTAAGAGGTTATGTGGCTTGTCCAGGGCATGGCTGTTCAGGGTCAGAACCAAGATTTGAGCTCTGACCTCTGACTCTAGAGCCTGCGCTCCTGTCCACCCCTCCAGGCCTCTCACCAGTGACCCCCTACTGCCTCCTGGAGCCCACAGGCTGGTGGGGGACCAGCCGATGAAGCCCAGAGGCAGGACTGAAATCCTGGTCTGTCTGAACCAGAGCAGAGCCCTTAACCCCACTGACCCCAGCTCCCAGGGAGCGAGCCCAGGATAGGGCTGGACAGGCCTGAGCCTGAGCCCAAGGTCATGCAAAGCTGGCCCTTGTTTGGCCACTGGGCCTTTCCGTGGGCTGGGCCACCCAGTGACTCCTACCCTGGCCTCCTTGTCCACTGCCCCAGGGCAGTCCTGGACACGGGCTGAGCTCTGGGGTCAGAGACCAGCCTGAGCCTAGATGAGGTACTGAGCCCGCACACAGGGCCGGGGGCCCCCCCTCTCGACAGGGTCACCCACATGTGACCGAATGTGCCCCACCAGCTTGTCTGGCAGTTGGATAAGGGTCCCTCTGCAGGACTGCAGTGAGGACAATTCCCCACTGCGCGTGGGAAGCCCAGCCAGGGCCTGGCCCTCACCCTGGGCCTGGGCTCTCCGCTCCCTCACAGCCCTTTTCTCTCTTTTGCTCTTGGCTCCCGTGGGCTTGGGCTTTACATTTGCCTGAACATCAAAGCGAGGTGGGTCTCTGGCCTGCGTGGTCCAGGACGCAGGTGCGACCAGAGTGGGTCTATTCTCCCCCCTTTCTCCCCTGCAGCCATCATCCTTCCATTTTCACTGCCCCTGGGGCCAGGGGTCTTTCGGACCTTCCTGCTTCTCTGTCTGGAACTTGTTTCTTCTGCTTCCCCGGCCCGCCCCCCCACCCCGCTTCGCTTCTCTGGGCTCTCACAGTCAGCTGGGCCGCCCCCCCCCCCCGCCCCCATCACAGCACTGGGACCTTGCGTGTAACGGCTGGCCCAAGCATCTGTCTCCCCCAGGACACTGGGGACATTCTGAGAGCTGAGACGGTGGAGTCACATCCCCAGAAGCCAGCCCAGGACCTGGGAGCCAGGAAGATGAATGAATGGATGAAAAGAGATATGGTGGCTGTCTTCAAGTAAATATTTCAGAAATGAATAGATGACCATGATTATTCTTTCAAATATTTGAACAGCTACCTTGGGAAAAAGGGATTCAGCCTACGTAGACCTGGGAGTTGTGTCTAGGACAGAGCGGTAAGGCCACAGGTTACAGCTTTCCGTTTAGTCTAAGGAAAGGCTTTCTAACAGTCAGGGCTGTCTCCGTGTGGTGGGTGACTTGGGGGAGTGAGTTCCCCATCACAGAAGGCGTGTAAGCAGAGGCCTGATAGTAAGGCCTGGGGACGACGTCCTAAGAGATATTTCGGTGTATTGTATTCAGTGTCTTTCAGGTGTTGGACTTGGCAATCTAGAGTCCTGGACTGTGTCGGGGGCTGGCGGTTGGGGGGGGGGGGGCTGGCTCACTTCTAGGGTAAGGTAGAGCATCTACAGGAGTGCTCATGTTCTGGGCCCTTCTGGTGGGGAAAGAGCCCAGGAGAACATCTTGGAGGAGGCCACAGAGAGCTGAAGGGACCACACAGCTCCATTTTCCTGGCGAGTTCCAGGCATCTGGCCTCCCAAGGCTGAGGTCAGGGTGGGGCTGGGACCAGGGCTGTCACACCTCTGAGTTGGGAGGGGAAGGAAGAGGCAGTGCAGAAGGGCCCAAGGGAAAGACAGCTTAGATCCAGGCACCTAACCTGTGGTCAGAGAAGTCCTGGGTCCAAGTCCCGGCCAGTTGTGGTACCACCCTGGCTGGTGCCCTTGGGTCCATCACTCTGCGGTTCCCCAAGCCTGAGCCCCCTGATCTGTCAAAGGAGATCTGGACTCAGTGGTCCCCAGGTGTCAGGAGTACCAGCTGCCGCTGTGGGTCCTTGAGCAGGTTGCTTGACCTCTCTGGGCCTTTCCTTCTTTGTCTAGAAAGATGAGATCATGGCAATCACCCTCTTCAATCCACAGGGGCATCTGGGAACCAAGTCATATCTGTGAATGGGATGTCCTTCATTCATTCAGCAGATCTTTGTTGTGTACCTACTGGGTGCTTTGAAAAGTCTACACTATCATCCCAGCTCCAGCTAATGTGTGTGTTTATATATGTTGAGGTGACTTCACGTTGTCTCCCTGTGCCGTGAGCCGGTGACTCCTGCCCCCATTCCACCCTGATTCCCCTGGATGCTTCCCTCAGGCCCCACTGGGGATAGCCCCCGTGCCTTCCTGAGAAGGGGGAACAAACGTAAGAGTCACCTTTCCCAGGACACCTGCTGTGGTGGCTCACTGGGCCCCCAGGGGCTGGCTGCGATGAGTCTGCTTTTACAGGAGAAGAGCAGTATTACAGAGGAGGTGGGGGTGAGTGCAGCGGGGGACAGGGCAGGGAGGGGACAGGGAGGAGGAAAGGGCCCTGAGCGAAAGGGATTCACACAGGTCACTTGTCTTGTCTCTCTCTCTCTCCCTGTTTCTCTTTCTTGTCTGTCATTCTCCCTCCTTCCTGTCTCTGACTCTCCTTCTTTCTCTCCCTCCCGTCCTCCTCCTTCCCCCTCTCTCTTCCCCACTGGCTTCTGGCCTCTCTTCCAGCTCCTTCCCTCTGCCTGGGTGCCAGGCCCTTCTCTGGCCCGCAGCTCAGCCGCTGACTTGGCTCTAGGTGTCAGTTTCCCTCTGGCCCAGGCACAGAAGCCACATTGGAGGCCCTGAGTGTGGGGCTCAGAGCCGGGCCCAGCAGGAGGGTCTGGGCTTGAGCCTGGAGGGAAGGTTTGATTTTCAAAGCTTAGGCAGGCAAAATGTTTTACTTTTAGATGTTTTCTTGTCCCCTTTCACTGGCTGCTACCTCCCTCCCTTCCCAGGTCACGAAAAGACGTTCCATCAAGAGCAAAGAGAAAAGACGCTCCATCAAGGACAGAGAGAAAAGACATTCCATCAAGAGCAAAGAGGTGATGAAACAGTTGTGAGCGTCAGACCCTACCAACGTCATCATATTTAATCTTCCCAAGGCCTGTGAGTTCAGGTCACTGTCCCCATTTACTGCCAACAGGGCTGAGGATCAGGGGTGGCTTGCGAATTTTTCGAGGGCGCAAGTTCATTGCACCGGTAAGTGCCCCAGACTTGTCTGTTCCCCAGCCCTTCCTCTTTCCCCTCTAGCCCTTGACAGATCTGGGATCAGCTCTGTATTTTTTGATTTTTAAAGACAGTGTTAATTTGCGAAGCAAGCTGGCGAGGCCCCCGGGGGACTGGCCAGGGGCGGGGAAGGAAGCCAGTCCCTGCCGTGGTCACTTCCTGAAGGTGATCGTGACCAGTACCGGGGTCACGACCTCCAGAGGAGGAAAGACAAGATAACCAGAGCTGACCCCTGACTTCCCAGGGCTCAGCCATAGCTGCTTCCAGCCTCCTGGAGGGTGATCAAAGGCCTGACCTTTCTCTTACCCAGACAGCCCTGGCCGCTCCCTTTACTGAGAGCAGGAACCCTCTGGACCTTTCAGTGATTCTCCTCCTCGGAGTGAGACAGAACAGGGATTGGACTCAGGTCCCCGCAACCCTGATCGCAAAAGCCAGTGTTCTTTGGCTGCCTCCATGAGAAATAAAAAAAACCCCAAAACTGAAACACGCAGGGGCGTGGGGGCAGCACGCTTACCGACAGGAGGGACTGGACTACAGAGCCTGGCAGAGACGAAACCAGTTTGTGCCGAGATGGACCCCAGTGCTGACCTTTGGCCGAGTTCCCCCTCAATATACCACTAAGAATCATGCCCAGGGGTGGAGATTTAATTGTCAATCAGACACACAACGCATGAAGAAGCATGATTTGTAAGTGCACCGACGCTAACACATCCCAGCCCCTGCAGGCTTGGATGGCACCCTTTTCCCACCCAAGTTTCTCTATTTTTTTTTAATGTTTATTTATTTTGAGAGAGAGAGAGAGAGAGACAGAGCATGAGTGGGGGAGGGGCACAGAGAGAGAGGGAGACACAGACTCTGAAGCAGGCTCCAGGCTCTGAGCTGTCAGCACAGAGCCCTACCCGGGGCTCGAACCCTCAGACCGCAAGATCATGACCAGAGCCGAAGTTGGACGCTGAACCGACTGAGCCACCCAGGCGCCCCCCTCCCATCCAAGTTTCTTTCAGAAACTCTCCCGACCTCTCCTCAGGGAATCAGCTTGAGGATTCTTTCTCTTGGGCTGCCTCCCTTGTGCTCGAGCGTAAGCCCCAGTAAAGCCTTGCCCGAACCTCCCGTTCAACCTCCTGTCAACGTCTATTGCTTGAGAGCCCAAGGGCCTGGTTCGGTAACAAGGGGTCATGGAGTCTTCAGGCTGCTCCTGGTCCGGCCCCACATGATGCAGAACCCACCCTACACCCGTGGCTGAGCCCAGTACTCACCGCCTCAGGCCTGGAGGCTCCTGGAGGGCTGAGTGTGGTTCATTCTCCATAGGGATGGCCTGGTGGCTGCTCTGGGACTGTGGGAAGGGGCTGATGGCTGACAGTCTTCGTCCTCCAAGTGGAACTCTCCGTTGACCCCACCTTCCCCAGAGCCTTCCCCCGGGGTCTCATTGGACAAGTCCATCAAAAGGAAATTGGGCCTAATAAGGCCTCTCACATAGGTCATCACTGGAAGCAGAAAGAGTTAGGGGGCCCCAGAAAAAGAAAGACATGGTTTTCTTGACATAAGAGAAGTCATTTTAGGCCCCGGGGCATCTTAGGAAAGATGGGAGATCTTTCGGGCCAGGAGATAGTATAATTACATCGGTGGTAAAACTCCCAATGCTGATCTAAAAAGTGAAGACTGACCGGCCTCACATTGCTGAGTTATCTTTGTGGGATCTAAACCCCTCTGAGCACTCAGATACGGGACCAACTAAAGCCAGAGAATTGACGATGCCTACCCTTGCCGCCCTCGTGACTTGGACAGGGACTCTGTCACTTTAAGGTGACTTTTGCCCCAATGCGATGCTAATTCCCTGTCCTGCCGCCCCTTCATGAATACGCGTGGGCCCCTGGCTTCCAACCTTGCCAGCTTTGTTGGAGGAGATGCTGCTTTGGGAAACATCCCCGGAGTTCTCCATTGCTTGTTGCAAGTAAAAACCCTCCTTTGCCTCGTCCTTGGCTTGGTTGTGTCTCTTGGCTCGACACCTACCAAGGGACGGACCCAGTTTTGGGTGACAGTATCGGGGACTCAAGGGCCAGTGTGTCTCGTCTGGGTCTGGCTTAGCCGTTACCAGCTGTGTGACCTTGGACAAGTTACTTGGTTTCTCTGTGCCTCAGTTTCCCCATCTGCAAAACGAGACAAGAGTTTCTGGGAGGCTTGTTATGAGCAGTGGATGAATTCCTGCATGTAAATCATTTAACGCCGTGCCTCGTATTGAGGTGGTAAGCGTTCACTCATCAGCAGAGGAGTAGATGTTATTATTGGGTGCTGCTTTTTTTTTTTTTTTTCCAGTTTTTGAAATTGTGGTAAAATACTGAAGGGGAGCAGCATGTGTCATCCCCAAATATGTCGATTTGGCATATTGGTTGTTTTGAAATAAAGTTACTTAAGAAACAGCCGGGGCAAGAAGGACTCTCTGACCTCCTCCATCCCCTCGAAGGCAGGAAATAAATCTCCCGTGTGAAAGGTGCCCGCCCTCCCTGCACCAGGAGGGTACGGGGCGTCCTTAGCACCAGAGATAGGGGATTTAAGGTCGAGAGGGCTGTATAAACTAACCTTGTTATTTCCTTACTAATTTGCTCCCCCAGACCCAAACCTCTTTGCCTTGGCCAATCTTCACAAATTATTGTTTCTTGGTCTAAAAAGTGTACAAAGTGCTGTTGGGTCACTTCTTTGAGCCATTTTATATATATATATATATATATATATATATACACACATATATATACATATACATATATATATATATATATATATATATATATATATATATATATAATGTTGATTTATTTTTGAGAGAGACAGCACTAGCAGGGGAGGGGCAAGGAGAGAGGGGGACAGAGGATCCAAAGCCAGCTCCATGCTGACAGCAGCAAGCCCGATGCAGGGCTTGAACCCACGAACCACGGGATCACGACCTGAGCCGAAGGCAGACGCTTAACCGACTGAGCCACCCAGATGCTCCAAGCTTCATATTTTTATAGGCTCCAGTGTGTACAAAATTAAATGTGTTTTTCTCCTGTTAATCTGTCTTTTTAAAAAACTTTTAAAAAGAAGTTTATTTACTTATTTTGAGAGAGAGAGAGAGAGAGAGAGCGAGCGCAAGCAGGGGAGGGGCAGAGAGAGAGGGAGAGAGAGAATCCCAGGCAGGCTCCGTGCTGTCAGCACAGAGCCCGACATGGGCTTGAACTCATGAACCATGAGATCATGACCTGGGCCAAAATCTGAGCTGAAATCAAGAGTCAGATGCTTAACCTACTGAGCCACCCAGGGGCCCCTGTTAATCTGTCTCACCTCCATTTGGTTATCAGACCAGCCAAGGTAAGAACCTAGAAGGGAAGAAGGGAGAAGCTTTCCTCCCCTACAGCACATACGTTCGCCTTCTCGATCATTTTTAAGCGCACAGTTCGGTGGCGGTAAATACATTCTTAATGTTGTGCAACCATCACCACCATCAGGTAAACCATTAGACACTCGATCCCCATTATGGAGACATCTCTCCATTCCCCCCTCCCTCCGGCCCCTGGCAACCCCCACTCTCCTCTCGTGTTGCAGCATGTGTCGCATGTCAGAATTTCCTTCCTTCTAAGGCTGAGGAATACTCCATTGTGTGTGTACCCCACATCTTGCTTATCCACTCCTCCGTAGCTCTTGCGAACAACGCGACTCTGAACATGTGAGTGCAGATATCTCTTCCAGAACCCCGCTTTCGGTTCTTTTGTGGCACTGCTTTCGGAAGCACAGGTTGTAGGATGACAGCTATGGCAAGGAGGAGTTAGAGCCTCTGGTTTTCATCTTTAACACGGCTAAGTTTAGGGCTTGGAGCAGGAGAGGACATCACCATCTGGAGGGAGAGACTCAGCTCTTTGCATCCGACTGAGACACTGAAATATTTCCACCAGCATCTGGGGAGCAGGGAGTGAGGACGGTGCCATATGGGGCCCCCAGAGATAAGACAAGGAGGCGGAGGGGCGCCCGGGAACCACAGTGGCAGGGGAGAGGTAGCGGGTGGCTGGGCAGAGAGGCCCCATACGGCCCCCCCACCCCCCTTCCTCTCATTGAGTGGACCATCCTGGGGCAGATCTCAGAACCTGGGATACTGGAAAGAACGTTAATGTCCAGCATGTCCCTCTTTCACAGATGAGGCCCTCCGATATGCGGGGTTTTCCTATGTCACCAAAGTAACTCAGTTCTGGTACCATCTACCTGGCACACAGGTTAAGGGCTCAGTCCCCCTAGACCCCCCTGTGCCCCCCTTCAGATGCCAAGTGCAAGTCTGGGTGGTTACCTGTGCTTCTGGCCGACTGGCTACAGATCAGAGGTTCCCAAGACCCCCTCCTCGGGTTCGAATGATGTGCCGGAGCCACCCACAGAACTCAGAGAAACATTTTCCTTATTAGATTGCTGGTTTGTTATATGAAAGGATATGACTTAGGACCTGGCCAGAGGGAAGGGAGGCCTAGGGCAAGGTATGTGGGTAGAGGTGTCATTACCTAGTGGCAACGGCTGAAATCGTTGGCCCTGAGCCATGGAACGGACTTCTCCAGGCCCTTCTCCCCTCCCTGGAGGTTCGCAGAAAAAGGACTGAAAGTTCCAACCCTCTAATCACAAGATTGGTTCTCCTGGCAACCAGCCCTGTCCTGAGGTTAACCTAGGGGCTTTCTGAAAGTCGTCTCATTAACACAACAAAAACCCTTGTTGCTTTTGACAGAGGAAATTCCAAAGGTTTCTGCCTTGCTGTGCCAGAAACAGTGGATAAAGACCAAAAATATAGTTCTTATCAGTCACAGTATCTTGGGCCCCAAGAGAGGAAGACCCTTGTCCAAGGTCATACAGCAAATGGTTGTCCAGGCTGGGCCGAGGCCCCAGGTTTCTTGATTCTTGTCCCTGTCCTCGTCCTTCAGAGTCATGGAGAGGAAGCTGAGTAGGGCAGGGCTGACCCTCAGGGCTCCTCAGAGGCCATCAGCCCAGGGCTCTGTGGGCACAGCTTCCTTCTGAGCCGGGGCCTGTCCAGCTGGGTGGGAAGATTGCACCGCCCCCTCCCCCCTCCTTCCCGTGACAATGAGGTTGAAGCCCAGAGGAGGGGCCTGGCTGGCCTCAGGTGACACAGCACGGAACCAGTGGTACAGGGACTTAAGTCAAGGACTCTTGTCTCCAAGCGTAGCCAGCATCCCTGACCTGATCCTTTCATTCAAAATCTCACCTCGAGCTTTGGAGCAAAAGCCGATTTTATTACAGCTTTTGTGTCTTGCACCAACAATGCCCAGACACCTATCGTCTTGTAATTATTCTCATATTCGCTTTGTCTCCAGGGCCTCAAGACTCCTCCAGACTCCTTCAGCCTCTCCTCCCACCGCCAAGCTCCCCGTGTTGGCCGCAGCGTGGCACAGGGTGCCCGCGCTATTTATTTCCTAATAAAAAGACAGCCTGGGTGGCCCATGGGAGATTAAGACAGAGATTTACTATGAGATGATTAACCATAAAACCACAGGTTAAATCAGCGTCAGACAGGAGGCCGGGAGGAAGAGGAAGGGAAGGAGGAGGGAGGCCAGGAGGTGCAGGAAATGCTACGTTTGCACAGGTGACCAGAGTTCCTGTTGCCTCTGGTCAACAGGAGGGGGTAGGGTGGCGGGTGCGGGGGGGGGGGGGGTGGGGGGTAGGGGTGGCGGGCGAGGCTTATGCCCTGACTCTGGCCCTTCTACTGTCCGATCCTCAGTTTCTCCACATATCTAATGCAGAGACTGGGCTACGGGTTTCTTGCTTGGCGTCCAAGATCATGGTCTCTGGCACCAGCTGGGCTGGGGCTTGGAATCCAGGATTGCTGTGTCCTGGGGTGGCCTCAGGCAGGTCACTTCTCCAAGGTCAGTTTTCTCCCCATGGGGAATATAGTGATAACGGTAATGATGATGATGATGATGATGGACCATGATGACGGTCATGATGAGACAGCTAATGTTTACTGAGGGCTTACCTACACTTGAGCACACTTACAAAACCCCCACTTGCTTCAGGACTTTCACATGTGCTGAGCTGTTGAATCACATCTCCATTTTACACAGGAGGTGGAGAGAGGAGAGGCCTGGCCGGTAGCTTTCGCTCTCCAGCGGGCTGTCTCCTGCTTTCTCAGCCTGTGGGGACCTCAGCAGACTTCTGCCCCATTCAGTGGCTCCAGCCACACCCCTCTCCCCCGAGGTCTGAATCGAAGCGTGGGGGGCGGTGGCTCTTTCAAAATTGTTGGTTCCTGGAGACAGCCACCTCAACTCCATATATTAGCTAATTCTGTTTAATCTAGACTTCTTTTTACTTCTTAGCAGCGCATTCCATTACCAGCTGATCATTCATTATATTTTATTTTATTTTATTTTTAAACTGAGCCACCGAGGCGCCCCCAGCCGATCGTTCTTTATGTCAACCTTTCCTGATAAAATTACTGTGTGATCCTATTTTCTGTCTAGATCCTGAGTGATACAGAATTGGTCCTGGAACTGGTCCCAGGATATAGGCCAGCAGAGATGGTATTTTCTTTGTAACAACCTTTAAAAATCTAAAAACCACTTTTAGCTGGTGGGTCATACAAAGATAGGCCACGGGCTAGACTTGGCTCGCGGGTCACAGCTTGCCAATCCCTGTACCAGAGTGACTGTCTGCTGGAGAAGAGGGCAGACCCAGCCCTTCAAAAAAATTTTTTTTATGTTTATTTATTTTTGAAGGAGAGAGAGAGAGCGCGCGCGCGAGAGAGATTGAGAAAGCGCGCGAGCAGGGGAGGGGCGGAGAGAGAGGGAGTCACAGAATCCGAAGCAGGCTCCAGGCTTTGAGCTGTTGGCACAGAGCCCGATGTGGGGCTCGAACCCACGAGCCGTGAGATCATGAGCTGAGCTGAAGTCGGACGCTCGACCGACTGAGCCACCCAAGTGCCCCAGACCCAGACTTTTTAGAGGTGACCAGATACTGGCTACGAATTGATATAAAATCCTGGGGACCCAACATGCCACTGTGGCCCACCACAGTGGGGATCTGCAGGTGATAGATGGAATCTGATTTCAAGTTCATCTAGCAGTGAACCAGGTCTGTTATCTCCCTAGTTCTGAACGTACAACTGGATTGGGCATGTATGGCAGCAGGTACAGTTCCCACTTTGTCTCTCTGGCCCAGGAAGGGCGAAGTAGAAGTCCCCGGAACTTGCCCTTCCTAGAAAGGCGGTAAACCCAATGTGATAATGATTCCTTGTAAGGGTATGTTTGCGTGTGTGTGTGTGTGGGGGGGGTGTGTGGATTATAAGGATCAATGCCACCGTCCAAACTTGAGAGACACAAGGGTGCTTCTAAATGGGCGCGTTAACGAATCTGATGAGCTTGGTTCAGAAGTCAGATGCATCTTGGAGAATTGACTGGATTCTTGTCAACGGTCAGGTGGTTACTCCGCTTGCAGATGTGTCCCCAGCTGTGTCCCTGGAGCAAATCAACACGGCCCCTGGCAGCTGGACCTTGCTGGTGTCTTTTCCTCTAAACCAATGTTGTAGGGACCACCAGAAGTTGTTTTTCTGTGACCTGGCAGGGCCAGCTGTACACGGTCAGAATCTTACCTAAGGGGCACGCTGAATGTCCTGCATCGCTCATGGTGTAGTTTCGGCTGTCTTGACTTTCCACAGAACATCACGCTGGCTCAGTTCCATCCAACGACAGGGTCATGCCTACCGCAGCCAGCTTTGAGTGGGAACCTAGGAAGTCTGCAGGACTTCCAGGCCGAGTGTGAACTGCTCCATCCCTTCGGCTTTGCGATACAACGGATCCAATGATGCTTAAAGAATCTGTGGCAAGAGGAGTGCTATTTGGAGCCTGTGGCCAGCACCAGTTGGAGACCCGATAGAGTAGACAGTTAGACATCAGCTGGAGGTAAGGACAGTGATAAAAAGGTTGCACGGTAGAAGCCCAGGGGCACAACATTACACATTAGAAGGCTGGGGACATCACATCCTGACTTTGTAGGCTTCTAAGACCCTTCAGCATCTTGGCCTTGGGGCCCTCAAGACCCTGGGGCTAATAGTGAGCCACCAGTACAGAACAAGACTCTCCTCTTCCCCCTCTGCTCTGGGGTAACCCCTAGACTCATTATAATACATTTGCAGTGTGGTTTTAGCCCCAGTACAAACCTTGTAGGATCAAAGACTCTCCCTCCTAACCTGTGGGAGGCGGCCCCCAAACGATTGGAAGCCACCTCCTTTAGGGACGACTCCGTCCATGACCCAAGACACCCCACTCCTCACATAAAAAGAAAGGACCCCTGTAACCTCAGGGTAGTTGCCACCTCTGGGCCTGCCCGCTCTGCCTTCTTGAGAGTGCACTGTCCTCAGTGGCCTCTGTGTGCTGGCTACTTTCCTTCTGGCTGTTTCCATTCCAGCGCGGATCCTCAAGTAAACCTTTCCTGGGGAATCCAAGAAGCGAGCCCTCCACGCACACAACACAGACTCTCCCACGTGTGACGGAACCGTGGTGCAGGTCTCCAGGACTCCGTAGTGGATCTGCACCTGAAGCTTGAGGCGGCCTTTCCTGACCCCTTCCTGTGTGGCACTAGCCTGTGGGTGCAGGTGCCAAGGGCAGGGTCAGGGAGCTCGTGCTGTTGAGGCCCCGCAGCCTCGTGTGTGTGGGAATCCTGTGGTCTGCACGGATGGGGGAGCGTTTGGGCTCCCGCTCTGTCACCCACCAGCTGTGTGTCCTCGCACGGGTGACTTGATCTGTGCACCCACATTTCCTCGTCTGGAGCGGGGCTCGAGTCTCTACGTAGTAGGGCTGTTTTGAGAATTGTCATTATTTCTTTAAAAAAGTTTTTTAATGTTTTTATCTGTTTTTGAGAGAGAGAGAGAGAGAGAGAGAGAGAGAGAGAACACGAGTGGGGAAGGGGCAGAGGGAGAGGGAGACACAGAATCGGAAGCAGGATCCAGGCTCTGAGCTGTCAGCGCGAGGTCATGACCTGAGCCAAAGTCTGGAGCTTAACTGACTGAGCCCCTCAGGCGCCCGGAGGATTGTCATTATTAAGCCTCGCTCTGTGCGGGCCCTGTTCTAACTGCTTTGTTTGTATTCACCCAAAGTTCCTTGCAAAGACCTCACGAGGGAGGGGCTATTATCCCCACTCTCAGCGGGGGGGGGGGGGGGGGGGGGGGGGGACGACACTGGACCCAGAGTGGTCAGGTCAGTTCCCGTGGGTTCAAGCTGGGGGGGCGGAAGAGCTGGTTCTGGAGTGTGGACTGGATGGGTCTGGAATCTTTGATCTTAAGCAGTGGGCTCTAAAAATGTCCGCAGAGAACTGAGCGTGGGGCCTGGAACACCCGCGCCAATGTTTCTCCGAGGGTGGTAGGCACATACTGGATCTGCTCCAAGTACCTATGTGAGGGGTAGGCTCGGTGTAAATACAGGCTCCCTGGCCCCATTCCCACCTTTACTAAAGTAGAGTCTCTGGGCGGGGCCTGGGAATGTGCATTCTATTTTATTTTATTAAAAAAAATTTTTTTTAGGGGCGCCTAGGTGGCTCAGTCTGTCAAGCGTCTGACTTCGGCTCAAGTCATGATCTCACAGCTCATGAGTTTGAGCCCCGCGTCGGGCTCTGTGCTGACAGCTCGGAGCCCGGAGCCTGCTTCGGATTCTGGGTCTCCCTCTCTCTCTGCCCCTCCCCCGCTCATGCTCTGTCTCTGTCTGTCTCTCTCCGTCAAAAATGAATAAACATTAAAACAAAAAAAATAAAGACTGAGCCAGAGACAAAGTCTGCAATGTAATTAATTATACATATTTGGCCCAAAAGCTGGAGTTCAGGGCTCTAGAGTAAGCCCAGCTGCAAATAAGTTACAGAACCTTAGGTCACCCATGTTGCCTTGCCTCAGTTTTCCTGTCTGTAGAATGGGGGCCCTGGTTTCCATGCCACCCACCTCTCAGGACGCATGAGAGCCCGAGAGTGACTGTGGCGGCAGATGTCCTCTGGGAACAGGACAGCCACTGGAGTCATTCTGGCCCGAGGTCCAGTGGTGGCCCTGCCACTCCTGCTGTCACCTGACCACATCAGGCCCGCTTTTGGCCTCAGTTTCCTCACCCTTAAAATGGAGATAATAAGACAATAAGATAACCCTACGCTGGTTATGGTGAGGTTTAATGAGGCAGCACATAAGAGAAACACAGGTAACATAAATCTCTTGTCCCTCCATAAATATAGACTATTATGCCCTTCCTCGACTTTTTTTTCTTTTTAGTATTTTTAAAATAAATGTTTATTCATTTTTGAGAGAGACAGCATGAGCAGGGGGAAGGGCAGAGAGAGAGGGGAACAGAGGATCTGAAGTGGGTTCTGTGCTGACAGCAGAGAGCCCGACGTGGGGCTCAAACCCATGAACCACGAGATCATGACCTGAGCTGAAGTCAGACGCTCAGAGGGCTGAACCCCCCAGGCGCCCCTACTCTAACTTTTAAAATCTCCAGGGGCATCTGAAACCCACAGGTGACTCCAGAGTTTCTGTTGATGCCAGGGTTGGGTCAGGGTGGGATCTTTCCCTCTCTTCCTCGGTCAAGGACAGCAGGATGGGGAGCTGAAACACCGTCCAGGCACAGCCAAGGTAAGAAACCACGGAAAAGAAACAGCGACCTCTGATGTTACTAGGGTCGCCCGGCTTGGGAGCGAGCTGCACTTAGCTTCATTTTCAACCTTGTGTCCCTCGATGCAATGCAAGCACCAACCCTCCTCCCCCTCCCCCAGCCCACCGCAGGCGGGCCCCGGCCTTGAGGACCAGGAGCCTGGTGGTCTGTGTTCCCACTTTGCCTGCTCACTGGCCCTGGAGAAGGGATGGGGACAGAGGTCACCAAAAGTGCCAGAACCCCAGCTCTGTGATCTGGGCTGGTGACAAGAGAGATGACTGAGGCGGGCTGCCTCGGTTTCCCCAAGATGGTTGTTAGGGGGGCAAAGAAGGAACAGTTCAGAAAGGCCACGGTTGGACACACTGTAGGCTCTCTGACTGCCCCGCCGTCCTAGAGACCACCCGTCCCACCCCTGCCTCCTTCAGCCTCCACATCGTCAACGCATTCAGGAGGCCCCACTTGCCCGTCCCTGCCCCCTACCCTCACCTAGGCTGGAACAGGCCTCGCAGAGCCAGGCTCTGGGGTCTCTGCCCGCCGTGAAGGCTAAATCTGAGAGGTCATCTGGAGAGGAGGGAGGCCCCTGGGCTTTGGAGCAGGGCGTCCTGAGATCCAGCCCTAGGCTGCTCCAGGGTTCTGACGGATGGGGCTTGGGGGCACCTCAGGCCCAGGGAAGCCGGAGCTGTTGTCTTAAAGCTACCTTTATCTTTGGCAATATTTTATTTAAGAAGGCTTGGGGGCGACGACGGAGATCGTCGGGGTACTCTGTGCCTTACTTCAGGCCGTGGCTGCTGCTGGTTGGGATCTTGGCTCTACCTCGTCCAAGCTGTGTAACCTCAGCCCTGTTACCCTACCTCTCTGATCCTTAACTTCCTCATCTGCCAAACGGGTCTAGCCATGCCTACTTTGCAGGGTTGTTGTAGGGTGCAGTGGGATCATGTCGGTCGAGGGCCCAGGCCCCTGGTGGTTACTGGAGGCTGGCCAGTCACAGCCATTGTGGCCTTGGCTGCCACTACCTCCAGGGCCACCCAGAGACCACTGGACAGGAACGGTGGAGTTTAGGGGCAGAGGGGCCAGAAGTAAGGTTGCGAAGATGCAGGTAACACCCGCCTTTCTGGAAATTTCCTGACCTGGGTACCAACCGGTCCAGACATCCCCACAGTGATGAATGTGCACGACACCTGTTTATGATTACGCGGTTGGGGGGAGAGCCCGCGGCTTGGTGGGGGAAGACACAAATCACAGAGCAGGCTTTTCGCTAGTACTGTTTGCTTTGAGATGATTCTGAAAGTAATGCATAGCTCTTCTGGAAAACGCCAAAAAATATAAAGAAGAAAGTAGCAGTGTCCCATCATCCCATTCCTCAGAGATGATCACTGTTGTTATGATGGCATGTTTCAAGTTTCCTTTTATGTATATTATTATAAATCAAATTAAATTTCTGTCTGCCTGTTATCCCAGCAGATGAAAATGGCCCTGAAGGTTTTCACCAAATCTGGAGGCTTCATTTGGATGGTCTGACTTAAAGGCAATGAAGTCTTGGGGCGGCTGGGTGGCTCAGTTGGTTGAGCATCCAACCCAACTTCGGCTCAGGTCATGAACTCATGGTTCCCGAGTTCGAGCCCTGCATCGGGCTCTGTGCTGACAGCTCCAGAGCCTGGAGCCTGCTTCGGATTCTGTGTCTCCCTCACTCTCTGCCTCTCCCCCATTCATGCTCTGTCTGCCTCTCTCTCTCTCTCAAAAATAAATAATCGTTAAAAAAAAATTAAAAACAAAATACAAGCAACGAGGTCTTTTCAAAATTCACTAGTCGGGGCTTAGAGGGACCACCTCAAAGAAGTTAACAGCAACCAGGGGTGCCTGGGTGGCTCAGTCAGTTGAGCCTCCAACTTGGGCTCAGGTCACGATCTCAGTTTGCGGGTTCGAGCCCTGCGTCTGTGCTGACCTCTTGCTCAGAGCCTGGAGCCTGCTTCGGATTCTGTGTCTCCTTCTCTCTCTGCCCCTCCCCCCGCTCACGCTTTGTCTCGCTCTGTGTCTCAAAAATAAATAAATGTAAAAAAATAAAAATTAAAAAAAAGAAAAAAAAAGAAGTTAACAGCTACTGGGCAGCGTGATGGAAACTGGAGGGGCCTGTGGGGCTGAGCCTGGGAGGACCCACCATCTGCAGTCGGAGGCAGTGGGCCCTCCACACACGCCCCTCCTCCCGACCCCTCCGGTCATGCGTCACAGGGGCAGGTGCACTGATGTGTGGTCCGCTCTTCCCACCTGGGCTGCTCCAGCAGCTGAAGGGAGGTTTATCCTCACAGGTGGTCATTCGCCAGAATGCTGCTGCTTATTTTCCAGCTTCTGCTGACGTGTCTGTGCATCTGTACCTGCCCATGTATGTGTTTTACTGGGGTCGGTCTTTTTAAATTTTTTTTAAGGTTGTTTATTTGTTTTGAGAGAGAGAGGGAGAGAGAACGAGCAGGGGAGGGGTAGAGAGAGGGAGAGAGAGAATCCCAAGCGGGCTCTGCACTGTCAGCACAGAGCCCGACTCAGGGCTTGAACTCACCAACCATGAGATCATGACCTGAGCTGAAATCAAGAGTCGGCCGTCTAACCCACTGAGCCACCCAGGCGCCCCTGAACTTGCTTTTTTCATAAGCAGTTGCCCACATCTTTCAACATGTGCAGGAAATGAGGTCGGCATTCAAGGTCCTGGCCACAGGCAGGAGGGTCAAGAGCCCTAAGTGACAGTGAACACATGTCACACACATCACATGCCACGCTCTGTCCAGACGTAGGTGCTACTGTCCTCATCCCTGTTCTACAGGTGAGGAAACTGAGGCCCAGAGAGGTTAAATAGCTTCTCCAAGGCACACCGTCAGGGAGTAGCCGAGCTGGGATTTGAACCCGGGTTGCCTGGCCGCGGCCACTCCCTATGTGCTGTGTGCCTACGGCACACCAGGAACTTTTTGATAAACATCATCCTTTTATTCTTTACAGACTTCCTCTGAAATAAACAGTTGGTGAAAAGCCTAAAAATCCCAACATGCCCAGCACCTGGTTACTTTATAAATCAGGAGGGAACAGGGGAAGATTATGACATAAGAGCCCCTGAAACAGATTCTGTGGTTGCCAACCCCCCATCTTAGAGATGGGGAGACTGAGGCTCAGAGAGGTTAAACACTTTGCCCGAGTCATTTCAGCAAATGATGCTGGACCAAGTGGATGTCCATATATAAGAAGTAAACTTCTCTCTAAACATTACACTTTAGGGGCACCTGGGTGGCTCCGTTGGGTTAGCATCCCACTTTGGCTCAGGTCATGATCTCATGGTTCCTGAGTTCGAGCCCTGCATCAGGCTCTGTGCTGACAGCTCAGAGCCTGGAGCCTGCTTCCGATTCTATGTCTCCCTCTCTCTCTGCCCCTTCCCTGCTCATACTCTGTGTTTCTCTCTCTCTCAAAAATGAATAAACATTAAAAAAAATAAAAAAGACACACTTTACACAAAATTAACTCAAGGTAAACCATAGATCTCAATGGAAAATGAACAATGACATTGTTAAAAGAAAACATGGGAGAAACTGTTCATAATTTGGGTTTAGGCAAGGGTTTAGGGTTTACATGTGACAGCAAAAGCATGACCCACAAAATAAAAGGTTGATAAATAAACTTCATCAGAATGAAAAACTTTTGCCCTGCAAAAATCACTGGTACAAAGATGAAAAGACAGGCCACAGACTGGAAGACAAGGTCTGAAATCACATATTCAACAGAAGATTCGTAACTAGAATATATAAAGAGCTCTCAAAATCCAATAGGAAGAAAACACAATTAGAAAATGGACAAAAGACTTGACTAGACCCCAGAGAGTAGATACAGGGGGTATATAAGCCCATGAAAAGATGTTCCTTACTCTTAGCCACCGGGGAAATGCAAACTAAAGCCACAATGAGATACCACGACATACACATCAGAATGGCTAGAATAAAAGTCCCGACAAAGACAAGTGCTGACGAGGATGCGGAACAGTTCGCAAGGTGTAGTAACGACCCTTACACATTTGCTGGCGGGAACGCAAAATGGTGCAGCCACTCTGGCAAACACTGGTAGTTTTCTAGAACACTGGACACGTGCTTATCACAGGATCCAGGGTTCCCACTCTTGTACATAAATGCTTCCTAGTGGCTCTATTCATAATCACCAACCGTTGGAACAACTCAAATATCCTTTCATTCAAATGTCTGGATGAACAAATGCAGGTATATCCACACCATGGAATACTGCCCAGCAGCGAAAAGGAACGCACTATTTATTCATGCGACAATCAGGATGCATCTGAAAGGCACTGTGCTATGTAAAAGAGCCAATTTCAAAACATCACTTGCCTGTGTGATTTGCTTGTGTGACATTCCTGAAAAGATGAGACTAGAGTGATGAGAACAGATCAGTAGTTTCTGGGGTTTGGGGACTAAGGAGGGACTTCACTGGGGTTAAGGGATTGTTTTGTATCCCGATTGCGGGGTTGGTTACATAAACTTATGCCTGTGCTAGACTTTATAGAACTGGGTGCCAAAAAAAAAAAATGATGTCACTGTATAGTATAAAATAAATCCTGTAAAAAAATACTCATCTGTGAGTATCGAGGTAGTGAGGGGCGCAGCCGTGACTTGAACGCAGGTCTAGCTGGCTCCAAGCCCAAGCATGAGAGTGCTGTACCTTGTGACCCCTCAAGCCAGAGCCCCCATCTTGCCCAGAACCGTCTGGTCCTGGGGTAGCAGCTGTGAACTAGAGCCAGGAGAGTGACAGTCTGTGGCATGAAGGGCGAGTCTTGACAGGTCTGCCTTGCGTTCCTAGTGATTGGGGTCCTACTTTTAGCACAGAGCCTGAGTCATCCCAGCCAATGTCAGCAATGGCGCAGACGCTCCAGGGAAGGCTTACGACCCTGTGCACCGGCTCCTCTGTGTCCTCTGCACACCCAGAGCTCCTGTGAGCCTGAAGCTGAGCTGGTCCTTTAAAACTCCACCCAGTGTTTGGAAGGGTAACTTGCCAGAGCCTTCGGAGGACAATTGACTACACGGATCAAGAACCTGAGAAATATGCCCACCCACTGGCCCAGAAATCCAATTCCATTGAGTGGGTTTATCCCATGGAAACAGTTAAGAAGGGCCCAGGTGTGGTCACACACACACACACACACACACACACACGAGGATTTCGTCACGGTTTTGAACACATACCCGTTATAGACAAGATCGGCCGGACAAGACAGGACTATGAACACTTTCAGGGCAGAGCCCACACCTAGTGGAGGGCCTGGCCCACAATAGGTCTTTAATTAAAATTGTGGGAGAAGACATCAGTTACGGAGATTATGTAAATCTATATATTGTGAGATGGAAAGGACAGGTTTCAAAGCCATATTTATTGTACCATCCCCTTTATATTAAAAAATAGATAATTGGTATATTTCTACGCACAGAAAAAAGGCAAGATATGTCCCCAAATGGAGACGTGACAGTAGGTATCCCCAGGCAGTAGGGTCATGAGAGAATTTTACTTTCTTTTCTTTCTTCCATTCTGTAGAGACTAAATTATTTTTACTGTTTACAGTTAATGTGTATCAAACTTGTCTGTACTTTGTTCTAAGCATCCTAAGCCATTTAATCTTCTCCATGGCTTTTTAAGGCAGGTATTATTATCATACCATTTTGTAAACTAGGCAACGGAGACCGAAAAATGCTCATACTAACTGATGCTGGTACCCAGATATTAGTCTCTGTGCTGCCCCATTTCAGAGGCTGGAGCCTGGGAGGCCAGCTCCTGAGCGTTGGACTCTCCGTGAGGGGTTTGGTTTTATGGGAGCTGGCCTCTGTGGTGTGATCAGAGCAATGACAGCAGGGGATTTCCGCTTTGGAAGAAGACAGGAAGCAGAGATCCCTGGCCCAGGGACACGGCTCTGGGTTGGGGGTGCCTTCTGGGGACCTAGTTGGGGAATCTTCATTCTTAATCCACCCCAGAAGACGGCTGTGTGAATAAGGCCTAGCCTGTTGCTCATTTAAGGGAGACCCTGTTCTCTGGACCCTTGGGTTTTTCAATGTTTTATTTTTAAGAGAGAGAGAGAGAGAGGGGAGAAGTGGGGGAGGGGCAGAGAGAGAGGGAGACACAGAATCTGAAGCGGGCTCCAGGCTCTGGGCCATCAGCACAGAGCCCGATGCGGGGCTTGAATCCATGAACCGTGAGATCATAACCTGAGCCGAAGTTGGACGCTTAACGGACTGAGCCACCCAAGCGCCCCTCCTTGTTTTCTTCAAAACCTCCTCTAACCAGGTCCCTCCACCAGCTACTGCGCTCCAGCCCCCACCTGGGCCCACCTGTGGTCCTCACCTTATGCAGCAGTTCCTATTTGAGAGGCTCTGGGCCCAGCCCGTCTCGGGAGGACAGGCCCTGCCCTGGGTCTGTAGTGAAGGTGCCACTGTGAGGTCAGCGGTGGGCGGCCCGGGCAGCCCTGGGGACCGGCGCTGTTTGGGCCCCAGTCCTCAGATGGGGAGACTGAGTGTCAATTCGGAGGGGGGTTCGCCCAGGCGTGTGAGTGGAGGAGCTAGCTCCCCACAGGTGTGTCCCCTGGAAGGACAGGAATAGCCATGCATGGTTCCAAGCACCCAAGAGGCAGATTTCCCTGGGAAGGTGCTCCCTGTCTGCTGACCCTCGAGCGGGGGCTACTTGATCCTGGGCTTTCCATGCTCCTTACCCCTGTCCTGCTGGGCACACGCTCTTACAGATTCTTCTGGGATCGTCTGAGACGAGGACAGTTATCCTCATTCACAGATGAGAAACTGAGGCTTGAAGATCTCAGAGCCAGTCGGGGTGGAGCCAGGACTGGAACTGGGGCCTGCTGGATGGCAGGGGCCCTTCTGCCCCTGGCTTCTGCTGGATGTGCCAGGGCAGAGGGGTCTAGCTGGGCCTCGGCCGTCTGCAGGACAAGTGGGGGGTGTGGAGGCGACGGGCACTTACACCGTTTGGGTGCCCGCCAGGTCTTTGCTCAGCTGTCACCTCCTCAGGGAAGCTGTTCTGAGCACCTTGTGTAAGTCACTATGCCCCCATCGTCACCCCCTGCTTCCACCCTGCTTCATGTGCCATCATGGCACACATGTCACCGTGTCATAGCACCTAGCACTGCATGAGCCAGGCAGACACCATTTGTCTCTCCGCAGAGACCCGCGAGGCTGGTTTTGCCTGAGGCCATGTCTCCGGCCCCCAGACAGGACCTGGCTCAGAGTAAATGCTCAATGAATATTTGAGTGAATAAACAAGCAGGCTGGAAACTTTTACAGTGTCTCTTATGACCCTGTCCCCAGCCTCAGTTTCCCTGTCTGTAAAATGCAAACGATCGCAGGACTGTCGTATCAGGTAAGAGAACATAATGGGGATGAATCTGGCAGGTAGGAGCTCCTCGGGAAATCTGGGTTTCCCTCCCCTCCAGCAAAGGGCAAACAGAAGGTTTATCCTGTTCGGTTTAAAGGATGTATTAAATGAGCAGAAGTTGGAGAGTGCAGCTTTGCGCAGGCTCAAAGGAACAAGGTATTGTCTCTTGCTATCAATTTGCAGGTGGGGAAATAGAGGCCAGTGTAATGACTTGCCTAATGGCACGGGAGTTGGGCAGGGGGCAGGCGGAGTAAGAGGAGTGTCTAGGCCTCCTGATCTCCCAGCCGGGGCCCTGCCGCTCTTCAGAGGCAGGAAAAGCAGAAAGGGAAGAAATCCATGGTATTTCTCGCTGTTTCTGGGTCTCGGGTTTTCCGTGGGTGCAATGGTGGGTAGACGAGGGTTTCCCAGGCACCTGGCTGGCCTGAACAATCTGGGGGGCTGAAGCCTGGGGATGGACCCCCTGTCCTTGTCTGGCTCTCGTGGCCAGAGCAGTGCTAAGTGAGGGGCAGGGCATTTCTACTGGTCCTCCTGGCCTCATCCCTGCCCTGGGCTGGACCCAAGCCTCGCTCCTCCCCTCCTAGCCCAGAACTTGCTCACACCTAGCACCTCTCTGAACCCACCGCCGCCATCAGCTACATCCCTGTTCTCAGCTTGGCCACACACTCTCCCACCCCTTCCCTTGGGTGCACTCTGAACCTCCCGCCACCTCCGATCTGAATCCCTTCCCAGTTGTATCACTAGCCCTAGAACCACGTCCCCAGCTCTCTCCTACCCCCTGCAGCTGCAAACGCCATCCACCACTGACCCCCAGTGGCAACTGAGGAAGGTGACGCCCACTCTTAGTCTCAAGACTGTCATTGTTCTGGTGGGTGACGAAAATGGTGACCAGGTCGGTGATCATTCATTCATTCAGCAAACATTTACTCAGCACCCACTCTGTGCGAGGCACCATTGTAGGTGCAGGTGATGCATCATAGAAGAAATCATGGCAATGTCCTCGTTACCCTGGAGCTTATATTCCTTCGTGTGTGTGTGTGTGTGTGTGTGTGTGTTACAGACAACAAGCAGTTAATAAATAAGTATGTTCAAAGATGACGAGAGCAAGATAAAGGGGGGTTGGAAGAGCTGGGGGAGGGGCTGCAGTCTTAAGTGGGGTGGTCAGGGTGCGCTCACTCAGGTGACTGATGGCCACAGGCTCGCAGGAGAGGGAGTGATTTTGGCTACTTGGTGATGTTCACTGCAGTGTGAACTCAGGCTTCCATCTCCTCTTGGCTGAAGGATGCAGACCCTCCTGTCTGTGCTCCTCACCCCTGCATGGCTCCCCTATGGTCCGTTCTCTGCACAGCCGCCAGAGTGAAGATTTGACATGAATCTGCTCAGGTGTCACTTTAAAAAACCTCCCATGATCCTCCACTGCCCTTGGAACAGAGTCCAAAGTCTTCATACATTGCTACTTGGAGCCACCCCATTCCCCCCTATTATCTGGCCCTGCCTTGGCCCGGCTCACTGCTATTCAAAGTGCAGAGTTCAGCCTCCTCCAGGAAGTCCTCCTTGCCTTTCCAGCCACCCCCAACCCTGCTGGATTAGGGTGTTCCCACAGAGCCCTGTGCTCACCCCAACACAGCACTTAGTCCTGGGTGGTAACTGCTCTTTGAGGGTCTGACTACTCCCTGGTCGGTGGCTCCACAAGGAAGGGGTCGTGTTTGCCCATTCACCTCCAGATTCTTGGCGCCAAATGCAGGCCAGAGCACACAGTAGACACACACTAAGTCCCTGCTGACTGCAGAGATGCATGGATGGTCAGAGGAACTGCCGGGGGAACAAACACGCAGGGAGCGCGTTCATCATCCCTTCCCTAGGGACGCGTAGAAGGAGTCTGTGGGCGGGAGAGAGAAACCATTCAGCATCCAGAAACTCATTTGATTTAATTTCACGATTGTTTAGGTCTTTTTTCTTCCTTGACAACTATGGATTGGGAGATAATCTGAAAATCAATCTTGCTCTCTCCCTCCAAGTTCACCCAGGTGCCCTGCTTGGCTCCGTTGACAGTGTCCACGGGGGCTGATGGACGGTTCACACGTCCTGTCAGTGATGACAGGTGTTTTTCAGGACCATGGAGCAGGGGGGTCCTCTTCCTCCACTGGCCTGAAGCTCCTGCTGGGAGCTATCACCTGGCGGCAGAAGCCAGGAGCCCGAGAGGCCCTGGGTGGGCGAACATGGGAGGTGATGCGCCTGTCCTCACGGTTGTGTAGACATCACCGCAGGATACCAGTGGGTCCTCCAGGGTCTCTGCCCCTGTCAGACTATTCTCTGTATCCCATTGCCCTGGGGGCCTCCATGACCCCATGGATAAGTCTGTGGGCTGGTGAGGGTTCTCTGGAGGCAGGCAGGCAGTCTCACGTATGCAGACTGAGGCCAGAGTCCAAGTTGGAACTCATATCGAGCATTTTCTGGCCTGGATACTTGTGACCCATAGCTGAGTCCTGTTCCTTTTTCAGCCCAAATCTTGGAGCGCAGAGGTCAGAAGCTCTAAGGGCTGGAGAGGGTGGGCAGGCCAGCCACATAAACGAGTGAGGGAGTGAAGGCAGGCGAGATAACGGGCAGAGGAAGAAACCGCGGACAGCAGGAGAGGGCAGGTTCCAGAAGAGAACCGGAGTGAGCCCTGCTGGAACCTGTATGCTACATGTGTTGAACTCATTTATTGCTTGCTATGGCCCTCGAGGTAGGCACCAGGGACACACCCATCATACAGATGATGTAACGGGGGGCTCAGAGGTGTATGTTATTTGCCCAAGGTCACTCAGGCCTCTGGCTCCTAAGCCTGAGCTATTCTTGGAGAGGAGCTTGGCTCCTGGTAATGGTTGCCATCTGGGACTTTTGGAATGCAGCGTCCCAATTTCTTGCTTTTTCAAGAAAAATCAGAGGTTTTTTTTTCTATGAAATTTCCAGATTTTTATTACACTGTAGGTGTCAAGCAAATTCCATCTGGGAGTAGGATTCTGCTTGAGGCTGCCGATTTGCAAATCTCTGGGCAAGTGGAAAGAGCCCGGATGCTAACCAGAGAGAGGGCCAAGATTTGCAGACAAACAGACCCAAATTCGAGTTTTATACACGGACTTCCCCTCTCTGGGCCTCAGTTTCCCCATACATGATGCTTGCCTCATGGGGCTGCTCTGAGCAGGGAATGAGGTCATGGTCTACACGTGACAAGTGCTGGACCCATATCCTTATCAGGTCACATCAGCATCTCTGTTGGTTCCCCGGCTGTCGTCTGGCCTCACAGACCAAGCTCAAAGCAAGGCCCCCCACGCTGGGCCCCTCTGCCCTTGGCACTGAGATTTTGCTCCCTGCCTCGAGGGCCCTGGGACCTGGCTCAGGTGCTGCCCCCTGTGCCCCAAGCAGGCGAGATCACCTGGCTCTGAAGCTCCGTCCAGAGCCCCCCGCAGCCTGAATCTGGCTCCAGGAATGACCGTGATGACAAGAGTCAAAGTTGTAAGGAAAGTAAGGGGTGACCCAGGCAGAGCAGTCACTCTGCTGGGCTCCGTGGTCGGTGCCCTTCTGACACATCTCACTCGGTCCTCACCTTACGCATCTATTATTGTCCCTGTTTCAGAGCTGACGCGATGCAGGCTCAGAGACGTGTTTGCTGCCCAAAGTCACACAGCCTGGAGGTGCCTGAGCAGGGCCCGGGGAGGTGGCCCGTTCTCCTTCCTCACACCGATGACCCACGGGCTCCTGGAGAACAGAACCCATAACCGCTCACCTCTGGTCAACAGCAATACGAGCAAGGCCACCGAGGGCTGGGACTGGGGGACGAGGGAGGGCGGTCTCCATACTCTGGGCTCCAAGGAGTCAGGCTTCCCGGACTGGGCACGAGGAGACCCCATTCCGGCTCAGATTTGGCTGCCATTTCTCTGGGTGACTGAGCAGGTCGCCCTCCCTTTTCGGGCCTCACTTTCCCCATCTGTAAAATGGAGGCATCAGCATCCAGGATACGCTCCTCGGTTTTCTAGGTTGAATATCCTGGTCTCTGCATCTGGTGCTGGCGGGTGACAGCCGGACGATCCCCCTTCCCCCTAAAGCCCAATCCTCCGGAGCCTCTAGCCGCAGGACAATCGTGCCCGCCCTCTGCCCCTGGCACCTTCTGCCCCATCCCCAGAGCGGGTGGCAGTGTCTGGCATTATATGCACTTTGGGGATTCTCAACCGGGGCAGACGTCCCCCTGAGGATCTGTGCCAAGCCAGGGGAATATGAATAAGCAGATAGAAACCCTACCTTATCCCTGTGGCAAATATACTTTTTATTAAAACCAAGATAGATCATGAAGTCACATGCATTTTAAAGATAAACACCTGAGTTCAAAAGACTTTCCAATTGCCCCTGACTCCTTGGCCTCTGCCCCCACCTCCTGACTTCACCTCCTGGGCTTTCCACATGGAAAAGATCTTCAGAAGAACGGGGCCAGGACTCCCCGCATCCCACCCCACCCCGTCTTTATCCCTCAGCACCTGCGCAACCTTGGACAACTTGTGGCACCTCCCTGAGCATCAGTTTCTTCATCTGTTAAATGGGCAGAGGTGTTCTGGGTGGATTGGAACTGGGTCCCTGTTCTTTAGTGGGTAGTTAGGCATCATCCTGAGTATGTGTTGGTCTCAGTTAAATGCGTTGGAATAAAGGGGAGGGGAGTTTATTTCAGGAGGCAGGCGTCCGGGCAGAAAGAGGGAAGTGATGATGGGGGACGTGGGGGTGTTTATCAAGCTCTTTCCCTCCCCTGCCTCCGGGACAGGGTTCTGATTTCCTGGGCAGAGGGGTGAGGACCGGAGCCCGTTTGTGTCATGAGAGGCCGCGTGAGGCCCCAAACCCAAGCCCTGCTGTGTGGGGGCCCAGGTCACATCTAGTGTGGGGACGGGTCCTTCTCCCCAGAGCGGGCCACCGACCCAGCACCACCCGGGGCCTTCTGGGGTCACTGCCTATCCAACAGGGAGAGACCCCAGCCCTCAGCAGGGCACAGGCTCCCGGGGACCCCGGCACCGGTGGCAGGGGTGATGGGCCCCACTGATGGCCTGGAGGGGTCGGCAGTCCACGAAGAGGGCAGCATGGAAGGCTGAGGGTGGACGGAGGCCTGAGCATGAGTTCCCCACCCCTGGTCGCTCACAGATAATCGGGGGGACACCCGAGCAGGGAGCGAGGTTCTGTGCTCCTCAGGTGGGAGAGGGACTGTCGTCTGACGTTAACCAGACCCCTTATGTCTTGCTCTGAGCCATTCTGATTGCGGGAGAATAATCTCCCCTCCCAGAGCAGCAGCTCCGAGGGACGGGGTGTGCCGAGAGACGCTAAGAGGTGTTTTCTGTAATCAGATCGGATTGCATAACTGTATCAGTCACTTTGCTGCTACATAGTCATCTCAAGCTCAAACTCAAAATGGGTTATAATAGCAAACGTATTCTTCTTGCTCATGGCAGGTGAGAGAGCTCTTCTTTGGGGTGGGGATGGGCTCCGGGTATGCCCTCAGGTCTCTCCTGGAGCCAGCAGCTCCCCTGGGTACGCTCTTCCACGATGGATGACAAGACCATAAGAGCGCTAAGGAGGAACATTCAACTACTCTGTTTTAATTTTTTTTTAAAGTTTATTTATTTTTGAGAGAGAGACAGAGTGTGAGCAGGGGAGGGGCAGAGAGAGGGGGAGACACAGAATCCGAAGCAGGCTCCAGGCTTTGAGCTCTGAGCTGTGAGTATGGAGTCCGATGCGGGGCTCGAACTCCTGAACCGTGAGATCATGCCCTGAGCCGAAGTCAGACGCTTAATGGACTGAGCCACCCAGGCGCCCCACAGCGACTTTCTTTTAAACATCGCTTTGTCTTAAAAATCTGTTCAGATTTTCATACAGTGAAATCTATCTTCCGGTGGAGCACAGGTCTCTGAGTTGTAACACCTGCCTGATTCGTGTCGCTACCACCACAATCAGCACAGGACAGTCTCATCACCCCCGAATTCCCTTGTGTACCCCTTCATGGTCACACTCTTTCCCCACTTCTAAGTCTGACAGCCACTGGTCTGTGGTCCGTGCCCACAGCTGCACCTTCTCCAGAGCGCCATTCACATGGAAACATACAGCAGGTGTCCCTTTGATTCTGGCTTCTTCCCCTCCGCATACCTGAGTTTGCCATCTACCCATGATGAGTGTCGGTAGTCTGGTCCTCCTGAGCCACGTTCCACTGCCCGGATGTGCCTGGGTTTCTACCCACTCACCTGTTGAAGGACATTTGGGTTGTTTCCACTTTGGGACAACCGTAAATCCTTTTCTTTTCCCCACCAAGTTTTGACTTCACCAGTGTGACTACATAGGAATAGCATTGCTGGGGCACGTGGTTTAAGGGTATGCTCAACTTCCAGAAACGACGTGTTTTCCCCTTTGGACCTCAACTCGAATTGTATGGGATTTTCAGTTGCTCTGCATCCTGGTCAGCACTAAATATTACCACTATTTAAAAAACGAAGAGCCATTCTAATAGACTAGAATAAATACATAATATTTAGTCTAATAAAATAGTGGTATTTTATTGTGGTTTTAGGATACATTTCCCTGATGACACAACAATAAGGGACTAAGGATGTTGTACATCTTTTCATGTGCCTCTTTTCCATTCCTACGCCTCTCTCAGTGAAGTGTCTGTTCCAATCTTCTGCCCATTTCTTCTTTGGGTTGTGTGCTTTCACCTTGCTGTGTTGGGAGAGTTCTTTACCTGTTCCGATTATGAGTTCTCTCAGCCATGTCTTTCGCAGAGCAAACGTTTTTCATCTGGATGAAGTCCAATTTATCAACTTTTTCTTTGAAGGACCGTGCTTTTGATGTTACATCTAAGAACTCTGCCTAATTCAAGTTCACAAGGATTTTCTCTTCTGTTTTCTTCTAAAGTTTATAGGCTTGCCATTTTACATGTAGGTCTGTGATGCATTTTGAGTTAATTTTCATGTCAAGTGTGAGGTACCTTTTAAAGATTTTTTTTTTTTTGCACATGATTTCCAATTGTTGCAGCATTATTTGTTAAAAAAGACTATCCTTTATCCACTGAGGTGCCTTTGCACTTTTGTCAAAAATCAATTGACCGTATTTGTATGGGTATATTTTTGGATTCTGATTCTGTTCCATTCATTTGTATACTTATCCTATCATTGAGACAGAGAACACAGTCTTGGTTATAGTAAGTCTTTTAAAAAAAATTTTTTTTTAACGTTTTTATTTATTTTTGAGACAGAGAGAGACAGAGCATGAACAGGGGAGGGGCAGAGAGAGAGGGAGACACAGAATCAGAAGCAGGCTCCAGGCTCTGAGCCATCAGCACAGAGCCCGACGCGGGGCTCGAACTCACGGACCGCGAGATCATGACCCGAGCCGAAGTCAGCCGCTCAACTGACTGAGCCATCCAGGCGCCCCTATAGTAAGTCTTAAAATCAGCAAGTTGGGTCCTTAAGAATTTTGTTCTTATCTTCTAAAATTGTTTTGACTACTCCAGTTCCTTTGTCTTTTCATGTAAATTTTAGAATTGACTTGTCTATGTCTGACAAAACATTTTGTTACAATTCTGATTGTAGGTGTGTTAAATCTATAGGTTACTTTGGGGAGAATTGACATATTAACAGTAGTGAGCACTCCAATCCATGAGTATATGCTTCTCCATTTCATTATGTCTTCTTTGTTTTCTTTCATTATTTTTGTGTGTGTGGTTTACACAATGTAGATCTTGTACATACTTTGTTACATTTATACTTATATATTTAAATTTTTTTGAGTTGTTATAAATTTTGTTTTTTGCTGTTTTTAAAAAATGTTTATGTATTTTGAGAGAGAGAGAGAGAGCGCACACACGAATAGGGGAAGAGCAGAGACAGAAGGAGGGAGAGAATCTCAAGCAGGCTGCACGTTGGGCTTGGAGTCTGGACACGGAGCTCAACCCCATGAACCCGGAGATCATGACCTGAGCCAAAATCAAGAGTTGGACACTTAACCGACTGAGCCACCCAGGTGCCCCAGTTTTTAAGTGTTTAAAAATTTTTGATTTCTAGCCGTTTATGGTAGTTTGTAGAGATTTGTGTATGTTGATGGTACATCCTATGGACTTTCTAGAACTTGTTCGTTCTAGGAGCCAGTTTTTCTAGATTCCTTGGGATTTTCTACATAGGCAATAATGTCATCTGTGAGTGGAGACGATTTTCTTTCTTTTTTTTCCAGCTTTATTGAGGTATAATTGGCAAACAGAAATTTAAAGTGTACTGCCTGAAGTTTTGATACATGTATACATTGTGAAATCACGCAATCTGTGTGTCTCTGCTTTTCCTTATTGCCCTGGCTAGGGCTTTCGGTACACTGACGAATAGGACCCGTGAGAGTGGATGTCCCTGCCTCGTTCCCTATCTCAGGAGAAATGCCACCAGTGTTTGACCATCAAGTATAATGTCAGTTTGCATATTTTCTGTAGATGCCCTTTTACCAGGTTACGGAAGTTCCTTTTTATTGCTGGTTTGTTGACAGTTTTTCTTACTGACCATGAGCAGATATTGAATTTTGTGAAATGTCTTTTCTGCATCTATTGATATGATCATATTTTTTTTTCTTCTTTAGTCTGTTGATATAGTGGATTACATTAATTGATTCTCAAATTTCAATCAGTCCTTCCATCCCTGCAATAAACAAAACTGGCCATGATGTATTATTTTTATTATATGTTTTTGGATTCGATTTGCTGAGGATTGTTGCATCTCTATTCACAAGGAATATTAATCTTTTGTTTTCTTATATGCTCTTTATCTGTTGTCCATGGTGATCCCAACCTCATAAAGTGTGTTCCCTCCTTTCCTGTGTTGTGGAAGAGATTGTGTAGAAGAGGTATTATTCTATCCCTTAAATGTTGGTAGAATTTGCCAGTGAAACCATCTGTGCCTGGAATTTTTCTTTTTGGAAGGTTTTGTAACTATAAATTTGGTTTCTCAATAGATATAGGGCTACTCAGGTTGTCAGTTTCCTCTTGAGTGAGCTTTGGTAGGTAGTATCTTTTAAGAAATTGGTCCATTTCATCTATGGGCATAGAGTTGTTTGTGGTATTTATTTATTCCAATAGTAAAGCTCCTGCTTTCATTTATGATATCAGTAATTTGTATCTTGTGCCCTTTTTCCTAAAACTTCCCTTTGGTTATTTCCCCCCTTGTTTTTCTTATCATATAGTACACATAATGTGATATTTACCATCTTAACCATTTTTAAATGTGCATCAGTGGAATTAAATACATTCACAATGTTGTGCAGCCATCACAACCACCCATCTCCATAACTGTTTTCTTTCTTTCTTTTTTTAACATTTATTTATTTTTGAGACAGAGAGAGACAGAGCACGAATGGGGGAGGGTCAGAGAGAGGGAGACACAGAATCTGAAACAGGCTCCAGGCTCTGAGGTGTCAGCACAGGCCCAACACGGGGCTCGAACTCACGGACTACGAGATCATGACCTGAGCCGAAGTCGGCGGCCCAACTGACTGAGCCACCCAGGCGCCCCTCCATAACTGTTTTCATCTTGTAAGACTCTGCATGATGTAATAATTGCTCATTTCTCCCTCCCTGTAACCCCTGGCAATGAGTATTTTACTTTCTGTCTCTATGCTAATGACTACTCTAAGTACCTCATCTCAGCGAATTGACCGTATTTGTCTCTTTGTGCCTGGTTTATTTCACTTAGCATAAGTCCTCAGGGTTCTCCATGTTGTAGCTGTGTCAGAATTTTCTTCCTTTTTAAGGCCAATATAATTTGGTTCTTTTTAAGTTTCTATTTCTCTGCTGAGAATTCTGTCTTTCCATTTGTTTTAAGATGATTTTCTCTTATTTCGTGAAACATTGTTATAGCTGCTTTAAAATCTTTGATAATTTCAACATTTCTGCCATCTTGGAATTGGCATCTTTTTTTTTAATTTTTAAAAAATGTTTATTTATTTGAGACAGAGAGAGAGAGAGAGGCAGAGTGCGAGGGGGGAGGTGCAGAGAGAGAGAGGGAGACACAGAATCCGAAGCAGGCTCCAGGCTCTGAGCTGTCAGCACAGACCCCGACGCGGGGCTTGAACTCACAAACCATGAGATCATGACCTGAGCCGAAGCAGGAGGCTTAACCAACTGAGCCACCCGGGTGCCTCTGGAGTTGGCATCTATTGACTCTCTTGCAAGTTGTTGGGATTTTCAACTCTGTATATTGAGCAATTTTGGATTATATCCTGGACATCTAGAGACTTTAGGTTCTGTTAAAATTCTGCAAAGAATTTTTTTTTTTTTAAGCAGACTGTCTGCTTGGTTAGGTCCATCTTCTGTGGGCTGTGGTTTCAACTTTGGTTAAAATTTCAAAGACTTTGCAGTCCTATTAGGATATTTCCCATGTGTGTGTCCCCAGGACACAATACACGACATTGTCATTCAGTTCTCAAAGCCTCCATTATGTTGTTTGGGGCCACTGTCATACATGCATAGTTTGGGGGTGTGTCCAGGACTTCATATACAGCTTTATGGAATGCCTCAAGCTCCTCTTTCCCTGTGCTTTTTCTCCCATACTCTCTGAATCCCAGGAGCCCCCTTACTTCTTAGGGCCTCAGTTTGGAACTGCCACTCTCTCTGCCACCCATGTTCCATTGGCCAAAGCAAGTCATACGGGCCAGCCCAAGATCAATGAGGCCAGCAGATACCGTCTACCTGTCCCCGTACTCTGCAAGCCCGCATGGCAGAGGCAGAAAGGGAGTGAAGGGTTGGGAACAAAAATCCAACCTGCCATTGGTGTCACAGAACACCCACAGCTCAGTTAGCTCCAGCTGGATTGGCCCCATTCTCTCGGATGATTGGAGACACCCTCTCCTCTAGTGTCTTGTAAAGTGGCTGGAGCCCCATCCTATGCCCCATGCAAAGTCCAGGGGACTCCCTAAGAGGCCCACAAATTCCCCAGGGTTTAGGGTCTCTTGATTGTTGCTTCTTCCGGTTTCCTTTTCCTGCTGAATTTTGTCCATCTCCTTCCTATGTCTGTTCTCCTCTCCACTTCCTCTCCACACTAAGCTTAGGGCTCATGTTTGCATAATCAAAAGCCCTTGCCTTGCTTGACTGAACAAAAAGCATCTATTCTGAGCTTCTCTTTAGCTTCATAAAATACGTGTGTGTGTTTTTTCCTTCCTGTTAACTCAATAACACTCCGAAGCACAGTAATCTATCTGTCTGGGCAAAGGAATAAACCAGAGGGAAATAGTACAAAGATTTATCCCACACCAGCTCCTTCCCGGAGTCATGGTGGGGGTGGGGGGAGTCTTTTCTTCCTTCCTGCCACTCTTATTAGCATAGCGAGGGCACTGAGAAATGCTGTGGCGAGGAAACCAGTTTCTTGTCGTTCCACTCAGGCTTTCCCAAACTCACTTGGTCATAAGACATCGTTGTCATAGAGCATCTATGGACAGTGGGAAGCTCATGGTAGGGGAAAGCCACGTAGCACGGAGGCTAGCTGTGAGAACTGAGTGGAGGAGGGTGAGCCTGGTCATTGTTGGTTGGTTATCAGTCAATGGGGCTTTCCCCATTCTCTCCAAAGACCACCCCCTGGCCACCCTGAGAAATCGTCCAAGTGGGGACACTTCTGAGAGTGAGAGAATGCACTATTATTGATCACCCCAGAGAAACAGGCATAGACTGTGGTGCCCCAGGCAAAGTGGGGCATAAGGTTACCCTACCCACTTGTTTCGTAGCTGGTGGCGGCTGCTCCAATGTCCAGACCGCAGATGAGCTATGAGTCCTCTGTGGGCCTCGATTTCCCCACTTGTGAAGCTCAGTTCAGTTCACTCATTGTTTTCATTTCTTCAATCTCTCAAGAAATATAATAATAAAGCTGCCCAAGGGGCCAGCACTGTGTGAGGGCTTGATGAGCCAAGGGTGGCCGGGGACCCTTCCCATCCTCCAGGGGATCGCCGTGTGAAAGGAGGGACAGATGATGGGACCATTCAGGGATCGTGGTCTGTGCTTCACCCTGACCTTTAGCCTCCAATCCACAAGCAGAGAGCAATCTAGAAAGGCTGGGTACTGGCCCATAGCAGAAAGAGGATCCCACAGCACCTGGAGGCCTCCCCTGCACTGGTTCGAACAACTTCCGGCTGGAGTCCCCGGGAGTTGGCGGAGACAAGGCCGCTTCTTTCTCTGGTCAGGACTGCTAATCAGGATTCACTTGCTCCTCAGGGGAATGATTACCTGTCAGGGTTCATTTGAGCCGCTGGCCTCCTGGACATTCTGCCACCCCCACCAGACTGTCTTGATGGCCACTGAGGAGCTGCTCCGCAGCAAGCGAAAGGCAGGAAAATTACCTTCTACTGCACCTCACTACCTCTTTGGAGCGGCAGTCACAGCAACAGCTTGTGTCCTGCCAAGCTTGATAACAGAATTGTCATGGTCCGCGGAGAGCCTGGCCCTGGGAGGTGAGCGGCGAGGATTCCAGGAAATTGTGAAGATTGCCTGCAATTTGGACCCCCTCAAATTAGATTGCCTTGCTGAGTGGTTTCAGACTCTGCAAACTGCATCCTGAGCAAGGCTTACTACTTTGCTTCCCTTGGCCTCAGGTCTTAAAGCTCTCCTCAGAGATCTTTGCCATTAGAGACAAGTGGATTTGGGGTTGAATCCTGTGCTTGACCTGGTGTGGGACCAGATGATTTACTTTATGGGAATAGGATTTCATGGGGCTAACAGTTGTGTGAGTCAGGACCCTTTTTGTTATAAGGGAAAGGAATGCAAAAGAGGAAATATAGGTTTCTTAAGTGAAAAGTCCGGGGGAATTTCAGGTATGGATGGATCCAGGCGATCAGATGAGGCCTCCAGGAATCCTTCTTTCCCTGTCACATATCTCATTCTTTTCTTCTCACTTCTCTACTACACAGCTTCTTTCGTCTTGGAGGCCCCCAGAAGTTCCAACAGAAAGAACAGCTTCATTAGCCCATGAAGTCCAGAAAAAGTCTCAGGACAGAATTTCACTGGTCAGTTCTGAGTGATATGCCCATCTGCTAGCCAGTTACTATGGCTGGAGGTTATGTGCAATATTACCAATTACTAATCGTCCAGGCCAAGGTTATGAGCCCATCTTCTGGAACCTAAACCACTGAGGACCTGGGAAAGTGGTGGTGGTGGGTCCTCAAAGAAGAATGAGGAGAGAGTATTCTAGTGAAACTCGGCATGGGTTCCACGCAGGTAAAAATAGTCTCTGGAGCAGGGATAGGGCTGCAAATATTTACCAACCGGTAGACCAAGGGCACTGGCCAATCAGGTTAGAGGCAGTCAGAGCCCCAGAGGCCCCTGATAGGCTGGAGAGTAAGGAGGTGGGAGGGTCCGGAGAGAGGGGCTGGGCAGTACGGGAACCAATCCCTACCAGAAAGGGCACATTTCTGCCTTTTAGCAACTGCTCCGGCTGTTCCAGTGAGTCCAGGAGGACCTTGCCTGCTGGTTCCTGCCCAGCCTAGACCAGCCCCCTTGTTTCCTTGGTTCCACACCGGTGCTTGGCTTTAGCGGTGTCCCCAGGCCTGTCTGTGCACACGTTCTCTTCAGATCTTTATTAACAAGTGTGTTCAGAACAGCCTGGCCCCACAGGCCACCAGCCTGGTAGATGGGCATTGGTGTGATGCCCGTGGGCTGTGACGGGCGGGCCCAGCCTTTCCTCATTCTCCCTAGCAGTGTCTGTGTGGTGGTTGTGTTTGATGCTCTCAGGCCTCAGGCTTTCTTCTCTGTATCAACCTTAGAATTGCCGTTGCTGTTTGACTTCAGGCCTCGTCGCTTCTCTGGCTCCCAGAGGGGACTGGCAGTGGGAAAGCCCCAGAGCCTGGTTTCTGCAGCCCACTTCTCCACACCAGCTGTGTGGCCTGAGACCGGGCACTCCCCTTTTTGTGGCTCAATGTTTGCTTCTGATGTGTGCGGAGAAGAGCTAGCCACACCCCTCACTCCGCCACCACCAACTCCCTCGTCCCCCACCTAGGTTCTTGAGGTGATGACCGTGGGAGCACAGCCCAACTGGGGCCATGGCTGGGATGCAGAGCCTGGACTGGCTACCATGCTGGGGTCTCTGCCAGGCCCTTGACTCGGTGCCTTTTGCTTTCCTGGCTCCAGAAGGCTCCAGGGCAGGGAGCCCCGGTCACTCAGAAAGATTAACACCCCTCGGGTGAGGAGACGTGGTGAGTGGGCCACGTCTCCTGGTTTATTTGCTGTGACGTTTCATGCAGGCTCCAAGCCCAGCCACTCGGTCACTGTCGTCGGAAACCCCACCCGGAGCTACCCCCTCCGCCCCCAATCCTTCCCACTAATGAGGCTCTTCTCGGGGACTCCAGACCTCTCTCCAGACTCGTTTCTCTTCCCCTTCCTGTCACGTCCAGGAGAACGGTGGTGTTCAAGGTGTTTGTCACCCAGAGGAAATGCTAAGCCTTGCTGAGGTGACATTCTCCAATGGGCTGCTTTTCTGGTTTGGCCCTTTCTGGGCTCCGGAATCTTTCCTGGTCTTGTGGGACTGTTTGCATCCACTGGGCTGTGTGTGGCATTGCAGGGGCTCCTAGACTCAGGGCTTTGGGATGTTGACTGGATGTTTCCTTGAGGAAATTCCTTCTTATCAACCTATGAGAAGAGAGCTGATGGCAGTCGTCAGACAGGTGATTTAAGACTAACTGTGACTTGAATGATCTCAATGGAGTCAGTGGCCAGGACATTAGTCACCAAATAGCCTATGTGCTGCCCTCCATCTCCCAGCCTCTCTTGTGGCTGAGGCCACACCACGTGACTCATTGTGACCAATGGGCTTTGAGCAGAAGTAACAGGTGTCACTGAGGTGACGCAGAACTAATGTTTCTCTCTCTCTTCCCACTCTGGGGACTTCAGGGCCCATCTATTCCAGATGGTGTCCCTGATGGTTCTGTTCCCACTGCTTTGTCTCCTGATGTCACTATCCTACAACATAGGCCTTTCTACCATGTGCCCTAAATCTGAGTCTTTGTCAACAGCGGTCCTGAGGAGCACATTTGCCCCTTGTGACATATCCGTCACTGACCACTGGCTTGGGGGCTTCCCATGCCAGTTTCCCCAGTAGTAATTTGGTCTGAGGCCAATATGGAAGTTTGGCACATTGATGTGCATCCGGAGTTGGTACAAAGCAAATGCTCCACAGCTAGATGTGACCAGTGCCACTGTGTCACTCTCCACTGGATGACGGCCACTTGCTTCGAAATCTATCAGCAGGCTCAAGTTTTGTGTCTCTAGATTAACCTCTTAGACCAGCCACTAGAGATCTCTTTCTAAAGTCAAGAGACTTTAGAGTGGGGAGAAGACACCCTCCATTTCTAACGAAATCATAGCATGACTACTCACTGAGCATCGTTCTAGGCTAGTTACAGGGGAGGAAAGTGGGAGCCAGGGGCTTAGAAAAGTTAACTCACTTTTCCAAACAAAGCCCTGAGAAGGGTGGGAAGGGAATGGACCCAGCTATGATCTATAGCTGTCCCCTGCAGTGACCACACCAGGCCCTCTGTTCTGCTGGCTTGGTCCCTGGCCTTCTGGGGGAGGCACTTGGTGACACCTGGCTCTGACATCAGAAAGTTCTTTTTCCCTTTGAATTGCAGCCTACCCCCTGGAAGATTCTGCCAACTGGTCCTTGTTTTGCCCTCTGGAGCTGCACAGTGAGTTTAATCTCCTCAGTAACTGCAAAATAAATTTAATAAAGTCCATTAAAGTGTGTAATCTCATAGACAGGGTGAAAAATTTCTGTGCTTCAGATTTTTTTTTTTCATAATTACGAGCACCATGGAAATTGCAGGGATTAGAGACTCGGCTGGAGACAAGGATGGATTGTGTCACCAAGAAAACACAGATGAGCTGAAACCCTGGCACGATAAGGTGGGCTGGGATTTGCATGAAATTAGGCGGCAGGTCTGTGCCCATTAACCCCATGGGGGCAGACCGTGACCTTCTAGGGTTTGTTTAGGAAACCAGAAAGGGGGTGGAAGTCAGGGTGAAGGCCAGGTGTGGTAATTTGGTGGCAGCTTCTCTTTAACAAACTGATTCTGTACCTCTCAGGGTTCTTCTGGGTGAACTCCATTTCCTGGGTCAGATGACGTTCCTTCTCATTCACCATCCCTTCTCTGCTACCTGCCATCCTCAGGGAAGAAGAGGCTTGCCTGATGTCACATAGCTGCTCCATGGGAAGCTGAGACCAGAATACAGGCTTTCTGATGCTATGCCCAGTGACATTCCCATTGCATGAATTAATCTTGGTCCCTGTCAGCCTTGGTGAAAAGATGAGGGCAACCAGACTGTCATAGGGTCACCAAAAAATGCCATGTCGTCAAAAGGAGACCCTTCTTTTCATATGCTGTGTGATCCGTGAGAAGCAGTGGGGAGGGCATGATGAGGCAGGGTCTGGCTGCTTGATGTTCTTGTCTCACTGCCCAGCACGCACAGGGTGGCACAGTTCATGCCACTCCCTGCCACCCACTGCCGGCAGATGGTGTGGGTTGATTTAGCACTGTTCCCACCGAGTGTGGACCTGGCAGTCTCATTCAATACTGGAGTTAATTTGTGAGATGAAAACTATTTGCCATACCTAGTCTTTATAAGCTCCACCAACTAAGAGAAAAAGTAGGCAATTTGTAACTTTTAATTTTTTCCTCAAGCCAACTACTGAGTGTCAGCCATGGCTATTCGTGTGTAAAAGTGCCATGGTAGACTCATTGCAAGAGTGGCCACAATCCTCCCCACCTCTTATAATCAAACCCTTTGCAATATGACTTTGCAGCTCTTTTCATTAAGTGAGGGAGTTTGTTCCCTGCCCCTTACCACCCATACCTGGGATGGCTTTGTGACTTCTTTTGTCCAGTAGAACAGGATAGAAATGGTAATATGACAGTGCGGAGCCTGGGTCCCAAGAGATCTCACATCCTTCTACCTGATCCCTTGGAATCCTACCACTGCTATGGGAGTAAGCCTGGGCTAGCATGATGGAAGATGGGAGACCCCATGGCATAATCACTCCTGTTACCCTACATGACAGCCAGACAATGGTCATTCATTTGAGTAAGGTGAAATGAGCCAAGCCCGACCAGATGAAAAGAATCCCTTGGCTATGTTGCAGACTCATGAACTGTGCGTATGTGCTTATTGTGCTAAGAAATATGTGCTTATTGTGTTAAGAGGTTAGAGTTTAGAGTTTTTTTTTTTTTTTAAATGCAGCCATGACTACCATGGCTAATATATTCCTTTCAATAATTTCATGTGATAACCAGGATCTCTGTTTTACAGATGGAAAATTTGAGGTTCAGAGAAGTGAAGTCTTGCTTGAGGTCACCTTGGGTAGTTCACTTTCATCAGAGCTAATATACAGCCCAGGTCTTTCTGATTTCTCTGTCAATGTTTGATGTGGCTGAAAAATCTCCAATACTGAGGTGGCAAATAGGTTTCATTGTACTCGGTAATGTCTGCTTGCAGTGTAGTGTTGAAAAGATTCAGGGGAACGAAAAAGAGTACTGTGGTTGATTAGTGATGTCTGCCATCAGTGGTGAATACAGGACCAGCAGAGTGAGTGCTATGCATTTACCATGTAAGTCTTGAGTCTACCAAAACCCAGAATATGAGAGAATTTTGGCTAACATATCAGGATTTGTCACAGAGGCAGAGCAGGGTAACTGCGAGCACTACCCGCTCTTACCGAAAATGACCATGCATGCTTGCTTTATGTTCAAGTCCTGGGTCCTCTAGCTATCAGCCCTGCTGCCACCACTATCCAGCTCAGGATGACAAAATATTGCTTACCTCTTAGGGCTGGTGTCAGGATTGAGAGACAGAATGAATTAAAAAGCATTTAATTTCCAGGTAGAAACGAGCACATAAAGACATCTGAATCCCATTCCCCTCTCAAAATCAATGAAAGCTGCCAGCAACAGCAAATGGTATATAGGGGGAATTTTTTTCCTCTGAATTTTTATTGAAATCAGAAATGACCACAGCCCCAAACCGCAAACTCTGAAGACTTTTTGCCCCAATGCTGTGAAATCTAGAACGGCACACAGAAGAGATTGAGAATCTGTGCCAACTATCCGCAATATGTTTTGTGGATTGGAAAGCTTAGGCTTTATGGGATATATCCCAAAGGAAGTATTCCAGACCTGAAAACTTCATCCAGAAATCCTTGACTTAGAGCACTGAGACCCAGACACAACCCCCCCCTCCCCCCAGAGGCTTTGCTGGGGCCATACTGACTGCTGGGTGCCAAACAATGAGCTGTATTTCCACGGTGCAGGCAACAACTGATGTGGAGGGAGAGATAGTCTAAGACGACAAGCCCAGATGAAAGTTGCAGGCTTCTGGAGGCTGCCCTCCCACCCTGTCCCATGCTACCCTTCCACAAGCTGGTCCCATCCAAAATAAGCTAAGACAGGAACTGTGCATGGATGCTGCAAAAAGGGAGAAAGGGAACATAAGCAAAGGCAGATGAGAAAATGCATTGTGAAAGGAATTGCCCAAATAGGGAAAAATACTTTTTTTCAGTCTTAATTTCAAATGACACAGTGTCTCTTTAGAAAGACTTGAATAAGAAATAAGAGGGTTGAAAGAAGTGATTATAAAATAACAGCATGAGATGAAAATCAAGCTGGCAGCTCTTAGGAATAAAAGAGGGAGGGAGGGTGGGGGAGAGAGACAGAGAGAGAAAGAGAGAGAGAGAGGAGAAACAGAAGAGATTAAAACCATATTAGAAACATCAACAAATAAAATGAGTATGACTAAAATAAGAAACATTGTGGATAAGCTAGAGAAAGTGATACATTACAAAGAAAAGAAGAACTTTCTTTGGTCAAAGATTAGAATGACATGGCATGAAAGACAAAGGCTATCCAGCAAATCAACCTTGTCTGGGACAAATGGTATAAAAAGATTCAAAGACACACTAAAATAAAAGCCTTGATACAAAGATGTCAATTTGTAGATGTAAAGTACACATAATCTTGCAGGAAAAATTGCCCAAGAAATATCAACTCTAAGACAAATCTGAATGAAATTGCTGAGCTTCAAAAAGAAAAAATTCACTTGGTTTTCCAGGCAAAAAAGTTCAAATCACAATGTAGGGGGAAATATTTGTTGACACAAATATTTCTGTGGTAATGCTAGAAGACAGTGGAACAATGTCTGTAAAGATCCGAGGGAAAGAAAGTACAACCCTGAATTTTATACCCAGCCAAGTTGTCTGTCAAGTAATAAGGCAAGAGACATTCACAAGTGTGCAGAGCTCAGGAAACAACATTCACGTGTCTTTGAGGAAAAAATTCTATTAATAAAACTTTGCAATAAAAAAGAACAAAGGAAAGGTAAAAAATAGGGTTAAAAATTAAGATTAAAAAAGAAGAAGGGAAGGGCCAGGCATGCGAATGGATTCGACTTAAATACAGAGCTCACTCTAAATTGCCATGAGAATGTGCTCCCAGAACAGCGTGAAATGTTATGAACACTGACAAGGTAATAATAACGTTTTAAGGAATGGTGTAAGTGTGCTAATTTCCTGACCTTATTACCAGGGAGTCAATACATTTGGTCTAAAATAAAAACATGCAGTTTTTTTTTTTTAAAAGCATGACCACAACACCTTAATATTTTATAAGCTTTCTTCTTAACTATAACAGTATTTTTTTTTTTTTTTAGGAAAGAACTCTCTTGTGAAGCAACATTTATCTGAAATTAATATTTATTTTATTTCACCTCAGTTTTTAATCCTTCCATTAAATTTAAGTAAAATTACATCCAACACTTTTTAATTAAAAATAGCCTGTATAATTTTTCCTCATGGGTCTTTCCTTCTAGGCTACATATGTGCGTGGAGAGGTGCCTAGAATGAGTTGAACTTTTTCTTGGTAACATTCAGTGTTGCTTGAATATTTCACACTATACATTTGCCATTTTTTACAAAGCTAAAATTCATTTTTACAAAATTAAAATTCACGGTTAAGTTAAATTATTTCGGGGGCATCAGATCTCAGATCGCGTCTTGCTCAATGAACTCAAATCTGGATTTTGACAAAAGTGGGATGCTGGGGGCTATCTTTGCAGAAAATACAGCATGCTATCAGAGGGCTGCAGGGAGGAAAAGCTGAGTTGACACCTTTGGGGTGGGTAGCAACTGTTTTGGGGGGGAGGAAAAGGGCAGGGTGCAATGCTGTCTGAGTATCTCCATCTCTGCCACCCTGGTGTGGGACTCAGGACGGGACTCATGGACTCCAACTTAGCTGCAATTTACTCCAGGTCCATTTGGGTCTGGACTATTATTACAAATGGCAACTGGGCTCCTTACATCCAACTTGGCTCCTTCCAGTCCGTTCCTTTGTAAGCCAGTTGTATCAGCCAGCCCCCTGCCTGCTGAAACCCTTCCCTGGGTTCTTCTTGCTCTCAGCCCAACAGAGAGGTTGAGTTACTTGCCCCAGATCATACAGCTAGTAACTGAAGGACGAGGGATTTGAACCTGGTCAGTCTGGCTCCAGGGGCTGTGGGCTTAGTTATCAAAGACCAAGACCTCGAGCATGTCTCCCACCCCCTGTCTGTCTGACAGCCTCCAACTCTTCTTACACTGGAGAAGGCTGGACTGGGTGAGCTTCAGTTAGGAAGAGAGAAATGGATTTGGTGTCTCTCCTCTGGCCCTTCTCTTCCTCATCACCCCGTCCCCAGCTTTCCTAGTGAAATTAGGAGTGGCTGCAAGTAGGAGCCTGGCCTGGGAGTCAGGGATTTGAGTCCTAGTCCTGTGACCTCTAGTAATTTCCTCTCCATAAAACAGTATTGCTCTAGTGCACTAATTACTTGACTCAGTCCTTCACTTGCATATTAAATGAAACTTTTTAAAAAATGTTTATTTATTTTTGACAGAGACAGAGCATGAGTGGGGAGGGGCAGAGAGAGAGAGGGGGGACAGATGACCGAAAGCAGGCTCCATGCTGGCAGCAGCACAGAGCCCAACCGGGGCTTGAACTCATGAACCATGAGATCATGACCCCAGCAGAAGTCGGACGTTCAACCGACTGAGCCACCCAGGCGCCCCTAAATAAACCTTTATCAAACACCCACTAGGCCCTGCAGGGGCCACTGGAGATTCAGTGGTGGACAGACGGACAGAGTCCCTGTCCTCCCAGGGAGCCAGGGAGCCAGGGAGACAGATTCCAGGGGCATAAATCCGGGTGGCACTGTGGGTGCTGACTCGTGTTCAGCTGAGACATCAAAGATGAGGGGAAGCTGGAGGCGTGGAGAGTGGGGGAAGGGCATTCCAGACTGTGGGCAGACAGGAGGCCGCCGCCGGGAGTTTTTTCCAAGCGCAGCTAGAAGCCACCCAGGGTCTTGAGCTGGGGTGGGGGATGGGGTGTGATCTGATTTACTTTTTCAAACATCACCCTGGCCGCCTGCTGGAGGAGGGAGGTGGGAGGCCAGAGAGGAAGCTGGAGCCCAGGCACGAGGTGCTGCGGGGTCGGGCAGTTTCTGATGCACCCCCATGCCCTCCTGGGTGCTTCCTGGCAAAGCTGGGCGGGGCAGCCGGGCTCCTGGGCCCTCCTCCATCCTGGGCCACAGGGGATGGAAGGGGCTGCCTTGTACCGAGAAGCAGGGATCGGGGGGAGCCCTTGAGAAGTACATGCCTGATTTCCACGCAGCCCTCCCAGGATCTCCTCCGCAGCAGCCACATCACTTTTGCACAGACACGGGTACAAGATGGCTAACTTGATGAAAATCTTTGCAAGTGCGTTACGCCCTGACCTCAGCTTTGCCCCCCCTGCCCTAGAGAGGAAGGGAGGGCGGGGCGGAGTATGAGCTGAATGTGCCAGAAAGCTGCCTTCCCAGGCTCCCCGTTTCCTGCTCCAGGCCCCAACGCCTTGTCCTGGCACTCAGAGCCTTGAGTAACCAGACTTAAACCTTCCTCTCTGGCTCCGTTTCTCTTCCCACAGTGTGGGCTACAGCCAACCGGTCCAGCTGCAGAAACCTCAAATGCTCCCCGTGCCTTTGCTCCACTGCTCGGTCCAGGCCCTTCCCTGTCACCATCCCTGGGTTTGGTACAGATTTCCCCTCATCACCCCCCCTCCCGCCCCCCCAACACCACACCTCCTCTGAGAGGTGGGCAAAGTGCTTCCCCTTTGCACAGATGAGGAATGACTTCCCAGAGGCAGCGGACGTGACTCACCCAGCATCTCACAGCTTGGACCCGCCAGAGCGGGTCGCCAGCCAGACCCGCCTGAGGCCCACATAGCCTTGACCGTGGGGCGTGTCTGCTCCCAGGACCCGTGGCCAGAACAAGACCCTCTGGCCCACAGGAGCTCATAGCAACCACGGTCCCCACACGGGTTTCTGGCATTTCAGGGCATTTTCCCACCCAGCCACTCTTTCATTTGCTCTTCATTCAAATCCTGTAAGATGCAGTAGGCAGGGATGATAATGTCCACTTGTCAGGTGAAGAAACTGAGGCCCTGGGAGGGGCGCCGACCTGACTGGAGGGAGAGAGGGTCTAGTGGCGGAGGCAGGACTGGAGCCCTGGCCTCGGAGCTCATGAACACGGGAGAGAAGCTGAAGAAAGGACGCAGGCTCAGGGGTGAATCAGGGAGAGCTTCCTGAAAGAGGCAGACTCATGGGCCCGCTGAAGAGGTTCAAAGGGATGAGCGTTGGTGAGAAAGGAGGCCAGATCTGAGGGCCGAAGGTGAGCTCAGGTACAAAGGCTAAGAGGAAAGAAGGTTGTTTTCCATCTGGACTATGCCGAGTATTTGAGATCAGGGAGGGGGTTTCAGCGTCAGGGCCAAGATTTTAGACGACGTCGGAGACACGAGGGGACTTATCTGTCCTGGAACAGATTCTCTCTACAAATAGGTCACTCGCGGACCCTTATGTGGCATCTACTGTGGGCCTGGCAACACTGAACAGCACTGCAAATGTTAGCTGACCTGCTCGTTAGGTAGGGACTCTTATTGGTGCCGGTTTTACAGGTGAGGAGAATGAAGTACAGAGAGGTTAAGTCACTGCTCCCAGGTCCCACCCCGCTGAGTGGTGGAGCCAGGATCCCTGTGGCTCCAGGGCCTATGTTCTTAGCCAGGATGCCACAAGCCTGCTGCGTGTAACGGCCACCCCCGTCACCCACCTCCCACCTAACAAGCCCCTGGGAGCTCGTATGTTACAGCAGGAAGATTCCGCCTAGCAGTTGTGGGTGGTCAGCCGGGAAGTGTCTGTTGTCAGCCCAGCCGCCCGTGGCCACCTGAGCGGGGGACACGCTTGACCAGCCAGGGGGCAGTCGGGCTCTCTGGGGAGACTGAGGACTAAACAGGCGGAGGTGGGTTCAAGTGCTGGCTTTGCTCTGCGAGGGCTGTGCGACCTTGGGCAAGCCACTTAACCTCTCTGAGCTGCCTTTCCCTCCTGAGCTCTGGTGCAGTGAGAAGGTTCAAATGGATAAGAATACGTTTTATAGATCTGAGCGGAGAGGGAGATTATCATGAGGCTGGGGGGATCATTGTCACCACCAGGGCCTCCTCCTATTTTCTAGCAATCCTGGCACCCAGGAAGAAGTTCTTCGTTCCTCCTCTGACATCATTTTTCTTGAGCCAAATCCCCGAGCAGGGGAATAAGTGGGAGCTGTGATTGACTTGTCTTTGTCAATATCCCTCCCACTGTCTGCCGTCCTCCCTGTGGACTGAGCAAGGAAAATCCACCCCTGCCTCTGGGAGCTCCAAGCTTTGCCAGGTCCTCAGGTCCTGCAGAATCCCAGCCTGTCAGAGCTGGCCACAGGCTCAATCTTTTCATGCAGATGGGGGAACTGAGGCCCGAGGGTAAATAACAACAACAACAACAACAACAACAATAATAATGTTAGTGATAATAAGCATCTGTGTCAATGCTTTCAGTTGCAGAGGATGAGAAGAAAATCTGCATCAAACTGGCTTCAGCACAAAGGGGAGGTTATTGACACGGGTAACTGAAAAGTCCAAGAGTGGGGCTTCAGGAATGGCTTGATCAGGAAGGAGCTTAAGCAATGTCACTGGATCTGAGTCTTTCTCTCTCTTTGCTTTGGTTCTGTCCCATTGGCTCCGTCCTCAGATGCTGTGTGGTGGCAAGATGTCACCAGCAGTCTTTTTGTCCCCTCAGGTTCAATCCCAGAGGCAAAGAGCCTATGTCTCCGTCCCAGCTTTCCCAGCCAGTGTTTCTGTGTAGTTCGTTGGCTCTTATTGGGCTGTGTGACCATCCTTGAGCCAATAACTATGGCCAAGTTAATGGAATGCCCTGACTAGATGGGGCCTGGGTGAAGCCTCACCCAGAACCACAGACTAAGAGTGGACAAAGGAGGGTACCTTTGATCCTTCCCCAAATCAAGGGCTGTTGTTGAAATAAGAAGACATGGATCCTGGGGAGGCAAAGAACTGATGCCCACCAGGGTACCCTTGCTGGATGGAGCACCTCCTGCACCTAGATGCTGCCTCCCGCACTTGGCACCCATTATCACAAATCACAGCAAGCTGCAGGCAAGAGGAGGAAATGGAAGTCAGGGTCTGAGGGGACATACGGCCACACAGCTAGGAAGGGTTCAGAGTCAGCAGGCCAAAGCACATTTTTTGAACGGTTACCACTGAGGGCAACTGGGGCTCAATCCCAGTGGGGAATGCCAGGAGACTTTCTAGAACACTCCTCCCAGCTATGCCACCAATGGGCTAGGGAAGCGGGGGTGAGGGTCCTCCCGGGTCCTTCCCCATCATTGGCGGAAGGCTGTCTGTGGTGTATGACTGACAGAGGCAGTAGGGACTCTTCTCTCTCGTGTCTAGCCTAGCTCACTTCTGCCTTCCTGGTTACCCCCAGTCCACAACAGAGGAGGAGCTATCGATCTAGTTTATCAGAGCCATGGTACTGGGACCAGGGTTACTGTGCCACAAGGCTGGAGCCCCTATAGCCTTTCTCCTAACCTTTCTGCCCCTGACATGTGGTGAGAAGATTTAGACAGGACCTGCCTCTTCCCACTTTGTCCGAAAAACCACTGGGTGGGTAAGGGAGACCAGAAACTGCAAACTCAGCCATCTGGCTCTCCGCTTCCCTTCTTGGAAGTCTTTCCTCCTTATGGTCAGCCAGAGGTGAACCAATCTCAGAACTCACGTAGGAGCGGAATAGGAGGCCCCATCTAAGCTTTGAGCCTAGGCTAGAAATTTCTATACATGAGCATGGAAGAAGGCACGGTTGGGGTGGGGCGGAGGGGGGGGGCGGACAAGATGTACACAGAGATGTAGAGCAGAGGGCAAGAGAGACTAAGGACATTGCAGAACATGGTTGTGGACAGGATCCTGCCATCACTGTGGCCTTGGCCTCATGGCTGGATTGTTGGGACACCTTCAAGGGGGCCGTCAAAAATTCCAAAAATTGCTGTGACCCCCAAATATTTAGAACCAGTCCTGACCTTGGCAGGGTCGGCAGATGCCCCTTTGCTCCTTCTCTCTGGGCTGTTCGCTGCAGGTGGTCGGGGGGGGGGGTGGTCCTCCAGGGCGAGGTGACCCTGCGAGGGTGCCTCCCGGTGCTGGGGGCCGGGCGCCCTCCTGACGCCACCTTGCCTCCTCCGCTCTCCATTCGCAGGCCGGGCTCTGGCCCCGCAGAGGTTAATGGAGGCCTGGAGGGAGCGCGCGGGAGGGGAGATCGCCGGGTCGCTTTCCTTCTCTTCCTTCTGCTGCCTCGCGCTGTCCTCCCCCAGACGTCAGGCCGGGGCTCGGGGCTCATGATTTCAAAGTCCTGTTCACTTTTCTAGGTCAGATTTTTATTGCTTTTGGCCAGAGGCCGCGTCAACATTTACCGAGCACAGCGTGGGCCCCACGCGGCCTCTGGAGCAAGTCACGGGGTCGGGACGGAGCTCCTGGGTCCGAGTCGGTGGCGCCGTCGGACGTGACTTTCACCCCAGCTCTTCCGGCGCCGGGATCCCCGGTGCAGACGCATCCGCGGGGGGCGGTTGCACGTGACCGCTCGTTCCCAGGGGTGCTCGCGGTGGAGCCACGAGATCCCTGCCCAGGAGCCATGGTGGCTCCAGGCCCCGCACGGCGGGCGGCGCCAGGACAGCGCCGCGGGGGGCGGGGGGCTCGGGGCCACTGCCTGCTGCCTGTGGGTCGGGATCCACGCCTCTCCTGCCTCAGTTTCCCCATGCACACCATGGGCGAGTAACAACACCCCGGTGGATCTTGTGACGATCGGGGGAGGCTTTCGGGGACCTTAAACGGAGGGGTTCCAGAACTTTCCATCAGACCCAAGTCTCCTGGTAACGGACGGTGTGGAGGCAAATAGCGGTGGTTAACTTTGTCTCTCGCCGGACCGCACACCTGGAGCCAGGTGCGATCCGGGAGCGATAATGGAAGGAGGAAGCGGCGGTCGGGCTCTGAGGGTTCGGGCAGGTGCTGGGGGTGCGGCTCCCGCGGCTGGATCCGGTCCTGGCGTGGAGGGGGAGGGGCTATGGACGAGCAGGTGAATCACTGCGGGGGTCAGCTGAGTTCCAGACCCATGGAGGGCTTCTGGATTTCGTTCTGCTGCTGCAGGACTGAAGGTCCGGGCCTGGGGGCTCGAAGCCCAGCCCCCCAGTCCCTCCTGGGGAGCCGGTGTGAGAGTTGGCGGGCCCCGCCTCCACCCCAGGGGCTGTACCCATCTGTGCCCTCGGGCCTGAGGGTCGGGGTCCAGGGGGAAGGTCAGGGTGATGGGGTTGATTGAAGACAAGGGCAGGGACTGGACAGTGGCAGGGTGGTGGTGGTTTGGGCCCAGAGCTGCTGGGCGGATGGTGTGGGACAGCGGGGGAGGGTGGGGGTGGAGGGGGTGGGGGGGTGGAGGTCAGCCCAGGCCGGCAGCTATGGGGAGGGTCCCGGGGTGAGGTGGGCAGGGAGGCGACAGGCTCAGACAAGGTGCTCTCTCAGACCTTGGAGAGCATCAGACTCACTCGGGGAGGAGGTTAAATACGGATCCTCTGGCCGCACCTCACCCTTAGGGGTCCCGGTTCTGGGGTCCGGGGAAGGTCCTGGGCTCAGCATGTTCACAAGTCCCTCCCCCATCCAGGAGGCTGTCGGCCACACTGTGGGGACCCTGAGGTGTCATCTCAGGCACGGGGCCGGACTTGGAGGACCAAGGGCCAAGGCCAGTGATGGGTGAAGGGGTGGAAATCTCATGGGGGGGTGGGGGGAGAAGAGGGCTTTATTGGAAAGGCAGATTGGACAGCATGGGCATTCAAGGCCCCGAGGGCACATGAGACCTACCTCTGGGTAACATCTGTGCCTCAGAATTCGCACGGGCTTCAGGCTGCATGTTTTCACGGCTGCAGTCCTGTGTGGTTTGGCCCCTCGGACCTGGAGGGGTGTGGTCTTTGGCTTTGACCAACAGACTGTGGCAGAAGTGATGCTGTGCTTGTTCCTGGGTGCGGGCCTCAAGCAACCAGCATCTTTGTCTGCCTGTCTCTGGGGGGAGGCCAGGGTAACCTGTGGGACTGTGGCCGTGAGGAAGCCAAGAAGCCACAGGGAGAGAGAGGTGCCCACCGACCCCCTCTGTGGCGGCTGAGCCAGCCCAGGTGGCACGAGTGTGAGGGACGTCCCGGCCCCAGCAGGCATGACGGGAGAAGCCCCCAGGAGCCAGCCAACAACCAGAACTGAGGCCCAGGCAAATGGCCCCGTCGTGCCGTTGCAGCGATGGGCGGTCCTGAGGGCCACCCGCCAAGCCCGTCACCGTGGAGCAGACACACACTGTCCTCCGTGTCCCAAATTCCTGACTCGGAAACTTGTGAGCGAAATATAATATGACGGTGGCTATTTACAGCCACCCGGTCTTAGAGTGTTTTGTTGCATAGTGATAGAGAATGAGAGCACCTGTCTGAGTCCTGGATTCCGTCTGTAAAATGGGGTAGTAACAGCACGCGGGTCCGAGGCAGACTCTGGCACATCCAGAGGACCCCTAGGGTCAAGGTTCAGCTCTGCCACTCTGCAGCCACGGGGCTTTGGTCAAGGGACTTAAGTCACGTGTAAGATAGTGTAAGTCACGTGTAAGATAGTCACGTGTAACGGTACCCGCTCCGTGGGGCTTGGTGAGGATTAAGTGGTCGATCCATTAGAAGGGCTTGAAATGGTGCCAGCGCGTAGCTCTAACAGATGCCAACTCTGGTTATTGTTCATTCTTAGAGGACTGTGGTGGGGATTGAATCAGAGCCCGTGAGGGCGCCCAGTGAGCCTTCCGGCGCGTGTGCTGTCATGATTAAGGATGTGCACATTGATTGAGCACCTACTGTGTGCCAGGCACTCTTCCAGGAGCTTGGGGGAGGGCACATCGGGAACAAAACAGACCAAGATCTGTGTGACGGGGGGCAAGGGGCCAGAGGAAGGGGATTGAAAGCTGGTGAAGTCCTCCACACAGGTATGTGACTTTGCAAACCGTGAGAAGAACCAGGCAGAGGGGAGAGGGGAGAGCCACCAAGCTGAACTGCCCTGAGCTCCCCGGGGAGAACGTGGCTCTCCCAGCAGCCCTCTCTGTGCCCGAGTGAGACAGATCTGATGCCCAGGGACCCCCTGACCCCTCCGGGAGGGGAGCAAGTGGCCAGCCAGCCCACCCCAGGCAGTGTCCTTGAAAAGAAATCATTTTCCGGGCGAGCCAAATGGAAAGCATATTGCTCGGAAAGTGCTGTTCAAACAGAATTATCTGAACGTCGTACTGCTGGAGCGGGCGTCACACGGCAGACATCTGGCGAAGGTGTCAATTAGCATAATTAATTAGACTTCCCCAGGTTCCCGACAGGACGGCCTGTCAGCAGGAGCTGCCTGGTCTGCGGGGATGGGGACGGGGGACAGGCTGACCGCGCGCACCTGGGTGCATCCTCGCCCGTGGGGGCTCAGGTCTCAGTCTCCCCCGACAGCCCCGGGGCAAGAGGGGGCGGCTCTGTCCGAGGGGGGGACGGAGCTCACCCCAAACACCCCTCGTTGCCGGTTTCTGAGACTTCGAAACAGCAGGTGACCGGGTAGCACCTGGGTCCAGACAGAAGTAACCGGAGTGCAGGGGTGACGGTGGGGAGTACGTCACAGCTCTCGTGTCCTGAGCGCCACACTGGGTTCAGACATATGTGCATGAGCTCGTTTAGCTCTCTCGGCAAAGGCGACCTCCTGACTTATGTCACACCTGGGACACTTGGGGACAGTGAGGGGCTCTGTTAATAATGACCCCCCTCCGGCCCCCGGGGTCCTTCACGTCACATCCCAGCTCATGTGTCTTCCCTCCCCCCACCCCCAGCCCCTCCTGACCTCCCTCTGAGGTCCCGGCCCCCTCTGGTCACCCAGTGCCCCCCACACTGTTCCGTGTCCCCGTCCTGTCCACGGGGCCCTTCTCTTGTCCTCTCAGAGGCAGAGTCCTCCTCACATGCTCCTCACCAGCTGGCCTGTCATGGAGTTGGCCCGTCGTTGGTGAGTCTGTCACCTCTCCCCGTTACCGCGTGTGCCGCGAGGAGGGGCCGGGTGCCTTCTGTCCTCTGCCTCCCTGTCCTGTGCCTGGAGCAGTGCCGGCCGGAGCAGCTGCTTGCCAGTGATGGGAGGGCGGGCAGAGGGGAGGCGGGGAGGGCGGCAGGGTCGGGGGGGTGGGTGTGTGTATGTGTGAATGAATTAATGAAAGTTACTGAACAGGACATCTGGGATGTGAGTTTAGGTCCCCTCTCTAGGGGCTTTGCTGAGGTGACATCTCCTAGGGGGATCTTCTGTAATCCTCAATCCACTGGCCTTGGGGGGGCAGGGGTGCGTGAGCTGGGGCCTGGGGATGAGCTGTTCAGTCTGAGAAGCAGACTGGGGAGCCAGGCAGGGGAGCACCCTGCGGGGTGGCGCTCAGGGACTCTAATCAGAGCCACCTGCGGGGCTGGTGGGGGTGGGGATGACGGACGCAGGAGGACTCAGAGGAGGGGCCCCTTGTCCCAGCTCTACCTGGGGCCTGTGACCTCCCCTCCCCGGGGACTGCTCGTGTGCAAACACAAACAGCCTGGTCCAGGGAGGCCCGGGGTTGGGGGGGGGGGGGAGGTGGCGCTTTGAGCCAGGGCTGGGGCTCCAGGAGGGGAAGGGGGTCACTTTGGCTCTCCCCGCGCAGAGCTCGGTTACAGGGTTCGGCCCACCAGGCAGGCCGTTAACGCCTGTGTCAGCTGGGAGTGAGGAAAGATTTTCCTGGGGAGGCAATGGGTGAGCTGGGACCTGAAAGATGCGGAGATATTAGCAAAGCAACAGGGAGAGAGGAGGAGCATTCCAGGCAGAGGGAACGAATGGTCTGTGCAAAGGCCCTGTGGCCGGAGGGAGTGTATCTGAAAGACTGAGACTTGCCAGTATGGTTTCTTCCCCATCATCTGGTGGTGATAATGATAAAGAAGCCACTATTCCTCGACCCCCCTGCTCTGCGAGGCACTGTTTCAGGCATTTGCATCTGTGTCTTGAATATCACAACCACTCATTGTACCTCAGCCGTCTGAGCGTTTCCCAGCTGACAACTCTCCCAAGGACTTCTCCCCTTCAACCACCCTCAGGGGGATAATCCACAGACCTCAGCCTGGTGCTCAACGTCCCTCTAGGTCTGGCCGCTGCAGCCCCTATCGCATCATGGAGGCCACCCTCCATGCCCCTTCCCTGCCCCCACCCCCACACCTCATAATGTTCAGGTTCACTCTACCTGTCATTCTCCAAACAATCCTGTCATTTGCATCTTCTGTTCCCTCTACCAGAAATGCCCTTCCATGACCTCAGTGCTGAGCAAACTCCTACTCATCCCTCAGAGCCCAGCTAGGTTTTAGGTTCTCTTTGAAGCCCTCATCAACGGCCCCAGGGCTGATTGCTCTCTCCTGGGCCCTCCCAGCCGTCCCCTGTGCCCCAGACTGCTGTGCTGTCATTGCATATTTGACATCCTGTAAGGCTGTGAGGAGTGTGATGGCCAAGGCTGTGTCCGGTCCTTCCCTCCAGAGCCCAGCCTGCTAACAGAAAGGAGTTAACCTTCATTCATTCATTCATTCATTCAGGAGTCTGCACCAAGCACCTGCTACTTTCCAGGTCTTGTTCTTGGAGCTTCAGCTGCAGCATTGAGTGAGCCAGGCAGAACCCCTTCACTGAAGGGTCTGTTAAACAAATAAACCTATAAATAAATACATAATTATCATTTGTGTTAAGTGCCCTGAAGGAAAGGAAATAGACATTTCAAGAAAGAATCTTAGGAGGTAGAAACTAATTTGGATTGGGGGGAGGACGTTCAGAGAGGGTCATCTGAGGTGATGACATCTAATTTGATGTCAGGAAGGGAGAGGGCCGTTCAGAGGGAAGGACCACCTGAGGCGGAAGGAGTCAGGTCACCCTAGTCCTCGTGGCCGCGGAGGGCGGGGACGTGGCCTGAAAGCAGAGGGAAGCGCTGAAAGGTTCTGAGTCAGGAAGTGACGGGGGCAACGTTTGCACTTTGGGACCATGACTCTGCTGACGGATGGGAGTAACGAGTAATGGGGGGGGGCAGGTGCGGAAGTGGGGAGGCCGGTGAGGAGGCCACGGTCAGGTCCGGGGGGGGGGTGGAGGATGGAGTGGGGGGTTGGGTGGGGGGGGAGGAGAGACAGATGTCAAATGCGGCTGTTGGCTGGGCTGACGTCGGCAGCCACGACAGAGGGGGGCGATGGTGAAGGTCATGGGCGAGGGGACCACAAGCTGCCCCCTGCCCCCCCACCGTCCCTCCATGACCCCTGTCGGCCCAGGTTCTTCCATCATCTGGGGTCCCTGCCCTCATGCCTGTAGGAGACCTGGCCCCACGGGTGGCCTGGATGATCCCAGGCCCTGGACACTCCCCACATCATGCCCTCTCTCAACCACGCAGCCCCCATCCTGGCCCGGCTGGGGGAGGGTCAGGAAGGAGCCTGGGGGATGAGAGACGGGCGTCCCCTGACTCTGCCCTGATGGGGAAGGTGACCTTGGACAAGACTTCTCCCAGGCTCCCCACAGGACAAGGGCTGCAAGAGAGCAAAGGGGTCCGGGTCAGGTGACCCCAGTGAGGTCCTTCCCCTCCAGGGAGGCCCCCAGAGCCTCGGCCCTGCCCGCGGGGCCTCGGTGAGGACACAAGGGTTAATGTCTGAGATGCTCTGATGGCTGCCGGAGCCTGTCTGCCCCTCCTCACCCGGGATTAATTCAGTTTGGTAAAGCGGTATTTATGCTGGAAATTTAATCGTCATTTCTGATGGTAAAGGAATTGAAAAATAAATTGAAAGTGTCAGACGACGCATTAGGGTGGGTGATGGAGTGAAGCGGGGCCGTCCACCTGGCCTCCCCATGGGGTGATTTTCGGGCCCAAGAAATTAGCCAAATTGCGATCCTCCCACTTGTAGGAACAGGAACCAGGGGGGGATGGGGCGAGAGGGGTGGGGGTGGGGGGACCTGAGACAAGGGGAGGAGAGAGATTCCAGCGTGGGGGTGGGGACAGCATCAGGTCACTCCCGGCCCAGCCCCAAGTCACAGATGAGGAGAGGGGCCCGGAGAGGGGCAGGAGTCTGTCCATGATGACACAGGACGCCAGGGGCCCAGTGGGGCTGGGGTTCAGGCTCCCTCCTCTCTCCACCAGGCCAGGGGATCTGAAAGTTTGGCCTCCCTGGAGAGAGATGCTGTTGGCAGCTTGGCCCAGGGTCCACTCACCTGGGGAAGGCAGACTCTATCTGCCCCCAGATTGTTTCTTTGCCTCAGGAAGGGAGGGGGGCACGTATGAGGGGACCACCTTGCCGATGGTGTCGATACAACATGATACAACATGAGCTCATGCCCCTGTGAGTCTGCAGGGACTGGGGTCTCCTTAGCAGGAGAGCTCTTGACCCTGAAATCAGAACTAGGATGCTCCCATCTGACCGGATGTTGGGGCAGGACTGAAGGCGGGACTGTCTCCCTCGTTACACTGGTGACTCTCTGAATCTTTCTCCAAGGTGGTGGCTCCTAAGAGCAGATGTGTGTCTTCTCCCTAGAGTGGGGTCTCCTAAAGTCAGGATCGCCCTTCTCCCTACCACCCTGAGGCCTCCCCCATTGGACATCCTGTCTTCAGGCCTCTTAAAAGGCCTGCGATGGGCAGAGTCAGTGGAAGTCCCAGTGGTCAGGCTGGCTCTGTGGCGAGGTATAGGCAGGAAGCTGGAGGTGGAAGGGAAGCCACATGCTGGTTCTCAAACCCCTTGGATACGGGGGAAGGTCCTTGTCAGGAGGACCAGGGCTCAGGGGTGATGTGGACAGATGCCCACTGTGTCGTCCAGCCTAGGACGGACCAGGAAGGGCCGGGACCGGCCCCTGACCATGCTTAAAAAGGTGAAAGGGGGATCCCTTTCACCATGGGATCTGGGAAGGCTTTGGCTTCAGGCCGGGGTCTGTGGATGACATGGTCGTCCCAGGTACCGGCACTGTGAATAGGAAGACGCCGGCACCATCCAGGAGTGTCCCAAAGTGTCGGATGGCCGAGCCATGGTACCCGAGGGACCGTGGGACGGGAGGAGGCCGTGGAAGCGGCTGGAGACGGCTCTTGGTTCCCACACAACCTCGTGGCCGTGGCGAGGACTCTGGAGTTTATTCTGGGAGCAGCAGGAGCCCCCAGAGGGTTTTGAGCAGGAAAGCGACACACACAGCATAGTGGCTGAATCAATGGAACTTGGTGATGGATTTGATGTAGGTGGTGGGAAAAGGGGAGAGTCAACCTGAAGGATTCTCAGGTGCTCAGAATGATTTGACCGGGTAGATGGAGGTGCCGTTTGTAGGCACAGGAAAGTCTCGGAGCAGGTAAGTTTGAGGAAAACGAAGTTCTCTTTTGGATATGTTACGTTTCAGCTGCCCCTTGGGTGCACGACTGGGGATACTGAATGTGCCATTGACCCTCGTACTGTGCACCAAAATTTTTTCCTCCCAGACCTGCGGTGGATTTCTCTTCTCTGCCCGCTTGAATTTGGATCAAGCAAGTAGCTTGCTTTGCTCGGTGGAATGTGAGTGGAAGTCACATGTGCAGAGTGGCGCTTAAGAACCTGTGCACGACTCACCTTGCTCCTTTTTCTCTGCGCCCGAATGACCGGACCCACCAGATCCATTCAGACCCATCAGCCTGAAGCTGGGAGAGAGGATAATGTGGATCAGAGGGCCCAGCCAACAAGAAGGACAGGTAGCGTGAGTGAGGAAGAAGGCTCTGTGGCTTCAAGCCCCTGAGATTTGGGGGATGTTTATTACACAGCAGGGTCTCGCCTAGCCTGACTGATACAAGGCAGAGAGTCTGGAACTCAGAGAGGCGCTCGTGTCATTTTGGGAGCCATCAGTGATTGATTTAAAACCCCTTCAGATTAGAAGACACTGGGAGAGAGAGCGGGGAGAGGAATGATCCTTGCAGTCCCTGCCTCATGCTACACACTGTCCAACGGGCTCACTACCTGCTCCACAAACCCAGGCTCCACCCCAACATCCCTTCAAAAGCTCAAACTTCCAGGCCGATTCTCCAACTCTCATCTGACCTTGCCACCTCCCTCTCCTGTCACTTTGTCCCCTCCAATCTCCGTGCGAATGTCCCTCCTCCCCACAGCCACCTCCAGGGTCCCAGAAATGCCAGCCCTGGGGGGAGCGGGCAGTGCCGGATTCAAGCCTGAGTGCTGCTGCTTTATAGATGTGTGACTCTCAGGGACTAACCTAACCTCTCTGAGCTTCAGGTCCTGAAACGTGGAATCATTAACGGGATGGCTTTGAAGATTAAACAAGATGGAGTGTGTGAAGTTCCTGGGATCCACAGATGCTCAGTATATGGTCACCAGTGTTACATCATTATTCTACGGTCACACGTCGCTACCCTCCTGAGTCACTGTTCCAGGCTCTTCTCCAGTCTCCCTGCCTCTAGACTCGTCATCTCTAATTGTGCCTCATGCTGCTTCCAGAGACAGCTCCCTAAAGCAAGTTCTGACTGTGTCACTATCCTGCTCAAGAACCATCCATGGCTCCTTATTGCCTACACAATCCAGTCCAATGTCCTCACTCTGCCATTAGAGGCTTCCCTTCCTAATCCTCTTTCCCATGTAGCAGCAGAGTGATCTGTTCTCCTTTAAACAAATCTTCAAGTCTTTCAATCCCTGTCAGAGTGGTTGAAGAGCTCTATCTTGAGAGAGAACCTGAGCTCTCGTCCCTGCTTTTAACTGATTGGGGGAGTTTCTTGGGGCAGTTGGGGCAGTTTCTTGCCCTCTTTGGGCCTCAGTTTCCCCATCTGAAAAATGAAAGGGAGAGTGGAGGCTGAATTCAGTCACCTAGATGCTTCATTCTAAAGCAAACCTCCCTCCTCTGGGAGCCATGGCCTGCCCCGCACCCCTGCGCTCCCCACCTTCCCTCTCCTGATGGGGGCTGTGCAGTGGGAGAGAAGTCAGCCCAGAGAGGAAGCTCGGCCCTCAGCTGCTGGGCGGCAGGGCTCAGAGATGCTGCCCACGAGACGGTCTGAGGAATTGAGCCTTTGGGAGACGCGGCTGGAGCGCAGATTATGCTGAAGGGTGTTTCTTCTTATGAGGTTCAGGGCGCGGTGGGGCAGGGGGGTGGCCCAGAGGAGGTGCTGACTCAGCCCAGTGCTGAGCCTGTCGTGTGGCTGGGATCCCGTGACAGGAGCTTGGTTGGTGGGCCACACTAAGGTCAGGAGAGGTCAGCAGAGGTGGGCAGGGAGTGACGGGGACAGCGACACTCGCTGAGTTCGTCCCGAATAAAATGCTCGCCGCATCGTATCTTTTCTTCAAAATGCCGCATACGTGTCCGCTGTTACCATTATGCTTAATCTTCACGATCATCCAGCCGCGAATGAAAATGGCCCCCATTCATTGAGATTTGACCTTGTGCCTGACACTGCTCTAACTTCCCTAAGGCTCCCAAATTATCTGATCCCCATGACACAAGACACCGATGCTTTTACTATGGTCCTTCTACTTTGTGGATAAGAAAATTGTGTGGTTAAGCAATTTACTCAAGGCCATGCAGCTCACAGGTGCTGAACCCAGGCTGTCGGGCATAAGCTCTGCACCCGAGGTGTAGACCCCGCTGCCCCCCAGGGTGGGGATCCTTGTCCTCGTGGGACAGGTGAGAAAATGGAGGCTAAGAGGAGGGGAGGGACCTGCCCAAGGTCTCGCTGCAAAGTCCCGTGGTAGAGTTGCACCCCGGGCTGGGAGGCGGTATCTGCCCTCCTCACGTTCTCTCTACTCTCCCAACTCTAGAGGGAGAGGGTGCTCAGGGTTCCACCCGGGTGAGTAGTCAGCGGAGGGGCCCTGGGAGGGTAGTGGGGTCCCGTCCTCTGACAGACCCAGGCTCATGTTCCTGCCTGGCCACTCAGTGGCTTGTGGCCCTCGGCCAGTCACTCATCTGCTCTGAGCCTCAGTTTCCTCCTCTGTAAAACGGGGGCAGTGGCAGCTTGTTGGGAGGATGGAGGCCGAGGCAGGCACGGGTGTTTAGCACACAGCAGGTGCTCAGGAGTGGCTGTGCCTTCCCATCCTCCGCTGGAGACTGAGGCTCTGGCAGGTGCCAGCACGGGGGCCTCATGCTTGCCTCTATGGGGTCTTAAGCTCCCGCTGGGGGTTGCTGGGGGCAGAAGAGGCTGGGCTGTAAACCACTGTAGCCCGCCAGCCACCTCTTGGGAGGATGGACAGGTCTCTCTAGAGGAGGCAGCGGGGCTTGCTGCCTGGGCCCTGCTGCCTGGATCCTAGGACCTGACCCCTCATCACCCACAGCCATGCCCTGTCACCTGTGCGGTCACCACACTGTCCCACTCACCCTGTGAGTGCTGAGCTCACGGCTCGTTGCACTTAATTCTGAGAGCTGATGGTCCTATGGCCTTCAGGCACCTGGGCCCACCTGCCTCCAGGGCCCCGGCTGTTACCCCTAGGGACCGCTCTGTCACCTACTCCCCAGGTACCTTCAGCTGACCCCACCCGCCATCCCCTGTCCCCAGGGAGGTGCTGCCTGCCCCCTGCGCCCCCCTCCGTCAGGACACGTGCAAACAAGCACACGACCCCATGTGCACATACACTCGTGCACGCTCACACATGCATGAAAGACCCTCGCGCCCAGAAGCGTCTCTACGTCCACATTCGCGCGCATTTACCCAGACTCCTTCCTGCATGAAGTTCCCTCAGGAACCTCCTCCTCCAATTTCTGTTTCTGGGTCTGTTATGAAACTCGCCATTGGATTCAAAGATGAAGAGAGAGAGAGGCAGGGGAGCCAAATTCCATTTCATTTTGTCAGTGCCAGCAAAACAATATTTCAAGTGATAATTATAACAATTAAAAAATCTGTTGTCATCGGTGGGGAGGAAGGTGCTGCCTGCACAGCCAGCTGTGGCTTGACGATCTGGCAGAATGTTCTGCTGACAGGATCCAGTCCCAAACCTCCTCGAGTCCCAGGGTAAGCCTGCTGGACATCCTCGTGCTGCCGGACAGGGTGACAGCTCAGGAAGGGGAAGTTGTGAGTCATTCTTCCAGGGGGATGCACATGGCCAGGTGACCCTCACCTGCACAGCCTGAGAGCCTGTGTCTGGGTCCGAGGAGACACGGGGACTCGGGCCTCTCAGCCTCCAAGGAGAGCTGATGCCCTAGAACTTGGACATTCCGGCACGAGGGGGCGTCCTCACTGGCTTGTAGGTCTGGAAATCTACCCTGTGGGTCTCATAGCAGGGGTGAGTCACGAGCCTGGCCTGGGCTCTGCCGATGACCCACCCTGTGACTTTGGATGTGTCACCCACCCACTCCGCATTGCCCTGCCTCTTGGTCACTTACAGAAACCTTCCCTGCCGGCTCCTCGCCGTGGACACCTCCAGCCCACCACGATGGAAGCTGAGAGAGAGCAGGGTCTTGTCCCCACTGCCCCTCTCCGTGTCCCCAGCACCCAGATCAGGGCCTGGCACCCAGAAGGCTCCCAGAAAACGTTTGTTTAAGCACATGGGGATGTGTAAACGCACAGGACAAATCCATGAGGTGGGCATTCGTCTCCCCTTCAACAGAGGAGGGGACCAACGCTCAGAGACTTGAAGGTCTTGCCTGAAGTCACCTGACTGGTGAGGGGACAGGGATTAGGAAGGGAGGGGCGGTGGTGGGGCTGGGGGAGCAGCATGGGTCCTGAGGACACACAGCTAGAGAGGTCCTGCCTTTAGACAGTAAAGCCCATGTTTTCCAGGCTCCAGCTTTTCCTGGGGAAACAAGCCAGTACCCTTGAGGCCCAGTAGCGGTGGCCTTGGGGGAGAAGGGGGGCAGGGAGAGAGCTGCCTCACCTGCATAGAGGCTCCGCCTCCTCCAATCAGCTGGGCTCTGAGGGGCGGGGACGCCAGGGCCTGGCCAATCACCAGGAGGCTGGGCGCAGAGGCAGGTGGGGCAGGGCCAGGCCCGACCCCTGGGCTCCTGAGGGACCTTCCCCACTGGCTTTTTCCTCCTGGATCCCCTTCAGTCCTCCCAGCAGCGCCCCATCCAGAGCAGGAATAATCATCTCCACTGTGCAGATGAGGCAGCTGAGAGAGACCAGAGAGGCCTTGTGACTTCCCCAAGGTCACACAGCCGGTGAGCTGCAGAACCAGAACCGACCCAGGCTCTGCCTCCCAGCCCAGGGTGGCGTCCTGTCCCTCTGGCTTCGTCCCTGCTGCCCTGGCCCAGGACCCCGGCCAGGACACTCCCACCCCGGGCGTGTCCCCTGTGGCCTCCAGCCCCCTCTTCCCCACCAATCGCCCCCACCCAGGGCTTAGCTCAGAGATGCTGCCGACCCCAAGCCCCCTGCCCAGCCTCATCCTTGAGCCCAGACCCTTTGCTCCAGCGGCTTCCGACATGGGGTCAGGGACCCGCAGAATGTCGGGGCTGACAGGGGTCCCAGGAAGGTCCGGTCCATCCCCCTGGGGGATACGTGGGGGCAGTAGTCCCTCAATGGCCACCCTGTGCCCCCCTCCATCCCACAAGCCCCCCAGGGCCTGACTAGGGGCTCTGCTCTTCTCCCTGCGATTCTCCCCCTGCTTCCTGCCTCACTTCCCGGCAGCACAGGCTGCAAATCCAGGTCTAAGGTTTGATTTACAAACTTCCTGGGGAGGGAGGGTGGCTGCAGGGCCGGGTGATTTACTGTGCCGGGAAGTGTTTGCTTCTCATGAAGGATCTTCTCGGCCCCTCCTCACTGAAGGCTGGGATTTACTGAGGCTTCCCTCTCCCAGGGGCGGCCCGGTGGCTTTGCAGCGGCAACAGAGGTAGGGGAGCCAAGGGGAGCCCCACGCAGTGAAAAGCAGACCTAGATGGTGGTTGGGGGAAGCAGAGGGACTTAGGGGTCACCAGGGGCTTATCTCTCCACAGTTAAGCTGTGTGCTGTGGGCAGGTCACTGAATCTCTCTGGGCCTCAATTTTCTTGTCTGCAAAATGGGCATAAACACACAGTAGGGTTAGTGACATCTACTCCCCAAGGTGATGAGGTTGGGATGAGAGGCTATGTATAAATGCCTGACACATAGTAGGTGCTCAGGAAAGTTGAATTCTCCCCTCTAGCCCATTTGAGGTATCCCTTTCCCTGCCCAGATCACCTCCTCCGGGTCACCCATCTAGATTTCATCCAAGTCCCCCCTACACCAGGATCTGCCCTCAGAGAGAGCAGACCCTGTCAGTTTTGCAGTTCCTGCCTCCCTGCATCTCAGTAAAGAGAGGGACATGGTCCTGCTGGTAGGACTGCACCGGCTCTGTGCCAGGGCCCCAGGCACAGATGGTTCACATGTCCTGGGATTGTTAGCAGTGTAGCTGCTTCCATGCTAATGAGTTAACAAATCTTGTCTGCAAAGGGCCCTTGGCAGAGTAAAGGGCCTCTGGGACCCAAAGTTCTGCTGATCTAGGGGGTCAGTAGAATCCTTTAGCCTGTCTGAATTCTAATAAGGGAGGGGGGAGTGGTGGCCTTGGCCTCACTGGGGCAGATGACCCAGAGTCTGAACTGGGCTGGGGTTGGACCCCTGGAGGGCGTGGGTGGGAAGGCAGCTCCACTCTCTCTGAAGGGGTATCCGGGGACCTCCAAACCACCCTTTCACTCTCAAAGTTGCTCTTGCAGATGGCAGGGCACAGTGTCAGGAAGCGGGGGGGCTGTGAAACGAGAGCAGGGATCCCTCCCTCACTCGGCTGTGCGGATTAAGTAATGTGAGTAAAGACGTTGTCTGACATACAGTTGGTCCTCCATGGAGGATATCCGTCATGGTGCAACCATAGCCAACTGGGTCAGGTGTGGACTCAGGGGTCCAACCGCTCGGTAGAATCCCTGCCTGGCCTGTACCAGTGCTGGGATTTCAGGAAGTAGCCTACTCTTTCTGTGCTTCAGTTTCCTCATCTGCAAAATAGGATAATCTTATACTATATTTCATGTTCCACATGAGGTCACGGTGAGGAACAAATAAGTATGTGTGACGTTGACTCAGGGGGCCCAGGACTGTTTCAGGTTCATCTCTACTGACAAAGTACAAGGGGGCCTCTCCCTAGCCCAGCCAGGGCACCCACTGTCACAGCAGGGGACTGGTGGGTGGGGCCGGTTCTCCCCTCCCACAGCTCCTGGAGCCACCCTCTGTTTTTCACTGAAGCTGGACTGACAGCCAAGGGTGCCCAGAAGAGATTCATGGTGGCTTTAAAAAAATTTTTGAACTAGTTGTTAATCGCTAACAGTTTGCAGGTTTCATACAAAAATCCAGATTTCCAGCTCGTCGGGGAAGTCAGAAGTGTAGACACTGGGTTGGCATTTGCAAAGCAAATCATCAGGAGCTGGGGAGCAGATGCCCCTGTAGTTGGGGGCCCAGGGTCTCCAGAGTCCCCACCAGCCTATGTGAAGTCATGCTCATTATCTGCTTGGTACCTGACGACATTTTAGCGTGTGACTGAGATCCACAGTCCCTATACAGATGGGCAAAGTGAGGCCACGTATGGCCATGGAATGTCACCTTCTCCAGGACAGGAACTGCTTGAGCCGTGTCTGCTGATGTATCCGCTGTGTCTAGACTAGGGTCTGGTAGGTGTCCAATAAGCTTTGGTTACGTGTTGACTTTGCTGTCATTCAGTGATTTTGAGGTACCGCCAGGGCTCAGACCCATGTCTCCCGGGCCAGAAGCTTCCCCAGCTTTAGCTGATTTCCCTATAAATGCCAAGACAGGGTTCCTGACCCCCAAATGTCCCCTTGCATTCACATACGTGTCTATTGCCTCAATCAACTCAGATGCTTTACAGTTCATTGCAAGCTAACCCCAGAGAGGGAGGTGAGCCTTCTGTAGAAATTATCACTTATCACCAGGGCATTTTGAGTATGAGGACAGTTGTTTCAAATTGATCATTGGGGCACCTGTGTGGCTCAGTTGGTTGCCTGTCTGACTCTCGATTTCGCTCAGGTCATGATCTTACGGTTCATGGGATCGAACCCTGTGTCAGGCTTCATGCTGACAGTGTGGAACCTGCTTGGGATTCTCTCTCTGCCCCTCCCCTGCTCATGCTTTCTCTCTCAAAATAAAGAAATACACATTGAAATTTTTTTCTTTTATCATTAACAAAGAAATATGGGATCTAATGTGCTATGAACTGTCTTTTATTATTATCGTTCACATTTTTTTTAATGTTTAATTTTTGAGAGAGAGAGAGCTTGCGCGTGAGTGGGGAGGAGCAGAGAGAGAGGGAGACACCAAATCCGAAGCAGGCTCCAGGCTCTGAGCTGTCAATGCAGAGTCTGATATGGGGGGCTCTAACCCACAGACTGTGAGATCATGACCTGAGCTGAAACCAAAAGTCAGACACTTAACCGACTGAGCCACCCAGGCACCCCTATTATTTTCATTTTTTCAAAACAGCCTTAATGAAGTATAGTTGACATACAATAAACTGCATGTACAGTTTGACCCTTGAACATCACAGGGGTTAGGGACGCCAATACCCTGCCCCCAAAACTTAACTACTAAAGCCTGCTGTTGATGGGAAGCCTTACTGATAACATAAGCAATTGAGTAATGCATATTTTGTAAGTTATATGTAATATATACTGAATTTTTATAATAAAGTAAGCTAGAGAAAAGAAAATATTCTTTAAAAAAATTTTTTTTAACGTTTATTCATTTTTGAGAGACAGAGAGAGACAGAGCATGAGCGGGGAAGGGGCAGAGAGAGGGAGACACAGAATCGGAAGCAGGCTCCAGGCTCCGAGCTGTCAGCACAGAGCCCGACGCAGGGCTTGAACTCATGAACCGTGAGATCGTGACCTGAGCCGAAGTCGGACGCTTAACAGACTGAGCCACCTAGGCGCCCTGAAAAGAAAATATTCTTTAGAAAATCATAAGGAAGAGAAAATACAATTACAGTCCTGTACTGTACATATTGAAAAGACATCCACGTGTAAGTGGACCCACATTGTTCAAAGCATGTTGCCCAAGGGTCACCTGTACTTAAAGTGTGTATTTTGATGAGTCTTATGTGTATATCATCATCATCACAATCAGGATAAAGCACATACCCATCACCCTAAAAGTTGTCTTGTGCCCCTTCATAATCTTTCCCTCCCAACCCATCCTCACACCCCCTGCTCTGTCCCCAAGCAACAACTGACCTGCTTGATGTCACTATAGGCTAATTTGAATTTCCCAAATTTTTATGTACCTGGAAACACATAGTATTTACCTGTTTTTGTCTGGCTTCTTTCACTCAATACAATAATCTTGAGATTCCTCCAGATTGTTGCCTGTTATCAGTAGTTCATTCCTTTTTACTGCTGAGGGGTACGCTACCACTGTCTGGGGATATACCAGAACTTGTTAATGCAATCACCTGTTGATGGGCAGTTGGGTTGTTCCCTGGTTTGGGGTATCAACATATAAAGCTGCTGTGAACATCTGTGTGCAAGTCTTTGTATAGACATACGCTTTCCTTTCACCTGGCAAATTCCTAGGAGTCCAATGGCTGGGTCACATATTTAATAGATGCTCCAAACTTTTCCAAGTACGTGCACCATTTCACCATTTCGCACTCCATCAGCGGTATGAGAGCCCAAGTTCCTCCACAGCCTTGTGACACTTGTTACGGTCGGTCTTTTTACTTTTCGTTATCCTAATAGGTGTGTGGTGATGCCTCATTGTGGTTTTGACCTGCATTTGCCATTTACCTAATGATTAATGGTGTTGAGCATCTTTTCCTGTATTTACTGGCCATTTGTATATCACTGGAGAAACATCTATTCATATGTTTTGCTCATTTATAAATTGGGTTATTTGTCGTTTTATTGTTGAGTTGTAAGAGCTCTTTATAGATTCTGGAGACAAGTCTTTGTCAGATTATGGTTTACAAATATTGTCTCCCAGTCAGTGGCTTGTCTTTTTATTCTCTTACCAGTGTCTTTAGAAAAACAGAAGTGCATAATGTTGATGTTCAACATATCAATTAGTTCTTTGATGGATCTTGCTTTTGATGTTGTGTCTAAAAAATATTTGCCTAATCCAAGATCACAGAAGTTTTCTCCTATGTTTTCTTATGAAAGTTGTATAGTTTCGGGTTTTACATTTTGGTCTATGATCCATTTAGAGTTAATTTTTTTAAAATGCTTATTTATTTATTTTGAGAGAGAGGGCATGAGCAGGGGAGGGGTAGAGAGAAAGGGAGAGAGAGAGAAAATCCCAAGCAGGGTCCTCACTGTCAGCACAGAGCCTGGTGTGAGGCTTGAACCCACTCACCGTGAGATCATGACCTGAGCTGAAACCAAGAGTTGGACACTTAACCAACTGAACCACCCAGGCACCCCTGGTGTTAATTTTTACATACGGTATGAGGTATGGATTGAAGTTCACTTTTTGCATGTGGATATTGAATTGTTCCAACACCATTTGATGGAAGGATTAACCATTCTCCAATGAATTGCCTTTGCTCTTTTGTTAAAAATCAATTGTCTTTATATGTTTGTGAGTCTATTTCTGGACTTTTTTATTCTGTTCCACTGACCTACTTATTTGTTTCATTTTATGCCAACACCACATTGTCCTAATTACCATAGTTTTATAAGTTTTGACATCAAGAAGTGTTAGTCCTCTAACTTTGTTCTTTCTTTTCAAGGTTGTTTTAGTTACTGTAGATCCTTTTTGTTTCCATATGAATTTTAGAATCAATTTGTCAATTTCTACAAAAAAGCTTTCTTCATAATTCTTGTACTTTGTTTCCTGGAGCTCCTTTGATCTGTGGGATTATAGTTTTCATTAAATTTGGAAAATTTGCTGCTATTATTGTTTCAAGTATTTTGCCCCCTTCCCACCCTCCCATCAGGAACCAATTCTATGTGTACATTAGAGAGTTTGAATTTGTCCCACAACTCACTGCTGCTCTGTTCATTTCAAAAAATTATTTTTTTCTCTCTTTTTCACTTTGAACAGTTTCTACCACTATGGTGTCAAGTTCATTAATCTTTTCTTCTGCAATTTCTAATCTGCTATCAATTCCATCCAGTGTATATTTCATTTCACACATTGTAGTTTTCACCTCTCAATGTTCCACTTGATCTTTTTAATATCTTCTCATGTCTCTACTTCATTTCGCAAACATATGGAATACAATTATAATAACTTTTAAAGTCCTTGTCTGCGAATTCTATTATCTGTGTCACTTCTGAGTTGGTTTGATTGATTCATTTATCTACTCATTATGGGTTACATTTCCCCACTTCTTTGAATGCCTGCTAATTTTCATTTGAATTCAAGGCATCGTGAATCCTACCTTGCTGGATGCTGGATAGTTTTGTATTTCTATAAAATTTCTTAAGCTATTTTTGGGGGTGTAGTTAAGTTACTTCTTAACAGTTTGATCTTTTCAGGTATTGGTTTTAAGAATTAAAAACAAGGAGGAACTGAAATAGTCTTTAATCCAGGGCTATTTTCTTCCCACTGTCCAGGCAAAGACCCTTCTGTGCTCTTTATGCAAATCCCTGTGAACCATAAGGTTTTCCAGTCTGGCTAGTGGGAACAGGCACTATTTCCAGCACTATGGGAGTGCTGGCACTCTTACCTCTCATCCCTTAAGGTGGTTCTTTCCCCAGTATTTAACAGTTTCCTGAAATGGAGGCGTTCATCAGTACTCAGCTGAATACTCAAAAGGGACTCTATACACATCTTCAGAGTTCTTTCTGTTTTCCTCTCTCTCTTCTTGCTACCCTGTCCTACAAACTCTGTCTTGTTCTTCCTGTTTTCTCAGCTCTGTCTCTTTAACCTAGCTCCACCTGGGTTCCTCCTCCTACATCATGGCCTAGAATTCTCTCTAGATGAGAAGTTGGGGACTCACTGTTCTCACTGCTTTGTGCCCCATCTCTCAGGGATCACTGACTTCCGTTGTCTAATATTCACTGTCTTGGTCTTAGTACTTTACTCCTGAGCCTCAGTTTAATCCTTACACATAAAAGGGGAACAATAACAATAACAAATAATCTACTCCATCACTAAGCCCAATGCCTGTATTCACTAAGTGCTCAATCTGGCTGCTATTATCACTGCTACAACTGCTATCATTCAATACTAGTGACTGGGAAATGCAGAATGGGCAAAAGCTACCAGGAATCCAGAAGTGCTTTCAATGAATTTCTCCGTCACTATAATGGCAGTAGCACCTAGTATAATAAAATAGTGGATTGTTGTGTGCTAACGCACATATTCCACGTATGTGCTGTGCTTGGTGCTCTTAGGTGCTAGGTATACAACAGATGGATTGGAAGACCCCTGCAGTAACCACCCCCAGGACTTTGATAACCACACTTTGTCCTGGATCTAGTCAAAGCCAAGGGGGATCTCTGACCTGCTTAGTTATGGCGACATTGCAATAACAGGAGTTTGGGAGTATCCTGGGTCCAGCTTCGTTTCCTCCCCTGCACCCTTCCCCCACCCAGACATGCAAGCAGGTGAATTCTTCCTGGATTCAGAGCTGGGCCTTCCTCCCCTCACCCATTTGCAAGTGTTAAGCACTCATGGTTCTCTCTCTCCCCACCCCCTCTTGAATATGTAATTGTCTCATAGAATGAGCCAAGATGAGACAATGGTTGCAATAAGACTGGTTCTTTAAATTCCTCTGCACAGAGCTGCTTAATGAACACATGGTTGCCCACCCTCCTCAGCCCCAGAGCCAAGTGCAAATAAAACACTTTCCACAGTGTTATATAATTAGCTGGGGGCCAGAGTTGGGAGAGGGAGCAGATAGTATGGGATAAAGACAGAGGAAGGGGAGAGCTTGAGGGTGTGGGAGAGAGGTATAGGGGAAGGGCAGAGAGGATGAGGGAGGGCAGGAAGGAGGGAAGCAGGTGAGGGAAGGAAAGGAGTAAGCCAGGAAGGGGGAAAAGGCAAGATGGCGTCTTAGTTTGGATTTGACTTTCCAAATCCCATTTGTAGGGAGGAGAACATTGTGTGGGTTCATTATTCCCATTGGAAAAGTGAAGATACCTAAGTTCTCCTATGTGCTACACAGTGTTAGGTGATGGACAAGACAGACAAGATCCAATAATGGATGAAGAGGATAATGTCTCTGCCTCTGTGAGGTTCACAGTCTAAGTGGATAAAACAGGCATTCATTCAGTAAGTAATCACATCAAGAAAACCTAAGTACCATTGAGCTTGTGATTATTTGCACAATTATGTCTAGAAGGAGTGTGGCAGGGTAGTTAAAGAAGTTAGTTCTGAGAAACAAATGGCTGGATTTTGAATCCCAGCCCTGTCACATTCTGACTCTGGGAACTTGAATAAGTTACTCAACCTCTCTGGGGCTCAGTTTCCTCATTTCCAAAATGGAGATTAAATTACATATTATATTGGGAAGTTGAGAGGGTTAAATTAGGTAATATGTCTAAATCACTTAGAAAGTGCTTGGTGCTTACTCACTAATGACAAAGATTCTCTTTGACTGAACTTTGGACAGGCTTCTCTAAGCCCTCTTCTCACCAGACCTTGACCTTGAGCTTGCATATCCATCCTTGCCAAGTTCAATTTTAGCAAGAATCCTGCTTAGTCAGTTTAGAGAGACTCTCTCATCCTTGATATCTGATCACACTGGTATGCCTTCAGTAAGAATCTTGTTTGGGCAGTGTAGCAAAAATCCCCTTAAGGTTGGTGTCTCCACGGATATCGTCACCCTGCTCCTTGGCTATAAATCCCCACCTGTTTGTGTTGTCTTTGAGATTGTGCTCAGTTCTATACTGAAGTCTCTTTTTCCCTATTGCAGTCGTTTCTGAATAAAATCTCTCTGTATCACTTTAACTAGCATCTGGCTCAGGTTCTCTTTAACAGTGCTTACAAAAATTCCAACTTTGAATACAAAAGATCTAGAAAGTAAAGTAAAGGATTAGATGGCTGTGGTTTAGCTCAGGGGTCAGGACAGTCTTTTCTGAAGAGATGTGTCTTAAGCTGAGATCTGAAAGGTGATCTACATGTCAAGAAGAAGAGAGACCAAGTCATAATGTTGTAATGGGCTCTTTTTTTTTTTTCTGTGCCTGTCTAGAGTTCATTCCTTTTCTGGTAGGACTACTCCCCAATTTTGCTTTGAAAACAACTCTCACCCACTCTCAGTCCATCCAGGTGTGACTGACACATCTCCTGGCTCCAGCCACCCAGGCTGGCCATTGAGTTAATTTCACCTCTTGGATGTAATAATGATTTCAGTCATGGGAAGATGACCTAAACCAGACCCATGAGAATCATACGGAACTTTTGCTAATCAGGAGAGATGCTAATCAGTGTGTTGTAATCCTAATGCTAACAGTTCTAATGCTAGAGTGGAGAGCATGACTGTGAATGTCACCAATGCAGAAGGTAGAAAGACGATGTCCTGATGACATCACTTAAGTTCCTGGATCCAGCTATGCCTGAAGTCATCAACTCCCGGAGTTTTCAGGAAATTTACCAATTGATTGCCCCCCCCCATTTTTTTTATTAATTTTTTTAAGCCAGGTTGAATTGGGTTTTGAATTATGGTTTTGCCATTTGCAAAGAATCCTATATATACTGCATAGCTTCCTGACAAAGGAAAAAGCATATGAGAAGCCTCAGAGGAGAGGATTATGGTCTATTCAAGAAATCCAAAGAATGCCAATGGGACTGAAGTGTGGTATGTGAGGGATGAGTGGTGAACATGTGCATATCATAGCTAAAGGTGTCAAGAAACCTGAGCATACATTGAGGAAAGTGAAGAGGAACAATGTAGAGGCTAAACATATTAGTAAGAACTTCTGATTCTTTACAATGGATGTACCCCATGATGTGTTCCAAAGGCTTCACTTCTCATTATGTCTCATGCTCAACTCTTTATCCACTCAGGAAGTCCAGAATCAAAGACCCAGGAACCATTTTGAATGGACAATTATGGAACACAAATGCTTCTTAGTCCAGTCTCTTTATTTTGTTTTATTTTAAATAACTGACCAAGTAATGTAAAAACACATAGTAAAAAAGTCTAATGATACAGATGAAACAAATGGCATCATTTTAAAGGGAACTGAGTCCAAGAAGTCCTGTCTTGCACAGAAAGGTCTGAGGATAATAATAACAATAATAGCTCACATATTCTTTTAACACTACCTATGTTCAGCCACATTGCTAAACTATTACGTTCATAATTTTTAATTTATTCTTTACCACAACCCTATGAGGTGGGTCCCAATATTCTCCTTATTTGACAGATAAGTCAGCTATGGCCCAGAGAAGTTAAGAAAATTGTCCAAGATTGTGTAATTAGCAAGGAGCAGAGCCAGAATTTGACTACAGGCAGTCTGACTCTAGGGCCCATTCCCTCATTCCTGGTAACAATCCAGATAATTCCATCTAAAACACGGAGGGAAATAAGTGATCCCAGGAATCTGAAGAGAAAAGCCATCTAGCAGTCCTGGGAGCTGTCCATGGTTCCGAAACCACGGAAACTAACAGATACAGGAATCTTCCTGACCTTCTGTTCACTCTCCTGACCTTCACCCACCTTCTCTTGCCCTCCAACTCATCCTCTACCCTCCAGCATGTTCAGGCTACTCTTGATTACACCCACTTGGTGTAACTTGGCATTCATTCCTTTTCTTATAAACTTCCCCAGTTGAAACTTAGATGAGTAGTATTCCCAAGCCAGAACACTTTTTGCTTTTTCTCTTGGTTAAATCTGTGTTTGTCCTTGGGCTTTAGGGAGGAAGACATAGTTCCTGCCCCCAAGGAGCTATAGGCAATCTAGGGATCATATATATATATATAGTGTAAAATGTATGTTAAGGTTTAAACATCCTAGGATGGCATACACAACGCTACAGGGTCTCCTTTAATAAGACCTTTTTGTCTCTATGGTTATTTTTCACCTGTAGTCTCTGAACATAGGATGCATCTCCTACCACTGGGCCTTTTCACATACTGCTCTTTGACTGACATAGCTTCCTACATTGTTGCTGACCTCAGGTGCTACCTCCTCCAGGAACCCTACTGTCATCCCTGCCACCATCACCACCTTTCCCAGATTAAGAAGTTTATCCTAAACTTTGGAGGCTTTTGAGAGTTAAACCAACATGGGGACATTAAAAAACAATAAAATATGATAGAATTCCATGTCAGTGCTCCAGTCCTTTATACCTAATCTGGGGAACAGAAGGAGTCCTAGGCTTAGAATGGAGAGAACTAAGGTCTTCCCTGGGATTTCCCAAATATACTGTATGACCACAGGAAAATATACTCTCTCTGGGCTTCAGGCATTCCCTCCAAAAACAATAGGGAGTTCAAGAATTCACTCTCTCCACAAACATGCTTAGAGTGTCTGCCATGAGCAAGGAACTGGGTCAGATCCAATGCAAGGATGGAGTGGATGCAGAGGGGAATCAGATCTGAATGGCAGGAGAGGATAGGCATGGACAGTAGCACAGGATCCAAAAAGGCCTGGAGAGCTCAGAGGAAGGGGGGCCCTGCCAAAGCTGAGGGCACTAGGGAGGCTTCCTGTGGGAAAGCGTATTTGAGTGGGGCACTGAAGGATTTTAAATGGTATAGGATGCAGAGAGCATTTTCTACAGAATAAAAGTCCTAGTTCTAGTGCTCCAGGGTCTGTGATTCTGGACCCTGGGCTCTGTAATTCTAGATTACATGGCTCTGGATTCCGTGAATTTAGATTATAAATTTCTGGGTTTAGTATTCTATGAATCTGGGATCTCTACCTCTAGGTTCGGTGGTTCTGGGTTTTAGAATCTGTATCTCTGGGGTCTGGGATTCTACAGTCTTGATTCTGGGTTATATAATTCTGGAGACTGCATTCTGGACTTAATGGTTCTGAGTACTATCAGATTATTCTTCAAACCCAAAAGCACATGCTAGGGAAGAGGAGATCCTGATATCCTTCTAGCTCCTCTGAAGAATGTTGTCTCCCTTTCCCTACCAACAGACAACTGGCCAAGTGAAGCCCCTCCTTCCCACCCTTTTCTAAGGTTCTCTTCCTAGTTTCTCTGCTCCCAAGGAGGTGCCCCAGGTAGATTGAGGGAGAAATGAGAAAGATGTGAATGGAAGGGCCAGTCCACCTGACTCAGCAGGGGTAAACATAACTGTCTCTAGGCTCTGCCTAAGACACTTAGTTTCCTAAGTGATGGATGGCCTGAACAGGGCACTGCTCTCAGTAAAGAGGTCCTGAGTCCTGAAGTAACCTGAGGGCTTTCTCCTTAGTGAAGAAGAAGGAGGGAATGTGATTTAATGGACTCTTAAAGGCACTGCACACCATCAGGGACTCAGCCCTTTGGATTAAGCATTGCTGTGCCCCAATGTCATCCCTCAGGCTGCTTTCCCCAGCTTCTTCTGATGAAGGTCACTGGTAATCCACTCTACCCACCTCATTCCATCTAAGACAAACCCGACGGAGACAGTGAAGTTAGTGCAGTGATGTTAGTGCAACTCCTCCTCCAGCACACACACACACATACACACACACACACGCACACACACACACACACACACGTGATATAACCATCTCTCTTTGGCTCACAAGAATTCTGCATTATCTTGAGGGAAGGTCTGTTGAAGTAGATATAAGAACACCTTGAAGCTCAAGGACAGACATGTCATTTGTCTCAGGATACGAGTGGGTATGAACATGACTGGGGTGTGTGAGAGAGGCCTGACCCAGGGTGTGACTGGGGTTGTCCCCAAATGTGTGGGAGGTGTTCTTGGGCATCTCTTCCAGAGCACGTGGGTGACTGTCTCAAACAAGTCGGCCACGCCCCCTGCCGATCTGGTGTAGTCTCACCCTCTCTCTGGGCTGGTACCCCCACCTCAGAGAACCCTCTGCCAGAGGGATTTGGGACAGAGAGCTCACTCTTCTTTATTTGGTTTTTAGATTGAGGAACCAAAAAAATTACACTTAAACTGCTTGCATGGAGGTGATTTTTCGTAATCACTCACCCTGCTGCGCACGTCTCCACAACTTGATTACTTCTAATTAGATTAATTAGATGGAGAATAATTTCTTTTCTCTGGGAATATGAAGAGTCTCAAAGACAGCCCCAGTGTCCCAGAGCCCAGAGTGGGGCTTGCTCAGATAAGTTGTCTGTATTTCGAGTGGTGGGGAGACTTGCCCAAGGTCATACCACAAGCAAATTGAACCCCAGTCTGTCTGATTCTGGAACCTGAACTCTTAACCATCACACTGTTGGTCTCACCTGGGCCATCTGCCCTTTTCTTCCCTCCTGGGTGTGGCATCAGTGGGCTGTACTTTCCCCAGCATCATGGGACCTGGGGGAGACCTCAGGAGCTGGGATCAGGGTGTTGCTCCCTGCACTGGCCTCCTGGACAAACCTTTCCTCACATCCCTCTCCGATGGTGCGTCCTATCTATGTCCTAAATCACAGAGTCTCTTTCACCATAAACAAGGATGGGGAATGATCTTAGGAAACCAGAGAAGGCAAAATGCCAGGGCAAATGCAAGAGTGCTGTGGGGTTGCTGGCCAAGGACCCCTTGGAGGGGACACCTGGGGGACACCTGGGCCCACCCCAACTCGTCCTGAGCATCTGTAACCTACATCCAGGCATGTTGGTTGCCATCTGAGCCATGTGAGTCGTTGCCCACAGAGCTTGGCAGCCTGGCCTCCCACCCCACAATAGTTGAGGCCACTTGGCCCCACTTGCAGGCTCAACGTCTGAGCCCTGGATTGGTCCTGACCTGTAGTGGGAGAGGGCAGGCGTTAGTTTCACCCCTGGGATGACTCTGGGCTTCGGCCTCAGTGCTGGGCACCTTGTGCACACTGTCACTGATCTGCCCCCAGCCCCCATAGCTTTCCCTGCAACCTGCAAATATTTACTGGATCCCACTCTATGTGGTCCCACATGCACCCACATACTCTGAAAGGGCCTCGTTATCCTGAGACCATCACTCTCATCCTCAAGGACAGCCACCGTCCTGTCTCTTGCACCACATCATGCTCACACATATCTATGCCCTGATATCACACACAGCTGTGCTTGTGACCTGCACATGTGTACCTTGACATTGTCACATATACACAACTTAAGACTGTCACACGCAGATGTCTAAAGAAGCCTGAATACACACCCGGAGGACAGGTGTGTGTGTGTGTGCACTTGCACGCACACACACATGCACACACACACACACCATCTCACACATTGCACTGACACTCAGGGTCCTGTGTGTTAATCCCAGCACTTACCAGATGTGTAAACTTCTGGCACTTTCTCAGAGCTTCACTTTCCTCATCTGAACAAGAGTTAGACTCAGTTTTTCGGGGACCCTTCTGACTGTGGCATCTTGGGGTTTAATTTTCTCTTTTGTCTGTCGGTCTCTCTCTGACCCAGGGGCAGCACAGAGTGTGGTCACAAGCTGACAGTCATTATTAGTCTTCCTTAACAAAGTGGGAACTTACACTAGGAGCCCCAGGACAGAGCCTGAGATGGAGTCCGGACCTGCAAAAGCAGGGGTTTACTGCCCCCGCATGCGCACGCGCAGACACCCAGGCACGCTCTGCTCTCACGCTGAGCCACATCTGCAGGAGAAGTTATTACCAGCTCGAAGGGATGGGATTTATCACCCAGAGCCATGCCTGGGGCCAGGCCTGGCCCTTCTACCACCTGGGATCAGCGACCACCATCTGTTCCTTTAGTATTTCTCTGAGAAATTCACTGGTGAGGGGAGACCAGGCCGGCAAGGCAAGAGAAAAGATCTGGAACCAGAAGCCTAAAGACAGATTAATCATGTCCTGTGGTTACGGACAGGCCCCGGAGACAGTTTGGAGAAAGGGGACAGGCAGGTATACAGCCAGGGGGCCTGGAATCCTGGGTGAATCGTAGACTGGAGAGCCAACAGAGGGTGACAGCGAGCCGCAGGCTGGCCTTTGCATGCCCAGACAGTGAGCACCCCCATAAAAGTTTGCACTCTCTGGGCACCTGGGCAGCTCAATCGGTTCAGTGTCCGACTTTTGATTTCGGCTCAGGCCATGATCTCACAGTTTGTGAGTTCAAGCTCTGCATTGGGCTCTGCGCTGATAGAGTGGAACCCTGCTTGGGATTCTCTCTCTCTCTCTCCCCCTCCTGTGTTTGTGCTCTCTCTCTTTCTCCAACAAAACAAAACAAAACAAAACAAAAACATTTAAACAAACAAACAATCTTAAAAAAAAAGAGTTTGCACTCTCCCTAGGTGCCTCTGTCCCCCTGCCCTGGTTCCACCAAGAGACCCTGTTTTACTGCTCAGTGTTTCTCCCCTCCCCTGCACAGCTGTGGCCACCTGAGCCCCACTTGTATGACCAGACATCTCCAGGATCCAGGACCAATCCTCCCCCAGCTGAGGGGGTTTAAGGAGTTCCGGGCATTTTCCCAAAAAGGACATCCAAAGGGTCAACAGGCGCATGAGAAGATGCTCAATGTCACTCATCATCAGTGAAGGAAAGGAAAATCAAAACCACAGTGAGAGAGCACCTCATGTCTCTGAACGGCTAGTATCAAAAAGACAAGAAGTAACAAATGTTGGCAAGGATGAGGGGGAAAGGGAGCCCTTGGGCACTGTCGGTGGAAATGCAAATCAGCCCAACCGCTATGGAAAACGACATGGAAGTTTCTCAAAAAAAATTAAAAATAGATCTAGCATACATATTGATCCAGTACCCAAAGGAGATGAAAACAGGAATTTGATGAGATGTATGTGCCCCCATGTTTATTGCTGCATTATTGACAATAGCCAAGATACGGAAGCAACCCCCTGCCCATCGATGGACGAATGGCCACAAAAGATGTGGTACACGTACACAATGGGTTGATATTAATCAACCGCGAGAAAGGAGGCTGTTTTGCCATTTCCGACAACATGGAGGGACCTCGAACGCATTATGCGAAGTGAGATAAGCCAGCCAGAAGAAGACAAGTACTGTATGATATCACTTATGTTTGAAATGTAAAAGTAATCAAGCACGTGAAAGAATAAAAACAGAGATTTCAATGGGGCTTACTAGGGGTCGGGGGTTGGGGTGGAGTATCGACGATGTTTAGGGTGATGGACTTGTGATGAGTTACTAAACTAGCCAGAAATTTCATGTGCAGTTTATTGAATACAGACAGTAATATTGTTCTGTACATGTTAGTTGACCAAATGAAGGAAGTAATGAATGGATAACAAATTAATAAACAAATTAATAGTTAAAAAAGAGAATTCTGGGGGCAGGTAACGGGGGCGGGGGTGGGACTTGGAGTCTGGCCTGGGTTCGAATCCCAGCCACTGACTCACTGTGGGACCTGAGCACCTTCCTCCTGCCTCTGGATCTCGGGTCCTCACCCTCCCAACAGGGCGAGGAGCCTGCCCGGATCCCACGTGGGCTGACCAGGCACGGGGGCATCTGCAGGTGCTTGGTCGATGATTATTCTCATTCCCTCTGTGTCCACCACATGGCTGGCTCCAAGCTAGCACTGAGGAAATCTCCCAGTGAGATAATGAAATGAGCTCATGTTTGGATCTGGGCCTCATGGCACAAAATCCAAAACTGTGTGGTGTAATGAAACAACCAGAGGGCCAGCTGGGTGGAGACATGAGGGGTTTGGCTGTGAGACATCGGGGAAGACTTCCTGGAGGAGGCAGACCTTGGGCTGTGTAGGATATGGATGGAGGAGAGGAAGGCAGGCTAGGAAGGGAGACTGCATGTGCACACACAGGGAGGTAAGGCATTGAGGTGAGACCACTCTGTCTTGTGAGGCTGGCCCCAGGCAGTGTAGTGTGTGTGTATGTGTCTGTGTGTGTGTGTGTTGGGGGGGTGTCCCAGCACATTGCTGGGCTTCCAGGGGACACTGGGTAACAGGGCCTCCCTCCCCTCTGTCAGCTCACCCAGGTCACCTGCTCTCCTCTGTCCCGAGGGCTGGCCTCCCCACTGGGGCCACAGGTGACAGGTTTCAGTGCATGGACCTGGGGGACATGGACACATCAGGCCTCTCGGGGAAGACCACCAGGCCCTACCAGCAGGTTCCTACCTGTTGTGGAACACGGACCCTGGAACCTTAGACCTGGGAGGCCCCTCCACCCTGTAGGAAGCTAGCACAGAGAGGTTAAGGGAGTGGCCCCAAATTGTCCAGCCCCCAAGGTGAGTCCCCCAGTGCTCTGTTCTCCAACCGGCCTCAGGCTACAAACACCTGAACCCAGAGCCTCAAAGGTTCCTCTTCTCCCTGTGCACCCCCCCTCCTGCCCCCACACCCACCCATTCACTTCCAGGCGGAGAAGAGCCGAGAGAGGCTCCTGAGAGTCCAGGCCAGTGATCTGTGGCCCCATCGGCCGAGGCCTGGGCTGGGGAGGGGAGGGTTAAGCCCTGAGCAGCCCTTCTTGGTTGGTGTTTAACTTGCAGTTTCTGAAGGCCATCAGGAGCCCCATGGAACAAATGTTTTCTGTCTTAATGACACTGCAGCAGATTTGGGAGGGGCCCATCTCCCAGCTGACATAGGAGAGACTGTTCATGACCCAGGATGGCCCTGGGCCGGCAGCTGTAACTGTCCCAGAGAGCTGCCTCAGTGCAGGAGGGGTCCTCTCATCCCTGCCGTCAGATCTCACCTGGTTCCTCAGACACTCACTCCAGGACCGGACAGTCTGGAAAGACACTGAGACAGGCAGGGGCTCAGCTCAACATGAGAGAGAGAGTTCCCAGCCCCAGTGGACCACAAGTTGAGAGCCATCTACCTTCCTCTCCCTTTTCCCATTTTGCGCCCCTTCTCTGCTTTCTGTCACTGTAGTTTACATCTTCCAGAGTTTTATGTAGCTAGAATCCTAGGACAGGTGCTTTTTAGCCTGGCTTCTCTCACTCAGCCTAATTATTTTTAGCTTCATTCACTGCGGTTGTGTGAATCAATAGTTCGCTCCTTTTTATTGCTGAATGGTGATCCACTATATGGATAGACCACAATTTGTTAATCCCTTCACTCGGTGATGGGCATTTAGGTCATTGCCAGGTTTTGGATGTTAACGAATAAAATTGCTACGAACATTTGGGTACGAGTCTTTGAGTGAGCTCATGTTTTCATTTCTCTTGGGTAAATTACCCAGGAGTGGGATGGCTGGGTCATGTGGTAGGAGGCATGCTTAACTTTTGAAGAAACTGCCAGACTGGTTTCCAAAGGGCTTGCGTTGTATTCCATTGCCACCTGCCGCGTGGGGAGCCGGGGTTCCCCACATCCTCAGTCTGTGACTGTCACCATTTCGCATGTGCAGTGATATCTCCCTGTGGTTTCCATTTGTGTTTTCACGTATGGATTGGCCATCCGTATCTGTTCAAGTCTTTTGCCCATTTTAAAATCACGTTGTTTATCTTCTTTGTTGTTGATTTGAGAGAGTTCTTTATATATTCTGGAAACATGTCCTTTATCAGATATATGATTTACAGATCTTTGCTCCTAGTCTGTGGCTTGTCTTTTCAATCTCCTACCAGTGTGTTTTAATGCTCAACAGTTTTTAAATTTCATGAGGCTGCCATCCAAACTTGCTGTCCACTATGACAGTTATGGCATGTACCATAGTGGGGTCCTATCATCCCTATAGTTGCCTGTTCTGGAACAGGTGCTCCCCAGAATGTTAAACCCGGTGTCACAGGGCAGTCCTATATCAACATGTTGTTCTGTCTGGCTTTGTATTCTGCCTTCCTTGATCCAACACCTCCACAACCCATTTCCAGTTCACTTCCTGGGTTCCTGATGGTCCTTGCAGCCGGGTCCTGCAGCAGCTTGGATATATAATCTCTCTCCTCCCCTGGCAGGCCGAGTACTTCAGCAGATAGCTTATGCTCAGATTTGAGCCTAGTTATGGGTTTGGTGGCCAAAGGAAAGGTAGGGGGGCAGATCCTGAAGAAGGCTTGTGTTAGGGCATATGGTACCCCCACACCTGGGGCCTCTGCACAGTCTTTCAGCAAAGGAAGAACAGGTCACTTTGCAGGCCTCAGAGGTGCAGGGGAATCTGGGTTCTCGAGTCCATCCCTCCAGATAACCTCACTCCAAGTCTCAGCGACTTACTCCTGGCCTATCAGAAGACTTTCTTGGGCAGAGAGTTCGTCCTTCTTTAAAGCTCAGCAACCGCTACAAAGACATCCTTTGCCTGGTCTCTGCTACAGAGCTGGGGTCTCTTATATGTTGCCAAGTGGGTTTTCTGATGAACATTTTGCTTCAAATTGTAGCCTCATAAATCTGAGTCTATAATTCTCGATCTTCATGTATCAGTGGTACTTAACCATAGCTCACAGTTCCAATTTCCTTCGAATGATGCTCCTCTCCCACTTTCTGGTGCCAGAGACCTTGCCCCCAGCCAGTGTCCCCCCTCCACCTGTTCCCTATAGTGAGATGTCTTACTAATGGCACTTGCTACCACAGGTCAGGAGCTGCTGCTACTCCCTGTAACCCCAGTGATGGGGTCCTCACTGCACAATTTCATCTTAGAGTCTTCCTAGGACCATACCCACTACCAATCAACTGGGGTTGGCTTCCCTAGAAACTGAGCCTGAGATGAGGATTCTTGAGAAAGTGGCTCCCTGGGAAGAGGGGGTGAGGGGAGAATTCTGGGGCAGGGGAGGGAGCCAAGCAAAGATGTGGCCTCTGGACCCAGGACATCTGGCTTTGGGAGGCTACCTGATCAATATCAGAACAGCCCTGGGAACCCTGGGCTCTTGGTCTGGGAAGATGTATTAGTCAGGCTTTTCCAAAGAAACAGAACCAATAGGTTGCATATACATAGGTATAAAGAGATTCATTATAAATAATTGGCTCCTGCAATTACGGAAGCTGGGAAGTTCAAAATCTGCCATGGGGACCGGCAGCCTGGACAGGCAGTCTGATGGAGAATTCCTTCTTGCCTGGGGAGGTCAGTGTTTCTATTCTGTTCAGGCCTTCAACTGATTGGATGAGGCCCACCCATATTTGGGAGGGCAATCTGCTTGCTCAAAGTTTACTGCTTTAGACATTACTCTTACCCAAATCACCCTCCAAGTTGACACATAAAATTAACTATCATGGTAGGATATGTGGGGCAGGGGTCTTAAAGGCAGGAGAAGGAAGGTCAGACCAGGCTAGGGGGTAAAGAGTTGTCCAGGAGCACCTGGCGCCTGGCCATAGAATGGTTGAGATGGGGCTGATGTCACCCCCAGCCACCTGGCTGGAAGGTGACATCAGGCAGACCTCCCAGTAGGCTTTGGGCCCCAGATGGAGGCTGGAGAGGTAAAAGAATGGTGATCATGTGAACAGGAAGAGCCTCAGACACTAGCTGGGATGGATAATACTTCCTCAGGAAAAGGCAGGTGTTCAGTGCCTAGAACCAGGGGTTGGCCACAGGTTAGCTGCCTCCTCTGCTTAGGGTCTCAAAAGGCTCGAATGGGGAAAAGTCTGGTTTCACCATGCCCTATTCTGCCCATCACTGTCCTGCTCTTCTGTCTTGCCCTCTCCAACCCTCCATTCCATCTTTCTGGAGTGATCCAGCCCTATCTGGGTTTGGGTTCCTCCGAAAATGCAGGTGGCTTATATGGGAGGTGATCCCAAGAGGCACAGTGAGGAAGGGACAGAGGCCTGCAGGGAGAAAAGCCCCAAAGCCTGAATGGGAGAGCAGGTCCCACCACAGGCCTAGTCCTGCTGGAGAACCTCCAAGGAAGTGTGTGGGATGTGCCCTAGACTTGTCCCTCAAGGGGAAGCTGGGTTATTTATCTGTTCATTTCCATCCCTCACTGGTTGAGGGGTGCCCTGGGGTGTCAAGTCCCTGGCACTTCCAGGCTGCCCTGTGCCTGGGTGGCCAAACCCCTCCTAGACAATGGAGAGAAACCCCCAAGCACTGGGGAATCCCCCAGGCAGAGAAGCTTCGGGAAGCAGGATCTGAGTGGGGAGTGTGCCAGGAACGGCCCACTACTGCATTTCTCTGCTGCAGGTGGATGCCGAGCTGGCCCAGGAGACTCGGGGCAGGGTATCCAAGGCACTGAGGGTCCCCCCTGCCACCCCCCCAAACTGCCCACCCAGCCTGTGCTGGCATCTCGGCTCCTGCTGTCAACAGCCAAGCCCTAGCTCCACTGAAACCAGCAAAGCAACCCCAACCTCATGCTAAATGCTTAATTTGCTACAAATTAAACTTAATGGGACTAGAGTAATTATGTTGACTTTTTAAAGTACTTAGAGATAAATACCTGATTAGATATTTCAGAATATAAACTTTTCCATTGTGTTTCCTTAGAGAAGCCCGGGAGAGGAGGCTGAGGCTGGTGTTGGGAGGAGGTGAGGAGGGCCTCAGAAACCATTTGAGGACGTTCCTAACCCCGCATGGGGAGCAGAACCCAGGCCAGCAATTTGGCAAAGCAAATCCAAAGGCTTGGGGCAGCTGGCTGGCTTAATCAATTAAGCGTCTGACTTTAGCTCAGGTCACGATCTCAGTTCCGTGGGTTCGAGTCCTGCAGAAGGCTCTGTGCTGACAACTCAGAACCTGGAGACTGCTTCCGATTCTGGGTCACCCCCTCTCTCTCTGCCCCTCCCCTGCTCACACGCTGTCTGTCTGTCTCTCTCAAAATAAATAAACATTAAAAAAAATCCCAAAGCCTTAAAAAGACTCACCTAGAAAAATTCCGTTATAAAATAAGTAAGTCATGGGCATATATTGCATAGCCTGGGGAATAGAGCCAATAATACTGTATTAACTTTGTATGGTGGCAGATGGTACCTAGATTTATCATGGTGATCATTTTCCAATGTATATAAACGTCGAATCACTGTGTTGTACACCTGAAACTAATACGATAGTGTATTTCAATTATACCTCAATAAAAAAGAAAGAAAAATACCCATACCTATTGCCCCGATAAGTCCACAAATCTGTTATAAGGAAATAATCGGATGGAGGCAGAGATCTATGTGAAGAGTCAGTCATCCAACATCCCTGCTAAGAGACACATTCAGATGGAACCCATCTAGATGCCTGACAATGGGGGATTAGCTACATCCGTTACAGAACAACCACGTGATGGAATGTAATTGTAGCCATTAAAAACGAGACAGTCAAAAAGAAATTCATGCGGGGGAGATACTGATAAAATAGGGGTGAGAGGGGGAAAAAAACCCCAACATATAGATGATCTGGATATAAAGTACTTTCTAAATACACCCAGAGAAAAAGAAATCCCAGGAGGAAGTGTGCAAGAATACCAACAGTTTTGAATCAATTTTTAATGTAAAGGAAAAGCACCCTCCAGTAGGCTCCTCTGCCTTCAATCCTCTGCTGTAGCACTCTTTCACTTCTGACACCGCATTGTGGGTTTTTCCACACCAAGCGATTCTTCACCATCAGCCGGCGGGGTGTCCCGCAGTTTAACTCAATTCTGACACTCTCTACCCGGAGACATCGTCAGATCTTACAGGTTAAAGCCTGTAAGATCCCAGCCCCCATCCAATTCTGTCCCAGTCCCAGCCCCCATTCAATTCTGTCCCCCAACTTCAGATGCTAGTCGTACATCCAGAGGTTCCCACAACTGCTGCCTTGGGTTTGATTAATTTGCTAGAGCAGCTCATGGAACCCCAGAAACACAGTTTACTTATTAGATTAGATTACTGGTGTATTACCAAAGATATTAAAGGATATGAACAAAGAGCCAGGTGAAGAGATACAGAAGGCAGAGCACAGGAACTTCTGTCCCCGGGAACTTTAGCACGCACCACCCTCCCAGCACCTGGTGGCATTTCTGTTTACCAACCCAGAAGCTCTCAGAACGCTTCCGGGATTTTTATGGAGGCTTCATTACGTAGGCACGGTTTACTAAATTCTTGGCTATTAGTGATCAAATCAATCTCTAGCCCTTCTCCCCTCCCAGGAGGTGGCTCAGTCGGTTGAGTGTCCGACTCTTGATGTCTGCTCAGGTCATGATCTCACGGTTCATGAGATCAAGCCCCGAGTTGGGCTTCCTGCCAAGGTGGTGTGGAGGCTGCTTGGGATTCTCTCTCTTCCTTTCTCTCTGCCCCTCCCCTGCACGTGCTCTCCCTCAGAATAAATAAAGAAACTGGGGTGCCTGGGTGGCTCAGTCGGTTAAGCGCCAGACTTCAGCTCAGGTCATGATCTCACAGTTTGTGGGTTCGAGCCCCGCGTCGGGCTCTGTGCTGACAGCTCAGAGCCTGAAGCCTGCTTCCGATTCTGTGTCTCCCTCTCTCTCTGCCCCTCCCCTGCTTGCGCTCTGTCTCATTCTCAAAATAAATAAACATTTAAAAAATTCAAAAAATAAATACAGAAACTCAAAAAAAAGTTCCTATCCTCTAATCTTGTGGTTGGTTCCCCTGGCAACCAGCCCCCATCCTTAGGGGCTTTGCGAAAGTCACCTCATTAACATAAACTCTGGTGCCATTGAAAGGGGGCTGGTTATGAATAACAAAAGACACCTATTTCACCTTCATGCTATGGAGCTATTTCAGGAACTAAGAAGGAAACTAAATATTGTAACAAAAGCTGCCCCTTAGGCTCTTCTACAGGAAATTACAAGGGTTTTAGAAACTCTGTGCCTGGAACAGTGGGGGAAGAACAAATATATATATTTATTATAAACCACAATATCACAGTGGATGGTGGGATTAAGAGGGATTTAAAAAAATTTTTTTTTACATTTATTTATTTTTGAGACAGAGAGAGACAGAGCATGAATGGGGGGGGGGGCAGAGAGAGAGGGAGACACAGAATCAGAAGCAGGCTCCAGGCTCTGAGCCGTCAGCCCAGAGCCTGACGCAGGGCTCGAACTTACGGACCGCGAGATAGTGACCTGAGCTGAAGTCGGACGCTCAACCGACTGAGCCACCCAGGCGCCCCTTGTTTTTTTTTTTTTTTTTATTAAAAAATTGTTCTGCAATGAATATCTATTGCTATTTCATTATTTTTAACTATTTTTAAAAGCAGATGTAAGGAAGAAGGGATTCTCTTCTCCCATTCAGGCGATTTCTGGAAGAAGTTCTATGGTTGGAGCTCTAGTCTCAGGCTCTCTCTGCGTTTAATCTCCTGGTTGCTGGTTGTGGAAGAGACTGCTGGTCATCTGCCCAGAATCCAGTCTTCCCTTATTTATTAGTAACAAGAGGCCAGTGCCGTTCGGGTGGCTTTGCCTTGCAGATAGCAGTGACCAATGAAATATGAGTGGAGGTGGTAGAAGCAGCTTCCAGGAAAATTCTTCTTTGGGACTTTTTTTTTTTTTTTTCAGCTGGAAAGAGCCCCTTTCCCCTTTCTCTACCCCGCCCCCCCCCTTTTTCCCTGCCTAAAAAACAGCTCTCAAGGGCTGGAACTTCAGCAGCCATCATGTAACCATGAGGTAACATTTAGGATAAAGTCATGTGCCACTGTGGATGGTGGAACAGAAACAGGGAAATTGGGGATTTGACAGCTTTGTGTATCTATTGTGAAACTGAATACACGAAACCTTTTAAAAAATGTTGTTGGGAAGCCCTGAAGGGAGAGCTCTCACACCATACCACTCGTCCTTAATTGCAGACACCAAGGGGAAGAGAAGTATTTTGCATTTCCAATAGGAAGAATCCTACTTTACTACCCCAGCAGGAGGAAGGAAGAATTTCTCTTTGCCCAGCAACAAGCGCAGCCAATAAGAAAATACAATTTAGCCAATGAGAAATTGTTATCACCCCGGAACTCTGCTTTCCTCCAATGGGCTGTCATTCAAAGCAGCCCCTCCCAACTTCCTCTTTTTCTCTGTAAATTCCCTCTCCTTTGAGCTCTGCTTTGCTATAGCTTGCATGTCTTGAATTGCAATTCCCCTGCTATTCCCAAATAAACCCACTTTGTTAGTAAAATAGCTGACTGTTTTACTTTTAAGGTTGACACTACTGTAGCAGCTCTGGACTTCCTACATCCAGACTTCTTTTATATGAGAGAAAAATAAATAATTGCTTTAAGACCTTATTTTCTGGATCCTTGTTTCTGGCAGATGAGTGCGTATTCTAACAGATAATCTGGGGGCAGGGTCATGGATGGCTGAGATCCGGCAACACCCCAGATAATCCAGAGGAACTGTAATGGAATTGGTAAGAAAATAGCAACTTCTCTTAGTGCAAGGGAGAGCGGGACAGGGCTGATATAAAGTGAACAGAGACCTCTAAATAAAATATTCTAGAAAATAAGAGCTAGATGGAGCTGGCTTTTGTAGCCAGATGGGTACTTGTAAATGTAGGTCAGCCCCACATGGGAAGGCAAGAGGATTGCTGTCGATTACTTGTGCCCACACAAGTTTTGACAGTGTATTAACTTGGGTCTAACCAGGAGATAGAAACCACACGGTGGTTCAGGCAGGGCAAGTGTGATATAAAACACGATCAAACTATGATAAAGAGTAACTGTATGACATGATTAAGCATTGGGCTTCGGCTCAGGTCACGATCTTGTGGTTCGTGAGTTTGAGCTCCGTGTCTGACTCTGTGCTGACAGCTCAGAGCCTGGAGCCTGCTTTGGATTCTGTGTCTCCCTCTCTCTTGGCCCCTCCCCCACTCAGACTCTGTCTCTGTCTCTCTTTCTCTCAAAAATAAATAAACATTAAAAAATAAAAAAAAAGAGTAACTACACAATAAAAGAAACTTCATGTGCTACCCTAGGACTGAGGAAGAGTACCCAAGGAAGGACAAGCTTGGAAGGGGTCCCGCTCTTCAAGGATGGTCTAAACCTCATAGAAAAGGTGGAGTTGTAGCTTACTGGATGGCAGAGACATTCGGTGGTTTGTCCAGGCCAGAGCTGGTCTGCAGTCACCAGGCAAGCAGGAAGCAACCATCTGGTGCAGCCAGCTGCAGCTCATGGCTGGGTATGAAGCCATGCAGAGGGAATCTGGGTGTTGGTGTTGGTGGGGGAGGTCACCACAGGGTGATCACCAGGTCAGGGTGGGGCTGCAAGGCCACAAAGAATGCGTGTTCTGGGCACCTAGCTGGGGCCAGGCATGGCCAGATGTTCTCAGGTCCATGCTGCTGACTGACTGTGAAGCTGCTAGAACCAGCAGGGGAAGCCCCTTTCTCTCATTGTGTTCCTTCAGCACTTTTCACTGAGAAAGCTTAATGTTATACTTGCTGTAAAGGAGAAAGGCTGAAAGGAATTCAACCCACTATTATATAGAACAGATACTGAAGGTGAACTTGGAGCTGAGAGGCAATCAGTTGATAACTGGCACAACAGATCCACCTTATTGAAGTAGAAAGAGTGAGACTGGAAGTCAGGATACCTGGACTTCACCTGTGACCTTAAGCTTGTCCCTTTTCCTCCAGGACCTCAATTTCCCTTGTGTTAAATGAGAGGAGTTAGTTGGGTGAGAAGATGTCTGTTTCTTTCTGATCTAAGGACAACTGACTATAACTGTGTGGGTGGTTATGTCTGTAAATGCTGACAGAACTAAGAGCCTACTCCAAGCTGACCATACACTGCCTCCCTGACTCCCGTAGTTACCCAGAACATGGGCAAGCACAGTGTCAACCCCCATCTGGGTCAGGGCTTCCCCGTCCAGAGGCTGTGCCTGGTGGCGCAAGAGTCTGCAACCCACTGTCTCTATAGCACTGTCTCTGTCTAACTCTCCCATGGTAGGAGAATCAACAGAGGGGGCGCTGATGTCAATGGAGGGAGTGAGCTACCTCGTAGTGAATTTTCTCATCAAAATTTAGTATTTGAAGAGAACTTAGTGGCCTTCTAGTTCTCTTGTCTGCTTGGTGGTGGCATGCCTTCCACACAACCACTGCCAACCATAGAAATAATTTAACCTTCATTAATGCTGGTAAATTATCATCATCACCATTCTCTTTGTCATCACCACCATCATCTCAATCACCTCCATCACCATCATCATCTCAGTCACTTTCATCACCATCATCATCATTACCGTCATCACCATCATCATCTCAATCACCTCCATCACCATCATCATCATTACCATCAACACCACCATCATCTCAATCACCTTCATCACCATCATCATCACCATCATCACCACCATCATCTCAATCACCTCCATCACCATCATCATCTCAATCACCTCCATCACCATCATCATCTCAGTCACTTTCATCACCATCATCATCATTACTGTCATCATCACCATCATCTCAATCACCTCCATCACCATCATCACCTCAATCACTTCCATCAGCATCATCATCATTACCATCATCACCACCATCATCTCCATCACCTCCATCACCATCATCATCATCACCATCATCACCACCATCATCTCCATCACCATTGTTACCACCATTGTCATCATCATTACCATTATCATCATTACCGTTCTCCTTTGCACCATCATCATCTCCATCACCTCTGTCACCATCATCATCACTGCCACTTACTGAGTACCTTCTAAGGGGTAGGGCCCACAGGCACAGTGTTTGGCATTTCACATACTCTATTGAACAATCCGGTGTGATAGGTGTTGGTTCTAACTTATGGATGAGGAAACTGAAGCTCAGAGAGGTAAAAGTGGCCTAAGGCAGCAAAGATAACCAGCAGAAAAGGCAGGATGATCTGAATTCAGATTTTTACGATTCTGAAAGCTGACCTCTGCCTATTCTACCTCACAGCTCTGAGAGCTGACCTCTGCCGTGCACCTTCAGTGTGGGGGGCTGCCAAGGAGCCACTCCATCTTCAGACAGTGGAGACGGCTGTCTGTGGCCTCACTCGTTGATCCTGGTTCTGACTTGGCTGCAGAACGTGCCCAACTTCAAGTCCACGTGAAAACCCTTCTGAAGTTGGAGGTGGGATCTTGTATCCTCCTGGGCCTCCTCTTTTTTTGGATGTACATTTCATTCCTTCAGTTACTCCATGTGTGAATGACCCCTTGCTTCTCATGCCCTACTTGGCCCCACCCTCGTCTTCCCGAACTTCCGTGATCCCTCCTCCTCCACAGCCTCAGTGGCCCCACTCCCCAAGAGCTACAGCGATCTCAAAGCACAAATCAGACCGCACCACCCTCCTGCTCAAAACTCTGCAATGAATCCCCTCAACATTGAAAGGAAACCCCAACTTCCGCCTGGCCTGCAGACCCCAAAGGGTCCTTCTTCTGCTGAGTCCTCTCATCTGTCTCCTCCCGCCCTCCCCCACCTGCTGTGCTCCCAGCACACGGAGCTCTCTGCTGTCCTCGCACCCACCACACTCACTTCTATTGCAGGGTCTTTGCACCTGCTGCTCCCTGTGACTGGCTCATTCTCCCGACAATGATCACAACAGTCATTCTCTCACTTTCTTCGGGTGTCTGCTCGAGTATCACCTCCTCAGAGAGGCCTTCCCTGACCACCCGCTCCAGTGCAGCCCCTCCTCTCTAGTCTCTCCATGCTCATCGCTTTCTAACATGCAGTTGTGTGACCATTATCTGTCTTCCCTATCAGAATGCAAGCTCCAGGAATGCAGGGATTTTGTCCACCTTTTCACCTCTCCATCTCCAAGCACCTAGAAGAGCACTTAATACGTAGTAGGATTCTAATAAATACTGCTTCGATTGATTAATTGATTCATCAATATGACCTTGCTCCCATGCCCTTCTCAGCTCGGAGGCCCCGCCTTTAGGCCATGCTCAGCTTATCCGTGAGCCTCTTGAAGTGTGCCTCTGATGGTTCAAGGGCCTGAGCCTCCCGGTTGAATAGAGTTCTCTCCTCCCTTTTCCTAGATTCCGTATCTCTATTTACATGGCCTAAAAAGTGGCAGGATGTGCACAGAGGAATGCTGCCTTTAGAGTCAGATAAAATGAGGTTCAAGTCTCAGCTCTGCCACTTACCAGCTCTTTATTACTTAGCTTTCCTGAGCTTCGGTTTTCTTTTGTGTAAAATGGTACTAATAATACCAACCATGTGAACTTGTGAGGACAGAGAGCTAACGTGAGTACATAATACAGAGTAAACCTTTGGAGCAGAGACTATCACTATTGTTCTTGTTATTACTAAACTGAGCAGGTTTGGGGGCCCTCCCTCCATCTCGCAGGCCAGGCCTTGGTTGGGACGGGGCTGGATGGGGCAGGTGACACGAGAGGTATGTCACTTCATGGGCTCACACTGAGCTCTCTGTCAGTCCCGTCTCAAGGCCTGTCTCCCTCCTCTGTTCCCGAGCTGCTGATTTATTTTGCACTGCATGTTTAATTCACTAGGGCATATGAAATCCCATCGTGTGAGTCTCAGTCTGCAGGTCTGGCCCGTGGAGATTTTCTCTCCCACCTTTGGTCCAACACGCTTTCCTTCCAAGAGTCTGTCATCTGCAAAACTGCCGGTGGAGGGACTGCGAGTGGTGCTGTGGTTCTCTGGCTCCCTGATGGACCGAAAGCTCCCAGGAGGCAGCTGCCGCTTCAGTAGACATTCTCCCAGAAAGCCCCGGGCCCGGCCCAGAGGGCCAGGCCAGGATCCAAGCGATGCGTCAACAGCATGAGTCGGGGGGTAGTGCTGTTCCATGAGTTCGTAATTCAGATGAAACGACGTTGGACTGTGAAGCCATTGGAATAGCCTGTGTCCTCTGGCCACCGGAGAGACTGAGGAAGCAAGATTGAGCCAGTGTGCAAACAGAGTCAGTATATCCCAGGCCGTTTTCATGTGGAGAAACCTAAGGCCCAGAAGCAGGAAGTGTCTTACCCAGGGACACAGCAAGTTTTTGACAGAGCCAGGAGTGACTGGGACCCCTTGCTGGCCCCCTCCTCCCCCACTCTACCCCTTGTGGAAGCCTGAGCCTGGGGCTGGACTGGGCTCACGCTCCTGGGTCATCCCAGCCTGGGTGCGTCTGTCTCTGCTGTGTGTTTGTGAAGGGAGCCCTTTAGGCACATCTGGCACCAAGTGAGGCACTTAATCATGGACTCCTCTGATCCTTTTAGGATGATCCTCATTCTACAGATGGGAACTGAGGCCCAGAGCGGGCAGCTGACTTGCCCGGGGTCTCACAGCTGGTGAGTGAGAGCCCCACAACCCACTTCTCCCGCCTGATGGCTTTTCATAGCCCTGGCCAGCTGCTGACATTCCATCTCACGCTTGCCTGATTATCGCTCATGCCCCGTGTAAGGAGGGTCTAGGAGAGTAGGGCTCTCTGCCTGTATTGTCCCTTCAGTATCCCCAGCACCCAGTGTATGGCAGGGGTTCGACATTGCATTTAAATAAACGAAGGAAGTTTCTGAATTCCTTTCAACTCGGTGACTGAGACGGTCTGAGACCCCAACCCTAGCTCCCCAGACAGTGATGGGCACGGACTCTGCTCCTCCCTCCTGACCTTGACCTGCCGGGTGTGTTGGTACCTGGCCTTCTCCCCATCAGTGCCCTGGCCCCAAGTCTCCTCCTGGTGTCCTGCCTTGTTCCACCTGTGCCACGTCTCCCTCTCCTGATGCTTTTCTCCTAAAACCCAGTTCCCTGACCTGACCCCCGCTCTCTTCCTGACCTCAGTGGCTAACACAAGCTCCTAGAGCCAAGCACTAGTCTTGCTTCTTCTGGCCTTGCCCCTGATTTACCCTCTGACCAAACCTGAACTTGCCCTTTGTAATCCTGCAAAGGGAAGGGCAGAGATACAGAGCATCCCTCCCCGATCCACCAGCTCCCCTCCCTGGGACTTCCTGAAGGCTCAGATGTAGCCTGACTAACAGCTGCTGGAGGCCAGTCCCAGCCAGACCGTAAAACTCAGGCTCGTGCACCCGATGGGGCTCTCTGTAGACTCAGCCACTCCAAACAGACCCTGACAAGTTCAGCGTGGTCTGAGATTCAGGGCCTTCTGGCTCCTGGGCCGACCCCCTGTGGCTGGGATCAGGTGTCAAGGACCCCAGGAGGGGGCAGGGCCACTCCAGCAGCTTCTCTACCCAGCACCGGGGTGCCCCAACGTGGCCCTCCCCAGCTCAGAGACTCACAGGGCTGGCAGGACCCCCAGAGAGCCTCCGCTCCAGGCCCCCAAGTGTGTAGATGGGGACACGGAGGAGGAGCACTGGCTTTGATGTCTCTGAACTGAAAAGCACCAGAGGGGAGGGGATCATCCCACAGGCCTGGTCCCCAGGAAGGTGGGCACAGAGGGGACCCTCCCAGAGTCTCCAGCTCTCCTCCCTCCATCCCTGGCATTTTTCTGGGTGGGGTTTGGGGGTCCCTAGGGTGTGCTTTACCTGCAGCCCTCCCATCCACCAGGGCCATGTTGAGGTAGATGTGGGGGTTCCCCATCAGTGGAGCTAAGGGAGGGCTGGCGGCGGTCAGGTGGCAGGACATTGATGCTGGGTCCTTGTTGAGGTTCTGGGGAAGAGGGCCATGCTGCTTTTCCACATCCAGTGCTGGCATGACCGAGTTCAGCATCTCCTGGGACTTGGGGGATGAATGAGGCCAATGGTCTCTTAACAGCCTCATGAGGGGTGCTCCATTGGGGTTATTAGCTTTGTCTTATGGATGGAGAAATCAAGGTCCAGAAAGACAGGACTTGGCAAAGCTCACACTGAGAGAGACTACAGAAGCCCAGGCTACCCAGCTCCCTGTTTCCAGAGCCTTCTGCTCTTCCTTCTGGAATCAGTTTCCTCAGGGATGCTAGAGGTCATCTGGTCTGATGGCTCTTCATGGCTGGGCTGAGCTAGAACCCTGGAGACCCTTGCCGAGCCCCCTTCTGACTGCCTCCTGCCTGCTCCCCTAGGCTTCAGGCCATCCCTCAGGACTCTCAGGCATGGGTCTCTGAGACAGTTTCTTCCTCATGGCATCCCAGCCTTCAAAGAAGCCCTATAAAGAAGGAAAAAGATGGTTAGCCCCTCATCTGGGATAAAGTAGGCAAGCTGGAGGGCTGAGTCACAGTGAAGGCTAGGTCAGGGCCAACGCTGAGGCTTGGCATGAATGACTGCATTTACCTTTAATCAGCAAGGAACCAGCGTTCAAAACGAAGGCAGAGAGTAGGAGAGGGGAGTGATGGGGTTAGGAAGCAGGTCAAGTTCAGAGAAAGGATCAGATAAGGGTCAGGTTTAGGATTAGAGTCAAAACCAGGATCATGAGAGTGGATTTGAGGTCAGACCAGGGTCAGGGTCCACAGTGAGGGGGAGCCAGGCGAGGCCCTGGCGAGGGGGCCCGGCTGGCCTGGGGCCCTGCACCTCGTACTCCTGCTTGAAGCCATAGCCCTCGGCCGTCTTCATCTGGTTGATGTGCTGCAGGAGGTCGGCCACGCGCACTGCGGGGTGCAGCTGCCCCGTGTGATATGGGGAGCCCTTCCGGCCACACGGACGCCGCGGTGAGCCCCCCAGGAGGCTGCTGGCCTCAGTGACCCCACCACTGCGCTGGTCTCCTGCAGTCAGAGAAAGGACAGGGGGTTCCTGACGCGCACAGCCCCCAGGCTGGGGAGTTCCAGACAGACTCGGGGATGGGGGAGGGGCGGGGGAGCATGGCCAACATGGAGGCTGTTCCCTGGGGCCGAGCAGCCTGGCTGGGCCCACGCGGCGCACCCCTGGGCAAGTCCCTTCCCTCCTGCCTCGGTTTTTCCGGCTGTAAAATGAGCGGGTTGGGTCACGTGACCTCGGAGGGCCCTAGCGGCCCAGCCCCGCCTGCTGGGATCCTGGGCTCCCCTGACTCTGTCCTGTGGCTCCCCAGCCCGGACCACCCCTCTGTGACCTCACCACACTGCCTGCAGGGGGCAGCGCTCAGCAGAGCCCAGGAGAGTGCCCCCCCTCCCCTTCTTCCAGGGAACAATCTGGAACAATTGGCAACTCCCAGTAATTACCCCCATTCAAAGACAAGCAAATCCCCAAATTAGCTGCCTCTGCTACCCCTTCTGCAGATCGACATGAGGCACCTGAATAGAGGCGTTTCTCCTGCGCAAGCATTTCCATTGTCAGCCTGTGCAGCGGCCTCAGCCAATCCGGGAACAGGTCGAGGGGTTCACAGCGACACACACACACACACACACACCCAGGGAAAACTATCCCCTCCCCCCAGGCCCACCCACTGCCTGCTCTCCCAGTCAGCCTCCCCCAGGACACGCGACCCACCATGGTCCCCCAGATCAGGTCGTGGGACTGAGTGAAGTGCCCCATTCACTCGGCACTCACTTGGCCGACACCCGCCTCAGGGCACTCGCTTGTGCATTGGTGGGACTCAGCTTATGTTGTTTCTCTTCTCGGGGATCACAGTCCTGAGCTGCCTGTTAGCCAAGATTTGAAAGCAGTTTTTCATGTACTTTGTGCTGTTTTTCGTTGCTGACAGTGGGAAGGAAGCCACCTGTCACCCCATCATGGCCAGAAGCGCCACGGAGGCTTGGAAACAAGTGACTTGCCCAATGTAGTGTCCCAAAGTGTCTTCCGGAGAACACTACTGACACAAGATGATGCGGCGGGTCGTCCGTCTACGACATAAACAAAATATGTATGTGTTCAGTTTTTTTGAAAAGTGAGTCCGGGAGATTTTGATGGAAACAAAATTAAACAGGTCTGTTCTCTGCAGGACATTTCAGGACTTTGAACACGCTTATGTCCATTGTGAACCTCCATGAGGAGGATGGAAGTGTGTGCTCCTGGGAAGGGTACTCGCCCTTTCTGAACCACCGTTTGCACATATGCCAAAGGGGATAAAGTCCTTACTATCCAATAGAGATTTTGTAATTATTAAATGGCGCGATGCCTGAGAAATGCCCCGTTTACTGTTGGCACATGGTGAGTGCCCACAGAATCTACTGAGAAGTCAGACATCCCCTGAGTCCCGAAAGCTGGGGGCCGCTTCTTGAGGAAAGAGGAAGCCAGCAAGAGGGGGGCTTGACCTGACTTTCATCCGTCTTCGTGTGAGGGTTTGGACCAGGATGTGAAAGGTAGCATCGGTGGAGAGAGGATCCGGAAGAGGCGAGTGTAGCCAACACGTAAAACGTGCGCTCAGATTTCAGGAGAGAATTGTTTCCTGCTCAGAGAACGCTCAGGACCTCCAAAAGCAGGGCTGCGGAGACAAAGGATCACGCATGCTCTTTATGGAAGCTGAGCTGAGGGCCCTAGGGAGAGCTCTCCAGGTGGAGGAAGGGGAGGTGTGAGAGCTCCCTGGAGGGTCGGCAGCTCTCAGTGTTGGCCCAGCACGAGCTCAGGGCCGCTGAGCATGAGCAAATAGCACCACCTGGTCATGGTAATGTCAGGGGGCCAGAGCAAATCTGGGCAGCTTCCGGGCGGAGTCCAAAGACAACACAAGCCGGCAGATACAAATGCAAATGCAAATACAGTCAGCGGCCTGGCCAGGACTGTACAGGATGACGCTGCCCTTGGCCTTGCATACCCCGAGCCCAGGAAGATGGGCTCTCTCCCATAACAACACAGAGAAGAGACGCAGCACCAGGATTCACACCCCGGACGGTGGCGCTGTGGGGTCCTGTGGCCTATCAGGTTTCACTTGTCCCGCTCCCTGAGAAAGGAGCATTTGTGGCAATGAAAGAAACAGGCACTTTTGTGGCAAACCGTCTGGGTGGAACCCGCTGGTACCCGTCCGAATCAAGAGCTCAGGATGCTTGGGGCCCAGAAGGAGAACCCCAGAGAGCTTTTCTAGGCAGTGCTTTGGCGGCAGTGGGGCTCCAAAGTTAGTGTGGGAAGTTTCCAGCAAGCCCCCTCCCGCCAGCCTGCCACTACCTGCCCGATAGGGTAAACCGCTTTTGTAAATAGATAAACTTTTAGTTTCGCCGTTGATTTAGATTTATAGAAAAGTTGCAGAGAGCACAGAGTTCCCATGACTCCAGACCCAATTCTCCATTATTAATATTCTTCCAAATGGTGTATTTGTTACAAATAATGAACCGATATGGATACATTATTATTTAAAAAAATTTTTTTTAATGTTTATTTATCTTAGAGAGAGAAAGAGAGTGTGAGCAAGGGAGGGGCAGAGAGAGAGAGGGAGACATAGAATCCAACTCAGGCTCCAGGCTCTGAGCTGTCAGCACAGAGCCTGATGTGGGGCTCGAACTCAGACTGCAAGCTCATGACCTGAACCAAAGTCAGACGCTTAATCGACAGCCACACAGGTGTCCCTGGATACATTATTATTAACTAAAGTCTATACTTTATTATTCCTTCATTTTTACCTGGTGTCCTTTCTACTCTTCCAGGATCCCACAGATGATACCATATTACATTTAGTTACCATGGCTACTTGGGTTCCTCTTGGCTGTGACATTCCTCATTTTGATGAACTTAATTTAAAAAAAAAAAAAATTGAAGTAGGCTTTGTGCCTAGTGTGGAGCCCAAGGCAGGGCTTGAACTCATGACCCTGAGATCAAGACCTGAGCTGAGGTTGAGAGTTGGCCGCTTAACCAACTGAGCCACCCAGGTGCCCCTGAACTTAAGGGTTTTGAAGATTACTGGTCAGATAATGTGTAGGATGTCTCTCAAGTGGGATTGCGATATAAAATAAAGAAAAATTGAGATATAATTCACATACTGTAAGATGCATCCTTTTAATGTGTACATTTTGGTGGTTCTCAGTATATTCGCAGGTTGTGAAGCCATCACTGCCAATTCTAGAACATTTTCATCACCCCAGAAAGAATCCCAGTATGCACTAGGAATCAGTTGCCATTCCCTCCTCCCCCAGCCCCTGGCAACTGCTAAGCTACTTTCTGTTTCTATGGATCTGCCCTTCCTGGACATTTCGTATAAAACTGGTCATGCAATATGTTGCCTCTGTGATTGACTTCTTTCACTCAGCATATTGTCGCCAAGGTTCATCTGTGTTGTAGCGTGTACAGGACTTCATTTATGTTTATTTTATTTTATACGTTTGTTTATTTATTTTGAGTGGGGGGAAGGGCAGAGGGAGAGAGAATCCCAAGTTTGGCTCTGCACTGTCAGCGCAGAGCCTGACACGGGGCTCGATCTCCCGAACCGCAAGTTCATGACCTGAGCCGAAACCAAGAGTTGGACGCTTAAGTGACTGAGCCACCCAGGTGCCCCAGGACTTCGTTTAAAAAACAATTGTTAATTGTGGTAAAATATACATAGCATAAAATGTATCTTAACGGTTTTTCAGTGCATGGTTCGGTAGTGTTGTGCAATCAATTTCCAAAACTTTTTCATTGTGGGACACTGATATGAAACATTAAACAACCATTCCCCCTTCCCCCTTCCCTGAGACCATGGCCACAACCATTCTGCTTTCTGTTTCTGTAAATTTGGTTTCTCTAGATACTTCACATCAATGGAATCGTACAGAATCTTTTCTTTTTTTCTTTTTTTTGGGGGGGTGGGGTGGGGGACTGGCCTATTGTATTCAGTATAATGCCTTCAAGGTTTATCCATGTTGTATCATCTTTTAGAATCTCCTTCCACGGTATGTATGGACCACATTTTGTTTATCCATTCATCCCTGAATGGGTGAACGCTGGGTTGCTTCTACCTCTTGGCTATTATGAATAATGCTCTCTGAACATGGGTATATAGATATTTCTCGGAGATCCTGCCTTCAATTCTTTTGGGTAAGTATCTAGAAGCCAAATTGCTGGATCGTATGGTAATTCTATTTTTAATTTTTTGAGGACCTGCCACCCTATTTTCTATAGCAGCTGCCCCATCTTATATCCTTACCAAAAGTGCAAAAGTATTCCAGTTCCTCCCCATCCTCACCAACACTTGTTATTTTTTTGTTTGTTCGCTTTGTTAGTGGCCATTCTAATGGATGTGAAGACTCCATTGAATAATATTCAACCGTGTGATACGAATATATCCCGTTTTCTTAATGGACTTGATGGACGTTTGGGCTGTTTCTCTTTTTGGCTATTATGAATAATGCTGATGTGCACATTTGTGTGTAAGTTTTGCTTGAATATATGTTTTCAAATTTCTTGTTTAATGTTTTGAAGAACCATCAAACTGTTTGCGAAAGCAGCTGTACCATTTTTTGTTCCCACAGCAGTATATGAGAATTCTGATTTCTCCACATCCTTAATGATACTTGTTATTATTCATTTTTAAATTATAACTATCCGGGCGGGTGGGGAGGTGTTTCACTGTGCTTCTGATTTGCACATTTTCCCCCATGGCTAATGGTGTTGCTCATCTTCTTCATGTGCTTATTGGCCATTTGTGTATCTTCTTTGGAGAAATGTCTTTTCAAATCCTTTCTCCATTTGGAAGTCAGATTGTCTTTTTATTGTTGACTTGTAAGAGTTCTTTATATATTCTGGAGATTAGGCCCTTATCATGTCTGACTTACAAATATTTTCTCCTATTCTGTGGGCTGTCTTTTCACTTTCTTGAGAATGTCCTTCGAGTCATAAAAGCCTTTAATTTTGATGAAATCAATTTTCCTATTCCCCCCCCCCCCACCCCCACCCTTTGGCTGCTTGTGCTTTAGGTGTCATATGTGAGAAACAATTGCCTAAGCCAAGGTCATGGAGATTTACACCTAAGTTTCCTTTTATGAGTTTTATGGTTTTAGTTCATGCATTTAGAACTTGGATCCATTTTGAGTTGGTTTTATATATGGTGTGAGGTAAGGGTCTCGTTGGGGTTCCTGGACCCAATTCCAACACTGGGTGGGTGGTTCCCCACACCAATAAATAGTTCTTGGAACACCAGCCGTGTGTCCTACAGTTCAACACATTCTGACATTATCTACATGGAGAGAGCATCAGATCCCACAGGTTAAGGGCTCAGTCCCACAAGACGATCTGTCCCTTTCAGGCTCCAGTCTCAAGCCCAGGTTGTTTCCTGTACTTCTGGCCCACCAGCTATAGATCAGAGGTTCTCTGAACTCTCTGTGAGTTAATTAATTAACTTGCTAGTGTGGCTCCACAGAACTCAGAGAAATATTTTACTTATTAGATTAACAGTTTATTTTGAAAGGATGGAACTCAGGAAGAGCTGCATAGGGCAAGGTGTGGGGAAAGGACATGAAATGTCCATGCCCTCTCCAGGAGCACCACTCTCCCCACATTTCCAAATGTTCGCTAACTGGGGATCTCTCTGAACCCTGTCCTTTTTGCATTTTTAAGGAAGGCTTCATTACATAGTCATGATTGATTATAAATTGGCATTGGAGACTGATTTAACCTCAAGTCCCTCTCCCCTCCCCACAGGTCAGGGAGGTGGACTGAAAGTTGTAACCCGCTGATCACAGGGTTGGTTCTCTGGTATCCTTCTGTGGGTCCAAAACTCACCTCATTCACATAATATAATAAAAGGCACCTTTGCCACTCTCAACACTGCTGGAATTTCAAAGTGTTTTGGGAGCTGTGAACCCTGAGGAACTGTGGATGAAGATCATATGTATATGAGAAGCATATTTTGGTCATTTGAATGACCAAATATATATTTCTCATAAACAACAACATCACAGGGTCCAAATTCATTCTTTTGCCTGTGGATACCCAGTTGTCTCAGTATCATTTATTGAACCTCAGGCTGGGTTTTGTCTGATTTTTTTTCTTATGGTTATACTGGGGTTACAGTTTTTTGGGCAGAAGACCACAGAGGTAAAGTGCCATTCTTGTCACATCATGTCAATGACACGTGCTATTAACATGACTTATCACTGTTAATATTAACCTTGACCACCTGGCTAAAGTAGTGTTTGCCAGATTTCTCCACTATGAAGTTGCCCTTCTCTCTGTTTCATACTGTGCACTTTGGAAGGAAGTCATTATGTGTAGCTCATACTTAAGGAGCAGTTAAGCTCCACCTCTTTGAGTGCTAAGCATCCAACCTAAATTATTTTGAATTCTTCTGTGTGGGAGATTTTTCTCTTCTCCTCTATTTGCTGATTTATTCAATCATGTATTTAAATCAATTTGGACTCACAAGTATATATTTTATACTTGGGGTTATAATCTGATACTACACTATTTACTTCGTTGCTCAACTGTTTCCAGCTATGGCCAATGTCTCTTGTGTTCCTTTGACATTTTCCCATCATTTTGTGTGTTTATGCGTTCAGCACCTCTTGCTTACTTTCTGGCACTACAAGGTGCTCCAGGTTCACCTTGTATGTTTTCTGACCTAGTCCTAGAATCAGCCATTTCTTCAAGGATCCTGGGTTCTTTTTATTGGAAAATGGTATGAGAACCCAAATCTTGGTGCTAAGTGTGCTTGATAAGTCCATTTTTAATGACTTGCATACCGATGAAGTGTCAAAACTAATGTCGCTTTCATATCTAAACCACAGAGTTAGGTTATCTATTCCTCAGAGAAGAAAGGACAGCAGTGGTGTCTGGACCACAAAAGGTGCTGAACCCAGCTTGAATTCCCAGCCACACTATCTTTGACCACGCTCTGTATCCGGTATCAGTTCCAAATGAATGCTTTTTCTCCTCATTATTGGTCATATTTTTCTGCTTCTTGGCATGTCTGGTAATTTTTGATTGGATGACAAACATTGTTTGTTTTGCCTTGTTGGAGGCCAGAAATTTTTGTATTCCTATAAATATTCTTAAGCATTGCTCTGGGACGTGGTTAAGTTACTTGGAAACAGTTTGATCCTGCTGGGTCTTGTTTTTCACATTAGGTGGGACCAGAGCAATGCCCAGGAGGGGGTTAACTATTCCTCACTTCTTTCATAACCCTGTACAGGTCTGTGTCTAAGTCCTCAATTGTTCTAAAGCTCCTTCAGTACAGAGGTAATACCTGTGCTTTCCCTATATTTCAAATGCCAGTACTGGTAGCCAGCCAGAGCATAATAGCTATTTCAGTGTTGATTAGGGGTATTACAGAGCTCATCTGATGTGGAGAGGGCCATGAGAGGGCTTGACCCTGTTCACTTAGGAGGCTGGGGGAAGGGAACTCAGGGCCAGGAGGAAGGAGTGAGAGGGCTGGAGCAGGGAGGCAGGGGGCACGGCTCCATGATCAGAGCCTTAGCAATAAGCAAAGGGGAAATGACATGGAACCCCAAATGGACAGCATTAGAACCAGGGGCCCAATCACAGGAAAGGCTCAATATGAGACAGCTGTTCCCCTGCTCAGCCCTATAGCATGAAGGATATGGGGTAGACATGAGAAAGGGCTTCCAGGATATGTGGGCTCAGGGACACTGATCATCCATAGGGACAAGGAAGCTAATGAGTTGATTTTCTCAGACACATAGACTCCAACCAGTCTGTCCTGGGCTTAAGAGCTGTCTGAAGCAAGGGAAGACAGGGTGACCCCTGAATGCCACAACCACTAGGCTGTGGGCATCACCTTCACTGTGGCCAGTGGCAGAGCTGAGGACCCCTTTGGGGACAGGTGAAAAGAAGCCTCTGTGGCAGTGACCTTGAACATCAACAAAAGAGAGAAGGTAAGGGAGGAAGGAGGTAGGGAGAGGGAGCTGAGGAGAGGGCAAGGGAATCAGGAGGGTAAGAGAAGGAGGAGGGGGAAGAGGAGAGACAGTAAAATGACAATGACAAGAAGAGAGATGGGGAAGGGGACAGAGAGAGGGAGGGACAGGCAGATGCCAGGAAACCACAGGGAGGGCAGACAGAGGGCCATGGCCAGAGGACAGCCAGTCACGCTAGAAGGCAGTCTCCATGGTGTACCACAGGGCTCTGTCCCCCGCCCAGGCCTCTTGGTTCACTGGGAAGAACTACAGCCACCAACCGAGCAGATCCACAGAGGACAGAAGCCGGAGGGACACGGGACACTGCCGGCCTCCAGCTGAACTCAGGGCGAGATTCGTGCAGCAGATGGGACGTAATACGGACACTTGGAAAAGTTCTGCATTTCTGTTCGAACATTAACTGCACAAGTAGAGGGGGGGGGAGACCTGTCTTGTCAGCGATTCCTGTAAAAGCCCGGCTGGAGGCTCCCCCTGACTTGCCAGGGGAAGGGGGTCTTGGTGGCTGGAAAAGCTGGTGTGACACTGGAGGACGTCCATGCAGGTGGAGGGTTCAGGGAGGAGGAGGGGAGAGCCCACCATCCCCTGGGCTGTCCTGGGGCTTCCTGAGCCTGCTCTGTAAGGAGGGAGAACAAGCACAGCTGCAGGGAATGTTCTGGAAGGCTGGCAGAGTAGGAGAAGACAGAGGCAGAAAACAGTAGCATCAGGAGGCCGATGGGGCCTGGGTGGTAACCCCAGCTCTGGCTCTTCCTGGGATCTCTGACAAGTCCCTTGACCTCTCTGAGCCTCGGTCCCCGCGTCAGTAACACGGGAGTGATCACGGTGCTGCTTCTCTCGGTGGCTGTGAGGATCCTGTGTACAGACAGAGCCCAGAGGAAGTGCCCAGAAACGGTGGGTCTGAAGAGCCTGGGGCTACCTGGCTGGAGAATGAGCTCGTGGCGACCCGACAGCTGTGTGCACTGTGGGGGACAGCTGCCAGGGTGGGCACACACATGTGCACGGCTGTGGACCTGAGTGAGGATCTGCATAAGGACCTCCACACAAGGAGGAGGAGGAGGGGGAGGAGGAGGAAGGGGAGGAAGGGGAGGGGGAGGAGAGGGAAGGAGAGGAGGGGAGGGAGAGGAGAAGGAGGGGGAGGGAGAGGAGGAGGAGGAGGAGGGGGAGGAGGGAGAGGAAGAGGAGGAGGAGGAGGAGGGGAAGGAGGGAGAACAGGAGGGGGGAGGGAGAGGAGGGGGGAGGGAGGAGGAGGAGGAGGGGGGAGGGAGGAGGGGAGGAGGGGGAGGGGAGGAAGGAAAGGAGGAGGAGGAAGGACAGGAGTGCGAGGAGGGGGAGGAGGAGGGGGAGGAGGAGAAGGAGGGGGAGGAGTGGGAGGAGGAGGGAGAGGAGGAGGGAGGAGGAGGGACAGGAGGAGGAAGAAGGGGAGGAGGGGGAGGAGGAGGAGAAGGGGAGGAGGAGGAAGAAGGGGAGGAGGGGGAGGAGGAGGAGGATGGGAGGAGGAGGAAGAGGGGGAGGAGGGGGAGGAGGAGGAGGATGGGAGGAGGAGGAAGAAGGGGAGGAGGAGGAAGAAGGGGAGGAGGAGGAGGAGGAAGAGGGGGAGGAGGAGGAGTGGGGAGGAGGAGGAGGAGGAGAGGGGAGGAGGAGGAGGAGGGGGGAGGAGGTGGAGGAGGAAGGGGAGAAGGAGGAAGGGGAGGAGTGACAGGAGGGGGAGAAGGAGGAGGGGGAGGGGGAGGAGGGAGAGGGGAGGAGTAGGAGGAGGGGAAGGAGGGGGAGGAGGATGAAGGGGAGGAGGAGGAAAGGGAGGAGGGGGAGGAGGAGGAGGGGGAGGAAAGGGAGGAGGGGGAGGAGGAGGAGGGGGAGGAGGAGGAGGAGGGGGAGGAGGGGGAGGAGGAGGACGAACGGGAGGAGGAGGAGGGGGTGGAGGAGGAGGAGGAAGACGCGGGGCCCAGGGGGCGGGGCGGAGCTACTTACGGGTAGTAGGAGTAGGCATAGTGGTCCCTCCTGGCAGCGTGCAAAGAGAACAGCACAGTTGGGCCCGTGGTCCTGCCACAAGGTGGGCGGCACCCGGCCAGCAGGGAGGGGCCTGGTGCTTTCTGTGCCGAGGGGGGCGCTGGCCAGGGACCGGGCAGGTCAGAAGGACCTCCCTTGTCCCAAGGCCTGGCTGGGCTCGGTCGCTGAAAACCGAGACCCCAGACCCTTCCAGAACCTTCCCTGAGCCTGCTGCTGGAGTGAGGGGGAGGTGGGGAAAGGGCCTCAGGAAGCAGAGCTGTCACACACAAACACACACACAGACACAGAGAGAAATACACGCACGTGCACGCTCGCACGTAAACAGACGCGCTCACGTGGATACACACGTGTTCACGCATACACACAGACACAAGCACTGACACACTCGTGCACTCACACAGACACACAGGTAGACATACTCGTGCACACGTACACACGCACCACGACACGCACTCACAGGACACACAGACACAGTCACACACACACTCACGCACAGATGCGTTCCCTCTGCCGCACAGACACGCCCTCACATGCTCACAGGTGACTGGCTCTCCCCTGCAGCCCCACCCCTCGGTCCCAGTGCCTCTCACACCTGCAGGCCCCTCTGCCTACACCTGTGCCTGGGAGGGAGCGGTGGCTGGGGGAGGGGGAGGCGTGGAGGGCTCCAGCTGGACTCCGGGGCAAAGGGGAGGCCGGCCCTCCCTCACCCAGACTGCCCCTGAGCGTGGGGTCCATCGAAGGAGCCAGGCCACCCCCTCTGGGCACCCGAAGCATCGCTTGGGTCTGTCCCACTTCGCGGGCGGGGAAGACAAGTCCCAGAGGGTCACGGTCCGCCCCAGCCCAGAGAGGGGGTCACGGGCAGAGTGCCGATGCCGGTCCCGGGACCCTGACCCCCCCAGAGCCAGCTCCCTCCTGAGGCCTCATCCAGGCACATCCGGGGGCTTTCCATTGACCTGCCCCCACACCACCCGGCCAGCAGGGACCCCGAACGGCCTTCCACAAGGGAATCCTGCAGACTGGGGGGAAGGGAAGGAGAATAGTGTGGAAGGCTGAGGCCCAGCGAGGGCAAGAGAGTGGCTGGAGGTCACACAGCACGTCTCCTGCCATCCATCCCGGGAGCTAGGGGAGGGTCCAGGCCCCGTGGCAGGTCACAGAGGCTGGCTTGGGAGTCGGGTGGGCTGAAGAGGACAGCATGTGGAGGTGGCTGGGCATGGGTTTGGAGATAGACAGACCTGGGTCAACGATGGTTCTGTCTCTCACTCTATACACGCTATTTTTATAAAAGATAAACCTGGATCCCGTCTCTCCTGTCTTGCCTAAAACCCATCCCTGGACCCCAGGACATTTTACAATAAAGTCCACAGTCCTTGACAGGGGGACTTAATCCGAGGTTCTCGGAGGTCTGGTCTCTTTATCCCAAAGTGTTACCACCACCTGATTCTGGGCCTGCCTGGTGTGGGGAAGCCTGCAGAGGAGAAGTGCAGGGTCTCTGAGAATCCTTCTGGAAGGACTTGGCAGGCCTTCCTTCCATCCCTTGGCACTTCTGTCCTATCATAGTTCTGGAGCAAACATGACCAGGGCCCCTTCAGAGGCTCCGCCACAACTGTGACACTTGCTTTTGAGCCTGAGAAGAAGAGAAAAGCTTAGAGATGGGATGGAGGGGATTGACCTTGTGCCCTTTTCCCCCAGGTCACCAGGATGCTCTGGGGCTCGAGTCTGCAACTCTGAGCCTGTCATCTCCGGGTCCTGACAGCTGATTTGTGTTCCCTCGTCTGTATTCCCTCTGATTTGTGTCTCCCGGTCCCGATTTGTGTGTTTCTATTTATTTTTCTCACTTTACTGAATGGCTTTTGCTGTGAGCTCCTCCAAATCCTCTGTGGAACAAAGCCGAGAGTAAATAAATGAGCGCTGACAAATTTAAGTATTTCCAGTCACAGCCTCGGTCACGTCTCGGCATGTGACACCCATACTGGCAGCTGCACTCTGGGAAGGAGTAATGCCTTTTCCTGGCTCTCCAGCTGTTTCTCTCGCGCCTTGAAGCTGTGGGGAGAATCACCCCAGCGCCCTGGGATTCGGGCCACACAGGTTTGTCCCTGTCACTAGCTTATTGCGAACACCCCCTGCTCCCGCCCCACGTCCCACCAGGAGGTGTTAATAACCAACATTAGCTGTGAACAAAGCATCTTGATCTGCCGTGCTCCCCATTATGCATAAGGAGAGGGAAGCTCAGAGAGCTGTAGGGATATGTCCGAGGTCACAGAGCAAGGTCCTTTGGATACTGGAACTCCCAGCCCTTCCACTGATGTCGTTCTGCTTCCCCCACTGCCTTCGGCCTCTACTGTGTGCCAGGCTTTTGCTCACAGGCTCCCAGAGCGGTCAAAGAAGGGAGGTGTTGCTGGGTTTCCTGACTCCTCCCTTTCCTGGGTCACCCCAATCTCGGGCGCATGCTCACACGTTGCCACCCCACCCCCTGCACACACCACGTGGGTCTGCACATACGCCGCCCCATACACACCTGTGCTCTCCCACGCCCCTCCTGCCTCCAGCACCTTCTACCTGGCAGGAGGCCAAGGAGGGGAGGAGGAGCCGTGTTCTTGGTCCTGCTGGCAAGATGGTCTTTCTGGCCAGCTGTCCTAGTCTTCGAGCAAGCCCATCCCAATGTGTCTCTGAGCAGAACCCTCCAGAGAGAAGCCGGGAAGAAGTAAGCCCTCCGCTTCCATAGGGGAGGATCCTCTGGATGGGCCTGGTGAGTCAAATCTCCTGGTGGGACATTTGCTAATCGGGTCGTGACAGTCACCATCAGATGCGTATGGCCTCGGAGGAGGTGCCTGGGATCACACAGGTCCTTCTTCAGACACGGTGAGCCCCGAGTGGGCAGACGAGGGAGGGCAAGGTGAGTTGGCCTGGGTGGGGGCTCTGGGTTAGGAGGAGGACCTTGTCTCTCTTGCCTCTAAAGGGCTCACTGGGGCCCCGAGCCAGCCTCAGCAGCATGGTCATTTCCACACTCTGGCCCTTTATGGACCCCAGAACTCCTAGAGAGGGTGATATAATGGGGGGAAGGTGCCATTATTTGGGGCCCCTATAAGGCTTAGGCCTTTCCCCCAGAAGACCCCAGTTTTATCTCAGTGGGGGAAGGAACGGGGTCTGAGGGTAAGAAAAGGGAGCTGTGTGACTTTGGGCAAGTCCCTTGACCTCTCTTGCCTCGGTTTCTTTGTCTGTAAAATGAGATAATAACGGCCCCTCCCTCGTGGGGTTGTTGTAAGCACCCTGTACTGCAGGTCAAGGTCCCAGCACACAGAGGAGCCCAACAAACGTGGACTGCAGTGATTAGGGCCAGTGTGCAGTCTCCAGCTGCCTGACCTTGAGGAAGTCATCTCTGCACCCCCCCTGCCCCCCTCCCCGCCCTTATCCACAGCCCAAAATGAGGATCATTCCAACAGCGGCACCACAGGTCCCTGGGAAGATCAAGATTGTGAGTGATTAAAAACAGCCCAGGATGTCTGATGCGGATCCAAACACACCAAAGTCAGCGCGACGTGCTGTGTATTCCTAGCCGGTCTCCGCGGCTCCCCCTCCCGCCCCACCCCGTCCAGTGTCTGCTCCGTCAGGGGTCCCCCAGCCCCTCCAGCTGCCTGCTGATGAGCCTCAGGCTTCAGTAATGAGGCCGCTCCATCACCGAATGTGCTGGAACGGCCTTTGGAGGCGCTCGGAGGGACGGGTGGGGGAGGAGGGAGGAGACAGGGGAGCCTGGCTCCCCTTCAGCCTGGCAGCTTCCAGAATCAGTCGCCTCAGTCCTGAGCGATCATCAAAGGGGAGTGAGGGGCACCCCCCCCCCCCCACTCCGCCACCTACTGTGAAAGTCCCCTTGCCCATGAAATGTAGGACCTGAAGATACGTCTGGGCCCCATCCCAACTTTTAGGCTGACCTCTCCCCATTGAATCCCTGTCTTGCCCCAGACTGACCCCCAAACCACCGCCGGTGTCACTGTCTTTTGCTGGACCCTCTGGGACCAGTGATTCTCCTGCTGCTCGTGTCTGGGCCCCAGGGGCTGCCATGGTCTCCTCACCACCAGGCCTTCCCACAGCTGTTCCTTTGACTCCACTGCCCTCCCTGGGCTCCCACTGCCCCTCCAGTTTCTCCAGGCGGGCTCTACTCTGTGCTATAAGCCCCAGTTCTCTTCTCCGTCCCCCGTGTGGGACCGAAAGCCCCTCAGGCCTTTGCGTCTGGCTCAGTCACCACTGTTTCCCCAAAAGGCAAGGTGCAGTCTAATACCTCAGCCAGCATGTACTGAGTGCTGACTGTGTGCCAGGGACTCTGTTCAGCACTTATGCTACAGAGCTGTATCAGTTAACCTTCAAGGTCATTGTTAAGGACATACTGGGGACGAGACAGCATCGGGGCTGGGAGCACCCACTTGAAGGCCAAGCCTACTGGATTTGAACCCAGTTCTGCATTTGCTGCTTGGGTAAATGTCTGTGGAGTTAGATGAGCTCTCTGTCCCCTTAGATTCTTCATGGAGGGTGGAGTGAATAATGGCAGCCCCTGCCCCTAGGGATTTAGAGAGTGAATATACAGAAAGGGCTTAAAACAACGTCTGGCCCAGTGTAAGCGCTGGCTGTTAAGTACTGTCCACATTTTACAGACCAAGAAACCGAGAGAAAAGGAAAGTCACTTGCCCAGGGTCTCGGCGATGAGGTGGAAGAGTTAGGATGTGAATCTAAGATTGTTCTGGCCCCAAAGTACTCTCCTTAACTAAGCCTCGGGACCTTCGCCCTAGTGAGCCTCAGTTTCCCCATCTGTAAGTTTAAGGGCCTGGAGTGGGTGATGCCTAGGGTTCCAGTGTAAAACTCGTGGCCCCCACGACTCTCTGCGGAGCTTCAGAGTTGAAGCACACTTCAAAAATCATGGGCTCCCTTGTACATTGGAGCCCGATCTCGTCGACAGGCCCTGAAGGACACACAAGGTATCTGGCAGGCAGTGGCTGGCAGGGTGGCCTGAGTGAGGTGGGCCGGATTGAGCAGGTAAGGTTTTGGGGGAGGCACTTCCGCAGACACTCCCAGTGTTGGAGTGCATTTGGCCCCAAGTGAGACCTGCCACAACAAGTCACAGGTGGTAGGCGCACAGACACCATTTGGTTCTTTAAAAAAAAATTTTTTTTTAATGTTTATTTATTTTTGAGAGAGAGAGAGAGACAGAGCTTGCATGGGGGAGGGGCAGAGGAAGAGGGAGACACAGAATCCCAAGCAGGCTCCAGGCTCTGAGCTGTCAGCACACAGCCTGACACGGGGCTCGAACCCACGAACTGTGTGATCATGACCTGAGCCCAAGTCGGACGCTCAACCGACTGGACCACCCAGGAGCCCCCAACTGCTTTTGCAGGAGCCAGCTGAGAGCATTCCCCATAGAGCTCTAGCTGTCTGTGCAGATCCTGTGCTCTGCAGAGGCCTTGGGAGGGGTGAAATCTAGCTGAGAAGGGTAGAAACTATTTTCTGATGCTTTAAACACCCTGCCCCATATTTACCCCCTATACCCTTCTGTAGATAGAGTAATTCATTCCCAAATCCACCCATCCCTTAACTTCCTCCCTTAACCTAACTCAGCCTCCCAACCCCCATGCAATGCCATGTCTTATCCAGCGTTTCAATAGCCTCTGCCCTGGGCACCATTGCAACCCCCGCAGATCATAGTAGACAGAGAAGACCTCCCTACGACTCAAGTCAGATCCTACCTCTTACTCATCCACTGAACTCTTTAATGGCTTCTCACCTTCCTCCACTGGCCTACAAAGACCTACCTGATCTATTTCCTTGCTTCCCTCCACAGTCACTGGGCTCCTTGCTGCTCTGGGAATACATCAAACCCACACCCGCAACAGGGCTGTGTCACTCGATGCTCCCTGTGCCAGGGGGGCTCGGAGTTTCACCTGCTTGGCTCTGTTGTTGTGTGTTTCTGGTCTCAGCCTAAATGTCACCACCTTAGAGTGGGCTTTCCTGAACTTCTATCTAAAGGAGTCCTCTGTGCACCAATCCCTGTGTTCTTAATATAGCCCATCACTTCCTTTTCAAGCTCTGTGTTATTTATGGAGGACACAGAAGTGAGCAGGACCTGTCCCTGTCCTTGGACACTTGTGACTCTATTGATAAGGTGAAAGGATTGGAACTGATATTAGTTGATGACTTTCTCTCTGTCTCTCTGGGTCTGTCTCTGTCTCTCTGTGTCTCTCTCTGTCTCTCTCTCTCTCTCTCTCACAGACACACACACACAGAAATGCAACTGATGGTACCACCCAGGAAACACATAGGTTGCCATGGAAATAGGTAATGAGTTGGTGGGACTGACCTACTGTGAGTTAGGGAGGACTTCTCTGTTTCTAAGAGTAACATTAAAAACTCTAAAGGATGGGACTTCTGTTTCCTCCAAGTGGGAGAATTCTCAGTCCTCCCAGGTCTTTCCATTTATAACTAAAAAATCCTGGACATAATGCAACACCAAGTACAGGAAGACCCCAAAAGACAGAAAGAAGATAGACTGTCTAGGGAGTTTAGAAGTTGAGGAATGATGTGGTGGTGAGTTCCCTGGGTTTTCTTATTGCCTCCCATATATCCTGACAGTGCTGCTGAAGCCTGCAATCCAGAATCACTAACAGATACAGATTAAAAGAGCTCCAAGAAAAACCTATCATTCTAGTCAAAGGATAAGGTAAAGGGTGGCCTAATAACAGAAAACCTTTTTGTCAAAATCTGCCTCTACCAGCCAAAAAGCAACAGAAAACCTGTTCTCCTCCCAGTCTCCCTGCTCTGCATTTTCAGGGAGCTAATGTTCCATTCCACTCTCCCCCATCATGTGTAAGCAGGCCTGGTCCCCCTGCCAGGATGGGGTCAGATGGGTGTAGCCATGAGCTAAGCCTCCACTCCCACCTGGCATCAATGAGACTTACTTGGTGATGGAAGGTGGTGCTATTAACATTTGATGTTTCTGTCTAACACCCAACTGGTATCTTCAGGCCCTAGAGGGAAGCTGAGTCTCTATGCCAGACTGCCAGCAGTGAGGCAGAATGAAGTGGCAGGAAGCAGGGCTAGTTGACACTCTACCTTCTTCTCCCCCCTGCCCCCCGCCCAGTGTCAACAGGGTCCAGTGGGGAAGCTCAGCTTCTATTTCCACCCTGTAGTAACAAAGTAGTGTGAGTCAGCCCTCAGCTTCCTCCATCCCTGGTGTCAGTAGGGCACAGTGGGAAGCTGAGTCTAATGTCCCCATTCAGAAAAAACAAGGGAGTAGAGTTGGTGCCCTATTTTTGCAGGCATGCTGGGGGGGAGCTGGGCACACACAGCCATCTGGCCTCTTGCTACAAACTGCTAGAAAAAAAAAAAGAAGAAAAAAAGATTAAATAGAATTCAGAGTCTTATAAAACGTTCGGGATACAATAAAAGAAGAATCACTCATCATAGCAAGAACCAGGGAAATCACAACCTGTATGAGAAAGAAAATCAATAAGTGGCAACCCTGAGATGAATCAAATGTTGGAATGATCTGACAGGGACTTTAAAGCAGCCATCATAAAAATGATTCAATAAGCAATTATAAATTGTCTGAAAACAAATGAAAAAAACACATCAGCCAAAAGTAGAAGTTATAAAAAATAACCAAATGGAAATTATAGTACTAAAATATAAAATGACAAAAAAAAAAACACAAAAAACTTCAGTAGATGGCTCAACAGTAGAATGGACATGGTAGATGACAGACTCAGCGACCTTGAGTGTAGATCAATAGAATTTACTCAATCTGAACAAGAGAGAGAAAACAGACTAAAAAAATGAACAGGGTTTCAGAGACCCATGAGACATTAGCAAAAGAACTAACAGTGATGTCATTGGAATCTCAGAAGGAGAGGAGAGAGAGTGGGACTGAAAATGTATTTGAAGATATAATTATGGCTAAAAACTTCTAAATGTAGTGAAAGACATACACCTACAGATTCAAGAAGCTGAGTGAGCACCAAACAGGATAAGCCCAAAGAAAATGATGTGAAATTGATGCCAGGTCACATCATAATTAAATGTTCAAAAGCTAAAGACAATCAAAAATCTTGAAGGTAGCCGGGAAGAAACTACATGTTACTTATAAGGTACATCAGTCTGAATGCCAGTGGATGACTCTTGAAATTGTTGAGGCTCCAGTTAAGTGGCATGACAGTTTTTAAGTACTGAGGAAAAAGAAATATCAACCATGAATTCTGTATGTGGTGAAAATAATTCTTCACGAATTAAGGTGCAAATAAAGATTTTTTTTTTTTGCTAGCAAATGTATCCTTAAAGAATGGCTAAAAGAAGTAGTCTAAATAGAAAGGAAATGATAACAGAAGGCTTGGACCTTCAGAAAGGAATGAACACTATTAGAATGGATGGGGTAAATAGAATAGATAATCCCTTTTCTTATGAGTTTAGAAAATCATATTTGGTGGTGGAAGCAAAAATTGAAAACCATCAAATGTGGTAACCAGTGTGTGTAAAGGAAGTGTTTAAGACTAGCTTAAAGTGTGGAGGGATCTAAAATGGAAGTAAGATGTCCATATTTAACTTGAAGTATTTAAGACTAGTTTAAAGTATGGAAGGATCTAAATGGAAGTAAGGTGTCTGTATATAACTTGCAGTGTCTATATTTATATTGCAGTAAATATCAATACCAGTAGAGTGCAATAAATTATGTGTGTAGAATACTTAACACTAAACTAAGAAAACTCTACAAAATGAGATATTCAAAAGTACTATATGATTATCAACATGGAATTCAGAAAATATGTTCAGGTAACCCAGAGGAATAAAAGAAGAGAGATACAAAGAAATGAGAAGCAAATAAAACAAAATAAAAATGGCAGACTTAAGCCCTAACTTATCAGTAATTAAATGTAAATGGTTTAAATACGTCAATGAAAAGACAGAGATTGGTAGAGTGGCTCAAAAACAAAACAGAACAAGCAAAAACTCAGAAGAACACATGATGTGTTGTCCAACAATGCGTTGTACACAAGTAACTCACTTGGAATACAACAACATAAATAGGTTGTAATTAAAAGATATATAAAAATTGTTAATTAAAAACCAGGAAGAGCCATAGTAATATCAGATAGAGTAGACAAGAGCATTACTAGAAAGAAAGAGGGGTATTACTTAATAATTAAAGGGTCAGTCCACCAAGAAGACATAAGAGTCTTAAAGATATATGTACCAAATAATAGAACCTCAAAATACATGAAACAAAAATGGATAAAGGTGAAAGAAGAAATAGGCAAATCCAAAATTATAGCTGGGAAACTTCAAGGCCACAATCTCGGCGACTGATATAACTATTAGAAAATCAGTAAAGATATCGAAGAACAGGATGACATAATCAAAAGGACCTAATTGACAGTTACAGAAGGCTTTATCCAAAACACACATTTGTTTTTTTTTTAACGTTTTTTTTTTTTTCAACTTTTATTTATTTATTTATTTATTTTTGGGACAGAGAAAGACAGAGCATGAACAGGGGAGGGGCAGAGAGAGAGGGAGACACAGAATCGGAAACAGGCTCCAGGCTCCGAGCCATCAGCCCAGAGCCTGACGCGGGGCTCGAACTCACAGACCGCGAGATCGTGACCTGGCTGAAGTCGGACGCTTAACCGACTGCGCCACCCAGGCGCCCCAACACACATTTGTTTTTAAGTGCTCATGGAAAATTCTCCAAGATAGTTGATATCCTGTGCCACAAATAACAATAATCAAAATAAATAAGTCAGTGGATGTGTTTAACAGCTGAATAGAGGGCACAGAGAAATGAGCCAATCAACCTGAAGACAGAACAACAAAAATTACCCAATCTGAACAGCAAAGACATAATGTACTTGTAGAAGAAAAAGAGCAAATCCTCAGGGACATATGGGACTATAATGAAAGATCTAACATTTGTGTCATCAGAGTCCCAGAAGGAGGAGAGAAGGGAGGACCTGGTAAACTCAAAGAAACAATGGCCGAAAACTCCCCCAATCTGGCAAAAGACATAAACCCATGGATTCAAGAAGCTGAGCGAATCTGAAATAGGAAAATCCAAAAAAATACACACCAAGACATGTCATTGTCAAGCTTCTAAAAATTAAAAACAAGGTCTAAAAATTAAAAACAAAGAAAATATCTTGAAAGCAGTGAGAGAGAATCAACACCTTGTGTACAAGGTGAAATATTAGGATGACAGGTTATTTCTCATCAGAAACCATGGAGGCTGCAAGGAAGTGGCACAACGTATCTCCGTGCTGAAAGACAAGAACTGTCAACAGCGATCCTGTATTCAGTGAAAATATCCTTCACACATGAAAAGGAAACCAAAACATACTCAAATGAAGGAAAACTAAGATAATTTGTTGTCAGAAGATCCGCCCTAAATGAATGGCTAAAAAATTGTCTAAATGGCAAAGAAACAATAAAGGATTCTTGAAACATCAGGAAGAAGAACAAACATAAGCAAAGAGATGGGTAAATACAGTAGACTTTTCTTTCCCTCTTAAGTTTTCTAAATTGTGTTTTATGGTTGAACCACACTGTCTGGTGTGGTTCTAAATGTCGGTAGATGAGATAGTTAAGCCACTTATATTGTAAGTGGGGGAGGGTAAAGGGAGGTAAGTTTTCTCCATTCCACTCAAAGTGGTTAAATGATGACATCAGAACGGATAAGTTATGTGGTTATAACGTAACACCCAGAACAGACACTAAAGGAGCTATACAAAGAGATAGACGCCCACACAATACAGCTAAATACAAATTGAAGTCTGAAAATATTCAAGAAGTCGGCAGGAAGGCAGGCGAAGGAAATAAGGGGTATTGGTCTGTAATGTTCTTTCTGTGGGCTGCCAGTTTTTTGTTCAGGGTAGAGGCGTGGCTAGTTGAAAGTAACACTGAAAAAAACTTCAATTTCAACTGGAAAAAAAAAATGGAGATATAACAGACCCCTCGTCCTAGGGTTGACTCTGAGGCTTAAGGTAATGCATGTGAAAAAAGGCATTAATGCCTGGCACACAGAGTATATAATTTGCCTTTGATAAATGATCACTATAATTTTTGTTTAATAACATAGTCTCCCTTTCTAATTCAAGGTCACCCTGGACTGTAGTCTGAATCAACTTATTTTTTTTTGTAGTTATACAAAAAAAATTATAGTTATAGTTATAACTATAGTTATATATTTGATGATATATACCAATATACCTATATACAGGTGGGGACGAATCAAAGCCCAATAATTAAATAAATGAAGTCATTAGATCTATATCTCTTCTTTGCTCTGGTTTGTGCCAGGATGGCCTCACATTCTGGTAGGCCCTTTCCTCCAGATGGTTCCGCAGTGGAGACCATGCTCTCACCCCATAGTGTCTCCAAGTCCACAGAAAGTCCCAGGTTTCAGCCTCATTGATTTGGATTGTGTCACATGCCCATTTCTGAAACGATCACTGTCGCCGGGGGATGCAAACACCCTTCAGCCTGGGTGTAGAGTGATTTCTAAAGGACCCCCAGGGACCAGAGGGCTGCCCAGGGGTCCCTCCAGGAGCATCAGGAGGCTATAATCAGAGGTGAGGTCTGGATGCCGGGTGAGCAGAATCACTGGATGTTACTGATGACGTGCCATAACAAAGTGGATGGTGGCTTAGACAACAGAAGTTTGTTGTCTCCTGGTTCCAGAGGCTAGAACTTCAAGGTCAAGGTGTCAGCTGGACTGGGGTCCTTGTGAGGACTGTGAGGACGAATCTGTTCCATGCCTCTGCCCTAGCTTCTGCGATTGCTGCCGATTTTTGGTGTCCCTTGGAGCAAAGAAGCATCCCCCCCGTCTGTGTCTTCATCTTTATGTGTCCTTTTCCCCTGGGTGGCATATCGGTGCCCAAATCCCCCTTTTTATTGGGATACTAGTCGTATGGAATTAGGACCCACCCTAATGACCTCCTTGTAACTCGGTACCCCTGTAAGGTACTTTGCTCTCCAAAGGAGGTCACGTTCTGAAGTACTGGGGGGATGACTTCAACATATGAATTTTTGGAGCACACAGTTCCACCCATCACATGTGTAGAAGCTGGTACACATGTAGTCCTTCTTTCCGGGGCCAGCGCACCCATCAGCAGCGATGAGCACCGACCTCAGTTGAAGACAGATGACGGTGCCACTCACCTTGAAAAGGCTGAGGTCCCACTCTCCCCCCTTGGTGACCTCCAGCTAATGACCGGCTGACTCAGGGTACAGAAGGGCCGGCTCAGTCCCCGAGGGGCACAGCCGTGTGGGGGCGGATGTGCTCAGGGCTCCTGGTATGCTCAGGCGGAGGCTGGACTCCAGCTGAACCCACACCCCTCCCCTGCTCCCCCTCCCGAGGAGTCGCCCCCCAGAAGCCACTTGCCTGTGGGTCCCCCTCTCACTCTGCTTCTAGGGATCCCCACCTGCACTGGATCGACGTCTGGAACAGCCTTGCCCTGGGCCCCCCGCCACGTTCTTGCCTGTGCGGGGCCGAGTCCGAAAGGGACCATCTCGTCACACTCAGAGAAAGGCAAGGGCCGGCATCTTGGGGACTTCCAAACCCCAACTCCCACCCCCACCTCTTCCCAATTCTCCCCACGTCTGCTGTAGGTCCCCCCGCAGCCCACCCTCTCCACGTTAATTCCCGCGTCTTCTCAGATCTCACTTTGATTAATGGAACAAGTCCCAGGAAAAAGAAAGCCAGCATGTCCCCAGGGCCATCACGGTCTACTGTCAAGGTGCTTTCTAGCCAATATTTTTGTTTTCTTGCTTTGTATATAGATAAAGAATTAACCTAACAAAGATACACTTCTCTCTTTCTGTAGGCGTCAGGAGCCTCTTTGTCCCACAGTGAATTGGGGAAGAGATTTCTATCAAGGGTCTGTCTTTGCAATTACAGTTCACTGATGGATTTGCAAGGGAGGGAAGGTGGCGAAGTCCTGCTAGAGGGTGTTTTCGCATTTCTCCTCTTTTGATTGCGCGGGTATGTCCTGGCCCAGAGCTCTGTGAACAGTGAGGGGAAAATCCTGACACCCATCTGTTCTAGGTGCAATTGATGTGGGAGAAGACAGGCGTCGGGAGGGGGCGTCTGTGCCAGGAGGACAAGCCTCCCCCCTCTTGGGAGCCGCTCCTGGAGGACGGACTCCGCCACTGGAGCCCAGCGCTCTGCTCACTGGACGGTCGGGATGTAGTCCCTGGGGATTTAGGTCAGGGCAGCCTTGGTCCTCTATTGAGCCACTGTTTCTTGGGCACCTACATGTGCTAGGGCTTTACGTGGATTTTCTAGCAAACTTCACAGCGATCGTATTACGGACCCACTGTGCCGACAGAGGGGAGCTGAGTCTCACAGATGTGCGCAGGCAATGGGGTAGCAGGGAACATTTGCAGATGTGTTACATGGTGACTCAGAGATGTGCGGGGTTTGCCAAGGCATCTGAGCTGGAGCTGGCATCGGAAGCCGGGCCTGTTATCTCCAGATTTCCTGCTGTGTCCACTCCCTCTTTGCTGCCATCTTGCAGCTCATTCTAGGCCTCAGTTTCTCTATCTGTGAAATGGGCCCCAGAGACAGGACACGATGAGTGTGCAAGCCGTCTTAGGCTTTGGGGTGGTGTTTTTGGAACAGGTGGTCTTAGGCTTTGGGGTGGGCCTGGAATGGCTGACTTGAGGCTGGTGTCGAGGGGTCTGGCACCAGGGACCTCTGTGGTATGGGGACAAGGGGCATCCACGTCCAGCACCGGGAGTAGGGCTCAGACCTGGTCAGACAGCTGGTTTTGTCCCTGTCACTTGACCCCTTCAGCCCTTCCTCCCAAAGCCTCCCAGGGAGGCAGTGACCTTTAATGGGGGCAAATGCATCTGCAGTCTCCCCAGGAAAGACCATCCTCCCTTCTCTCGCTTGGCCTCCCTCTGTGTCCCTGACTCTGGCATGTCTGTGTGACGGCCCGTCTGCTTGTCCTGGCCTTGCTATGCTCAGAGGCTTTGCTGGTCAAGGGCACGGCCCAGACCTGACTGCTGGGAGTGGGCTGGGGGCTGAGCAGGAGCACTGAGGGGCATCTTCCTGTCCCCTTCCTTCTTGTTCCTCTCTGCAAATGGCTGAGTCTTTTGTCCCCAAATCAGGATATAAGTGCTTTGGAGCCAAAAAGATCTATCGCGTGGTGGGAGAAGGAGGATATGAGACACCCAAGCAGAGGTGTCTGAGAGGCCCCCAAAACAGGTGCCATGAAGAGAACATGAAATCCACAATCCAAGGAGCTGGGGGTGAGTCCCGGGACCCTCCCTGATGGGCTGCATAACTTGGGGCACCTGACTGCCCCTCTGGGTCTCAGTTTGCTCACCTAGGAAATGGGGAGAACGTTTCCCACCTCTCTGGGGCATGCAGCCTGAAACGAGACACCAGGGGTAGGACGAGGTGTCGCTGGGGCTCAGGACAGAAACCCCATCTTTGCCGGGGTTTAGGCTCAGGTGACCCTCGGCCACCAGTCTCCCACCAGGGCTTTGAGGAGGAGACAGCACCTCCTCCAGGTCAAGAACTGTCCTCTCCTCCCTTGTGGGAAACCTCCCAACAGGTCAGAATGTGTCCCCTCCCGTGGTCCCCTCAGGTTAGCAGGGCCTGAAGTGGCTCCTTCCTGTCTGTCTCCTCCTGTAAAGTGTGGGTGGCTGCCCTACTCAGTGACAGAGCCGGGGAGCGTGGGGTCTGCAGGGGAATGGTGTAGAGAGCATCGGGGGAGGCAGGGCAGGTGGCGGGAAGGATGCGCCAGCACCCCATATGGGGTGGGAGAGCAGCGTGGGGGTGGCACGTGAGAGAGTGCCAACTGTCCCAGAAGCCCGTGTGGCCGGTCGTCGGTGCTGGGCCTGGGACCTGGCTCCAT